>NC_133978.1:4145000-4490000 GCF_047716275.1 Strix uralensis | reverse complement strand
AAGGGGTTTTTTTGAACAGCTAAGATGGAAATGAGACACCTCAAAAATAAATGTGGCTGGGTGTCATCGGTGGCCAGGATTTGGGGGAGTAAGAGTTGCTTCCCCAGCATAGAGTCCCCATCCCGAACAGTTCCCATGGCAATGGGGGAACACCATATTTTTTAGCTATCTCTGAGATGGGACAGCCCCAAAATGTAAACTTGGAGGCTAATTTTTGAACCGAAGGAGGGACCCCATCAAAGCCAGTGGAGGGATGCTATTTTCTCTGGGGTTGTGGGTGGGTGCATCAGCTGCTGCGGCTGTGCCCGGCAGCTCAGGAATGGGATGGCAGCAGGAAGGAAAAATGAGAAAGGCACGCCTGGGTCATGTGCGCCTTGGCATCTAGATCAGAGGGAGGATTCACTGCTGGGAAGGCTAATTTTAGATATTTTAATTTTAGTTGCTTCCAGATGCCTCTTAGGTTGGCTTTCTTCAGGCTTTAATGAACCCCCCATTAAAAAATACTTTTTCTGTAGGCATAAATAGACAGCGATTGCTCTTCATGAACACGGGAGGCTGCTGAATCCTGCCGCTGCCCTCCTGCAGTGAAAACACTACAGGGATTTCTAGGATGAACCTTTTGGTGAGGCTTAAGGTGATGCCAGAGACTTGGAGGGATGACTGCGGGGCTACGCAGCGGGTGCTGCGGGTCACTGCAGCGGCACACGGCGGTCTGGCCATCTCCAGTGAGGATGCCGGACCCTGAAAGGAGATGAGAGGAGAATACACCACAGTGAGCTAATGCCAACGTGTTTGGGTAATTCGGAGTTTACGGACAAGGTGCCGTGATGGGACAAAGACCATCATCCTGCCCAGCCCAGGGGCATTTCCCCATCATATCTTATTGGTCTGTGAGCAGCTGTTGCGGTGCTCAGCTTACAGAAAATGGGCAGCACTGTTCCTGTATCGGCAGGTAGACTCTGCTCCCCTATCTCAGGGCTGTGCTCTGCAATCTGCATTAGTCTGAAAGCACCAACCTTTTCTCTAAATAAAAGGAGGTAAGATGCACTTGAACCCAGTATCCTCCTGAATTTCCTCATCCATCCACACCTGATGTACCTGCAACATTTTGCACGTGTCACAACCCTGGACATCTATAGGAATAAAATAGGGTAAATCCTAAATTTAAATAACACAAAGAAAGTGATGAGCCTGTAGACTACAAGACCATTTGGGGTTTTTCTGTTCTTAGCTGGCTTATTTAATCTAAGCACACTGGGGCTTGCTCAGGTCTGAGCCAAAGTGTTGGGTTTGCCTATGGCTCATCGCACACTTGCTTTCTCTTAAATCAGTATTTTGTTTGCAGGAGGACGGCGTCCATGCCTTTGTCGGCAGTGTCAGGATGGTTAATGGGGGTTTGAGGCTTTAGCTTTCTACTTCAGTCTTTCCCACGGCAATAATATTAATTGGAAATGCTGGTGTGCTTTTCCCCATAAATTTTTCTCAGGAACAGCTTTCCAATATTCAGCCAGCTGTAATTATAAGCACCAGGAGAAAGCTTTATTAAGTATATTATTTTATTTAAGTTTTTCAAGAGTGGAAGATGCTTCTAGCAGCGTTCCGGGAGCTATTCAACCTAAAAAGACAGGGTTTCATTTTAGTGCCAATATCCTCACCCCTTTCGCCCCCTGCACTCTTGAGAAGCCGTTCCCTGCTGGCTTGTATAATTGCACGGGGTATTGATCTCAGGGCTTGCGTTTAATTCCCACTTCTATGCTTTCTAATGGGTGCCCACATGCTCAGCACAGATTTGCTAACAAATTATTGGCCTTTCTGCTGCCCTTGGCCTTTGCTCACAGCCTGCCTTCCCCCACCTCTGTCAAATACTGCCTGGGAATGCTTAAACTCTGCCTAAAATATGACTTCAGGTGAACACTTCCAGCTCCTCTTTAAATAGAAACAAATACCTAAATATATATGAGTGGCTGGAGGAGTAGGGAATGGGAGAGAGCAGCTGGGGCAGGTCTGGTGGCCCAGGGTCTGCTGGACGTGCCTGTCCCTGCCCTCCACTGGAGCTGCCAACATTGAGCCCTGGTAGGGAGCCCCATGGGGGAGGGCAGTATGGGCTCACCCTAAACATATCTCTGCTCACCCAGCCAAAAAAAAAGCATTGGGTTGGGTAGTTTATGGCGTGAAGAGGTGGCTCTGCCCCAAAGCACTGCTGGGGCTGCATCCTCTGCCCTCCCTGGGACCTTCCCCATTCTGGGGACTTCCTTCCTCCCCCTTTCCTGCCTTTCTAATCTCTGTTTTCCAGCTCCTCCGGGCTGCATTAACCCCAGTTTTGCCCTTTTGAGGCTTTTAATCCCATTGTGTGGGGACACTGCAAACTGTAATGGGGAGAGGCTGGTGTCCCTGGAGAGGAACACCCCAGCTGTGGTCCACGAGGTGGCTCTTCAGCCATGATGTGTGCAGGAGCATCCTCCAGTGTGGATGATCCTGGGATCATTGCAGAGGGGTGCACTGCACAAAATCCTTATTTTAAAGCCTTTTTCCTGCTGCTATCAGTCTTCAATGGGAGATACAATGAGCAGGGGCTGAGCAAAGGTTTGATCCAATCTGAGCAGTGGAGCTCAGAGTAGCTGCTGCAGTAGGTCTCCTTGATCTTGCAAGAAAAAGCAAATAATTATTGGAGTGCTAAACACGCTACACTGGAAAGACTGTAGGTCAATCCTTCCAGAAGGACACAGTTGAGGTGACAGCTTCAACCATGTTTTCCCAACCAACAGAGAAGGAAGGGAAAATCCATCCCTGTGGGAAAACCCAGCCAGAAATGAGGACTGAGGTGGAGGATTGGTCAGGGATGAGCTGTGTGGCTCCAAAATGACGTTGCTTGGGGAAAAGCTGAGAACAACCCTTCAGCATCTGAGTGGATGCGAAGGCAGGGCTTGGGGAAGGCAGTACTGGAAGGAGGAGGGCACCGGTGTGTTGTGATGGTGTGGGTGATGGCTGAAGCACATCTGTATCACCCCATCACCTGGTCATGCTCCCCTCTGTATTTTTAGAAGGTCTTGGTGGCAAACAGGGGTGGTAAAGAATAGCCTCTCTCAGCCTCTCAGTCTCTCAGCCTGCGTGTTCCTGATGCTTTTGGCAACCTCCAGCCTTGTCAGAGTTTTCTCCCCATTAATCTCCAGCGAGTCGCTTTTCCTGAGCATCATCCCCTCCTCACTTCCCAGGAGAAGGTGCATCCGGGTTGCTCCATGCAGTGAGAACCCAGGCTCCTCGACTTCAAAAAATAATAATAATACAGGATCCCAGCTGCTTTTAAGCCAAGGCAGTTTGTTTCAGTCCCAGCCATTACAGTATTGCTGCACATGGGGACTGCTTGCGCATTAATATTTTTTAAAGCTCCATTTCTAACAAGAAATTCTGGGGCCACTTCCAGTATTAAAAACGATAGGCTTGTCTCCCTTCTGGACTATTCCTTCCCAGGAATTAAAAAGGAGCCGCCGGCAGTATTGTAACAACTCCCAGGCTGAAGGGAAAAGTCTTTTCTAAGAAAAATAATCCAAGTAAATCACCTTTCAAGAAACAACTGAGCACCTATTGCTTGTTTAGCCCAGATGCTCCAAGGTCTACACCGGTGGCCCAGCCCACCACGTATGCAGGTACATCTTTCACTCTGCAATATATATATACTTTTTTTTTTTTTATCACCCACTTTTTATACCATTCATTGAAACTACCATGGGGGGGGATGCTGGCTTGGCCCAGCACCCCAGATCCCTGCATCTCCCCCACAGTGCATCCCCAGGGTGGAGCCTTTGAGGCCTTCCTTGCTGCACCCTGTCACCCTGCACCCCCTCCCTGGTGCACACTCTCCCTTGGTGCACCCCATCTTTCCGCACCCCCTCCCTGGTGCACCCTCTCCCCTGGTGCACCCCATCTCCCCGGTACACTTCATCTCCCTGCACCCCTCCCCGGTGCACCCCCTCCCTGGTGCACCCCATCTGGCCGGTGCGCCCCATTTCCCCGCACCCCCTACCCGGTGCACCCCGTGCCCTTGTACACCCCATCTCCCCGGTGCACCCCATCTCCCCGGTGCACCCCATCTCCCCGCACCCCTCCCTGGTACACCCCATCTCCCCGTTACACCCCATCTCCCCGGTGCACCCCCTGCCCTGGTACACCCCATCTCCCCGGTACACCCTCTGCCCCGGTACACCCCACCTCCCCGGTACACCCCATCTCCCCGCACCCCTCCCCTAGCGGACGCTCTCTTGGCCCCGCCCCGTACTGGCCCCGCCCCCGATGTGACCCCGCCCCTCCCCTCCGGCCCCGCCCCGCGCGCCCCTGCTGAGGAGTTTCCCTACCCTCTAGCCCGCGCGTGGCCCCGCCCACCGCCGGGGAGGGAACGCAGCGACCAATCGCCTCTCCGGGCCGGGCATGCTCGCGGCGCTGATTGGCGGCCCCGGCCTGGCTTGACGAGCCCCGGGCCGGCGAAGGGGACGCTCCGATTGGCCGCCGCCGCAGGCCGGCCCCGCCCCGCCGCTCCCCCCCCCCCCCCCCCTCCCGCCCGGGCGGCAGCAGCAACCGCCGCCGTCGCAGCGTGAGGCGGCTCCAGCGGCGCGATGGCGGCCACGGCGGGCAGATCGCTGCCGCTCCTCCTCTGCCGCCGCCCCGCCGCGCTGACGGCGGCCGGTTGCTTCCCGGCGCTGGGGCGGCGCCGCCAACAGCAGCAGCAGCAGCGACACCGGACGGTGAGTGAGGCGGCAGCCGTGCCCTTCAGGCGGCGGCCGGCTGAGGCGGGCGCGGTGCCGGCAAGCGGCGGGCGGCGGAGGGGGGGGCCCGGCTTCCCTCCTTGCCCCGTTCCCCGGGAGGTGGCGGCCCCCGGCCGGGCGGCCGCGCCTTAGCGCCGTCGCCGGGCGAAACTTGAGCGCGGCGGGCGGCGGCAGCCGAGCCCCCGGCCGCGCTCCGGCAGCGGGCAGCTCCCCGCTCCTCCTGCCGCCGCTCTGCCCCGGGAACAAGCGATCCCGCCTCGGGCCGTGCCGGCTTTTTCCCCGCCTCTTTCCGGAGGGCGCGGGAGCGGCCCGGCGCAGCCCGCGGTTACCGGGGATGGGCTCCCGGGGCGGGGGTCGGGTCCCGGCGGGTCGCGGCCGCCAGGTGGCGCGCGGGGCCGCCGGGAGCCGGGGGGGGCGGGGGGCGGCAGCTCCGCCGGGGGTGGTGGCGGCGGCGGCGGGGGGAGCAGCATCAGCCCGGGGCACGGGCGGGAGACGGCCCTCGCAGTGCCCTGCCGATCTTCGACTTCGCTTTTTTAATTTTTAATTTGTTTTCCTTTTTTTTTTGTTGTTTTTTTTTGCCGCCCCCCCTCAAGGTCAGGCAGGGGAGAGGCACTCGGGGGGCTCCCCGAATCCGCTCCGGGGCGGTGTCATCCAGGTTGGTGCGGCTGGGGTGGGGTGGGGGGGACAACAAAATGCCAGTTTTTGGTTGCTTCCCCTGCAGAAGCAGCGTGCTTAATGGCTCTGACAGAAAAGAGAAGACTCGCAGCACATGCGTTGCTTACTATGTGTCTTAGGGTGGAAAAAAACTGTAAAGGCAGCAGGTTGCGTCTTGAAGCTCGAGAGATTTGCTAAAAATACCGGGAGGTTTTTCTCTTTTTAAACTAAGGGAACAGTATGTAACCGTGGGATATTCTTCTAGCTTTTGCCACAATCTGTTTTATTGGTGCCTATAAAAAAAGCTGCCGTTGGAGGTGTGCACCTGTCGCTCACTTGTTGTTTTGCTGAAGCAACTAATCGCGAAACTACCTAAAGCCACTGAAATCGTGTATTAATCGGGTGATGGAGCAGGGCTCTGAGCTCCCCTGGAAAAGCAGCTGTAACGCTGGGTCCCCAGGGTACTGTTTAATGAGCAGCTAAGAATTTGTGCCTTATATTTTCAGGGTGCTGGTAGTTCCTCTGCTGGTGTCGGTATGTTTTCATAGCGATGGGATGCCAGAGGTTCTGTTGGTATCGAGTGTCTCAGTTGCATCAGTCCCATATTTGCAGTGCGACTGTTCACATGTGTGAAGTGTGACTTCTGCAGTATTGACTTCAGACTTTGTAAATACCAACTTGCCAAGTGAGGCCGCCGGTACCCTGGACTCTGTCCAGGTGTGGAACAGCCTTTTCAGTTTTCATAATTATTATTTGAGTTGTTTCTTTTGGCAGTCTGGCCCAGAAAATAGTAAATTACTCATCTAAATTTAAGTTGACCTTTGCGATTAATTGAACAGAGACTCAGATTCATGCTTGATTCCACTAATCGGGCTAAGCGTAGCAGTAAACGTGCAAGAAGATTAAAACCAACCATTAAAAAAATGTCCTGAATCTCTTCAGTTTGTCTGGGATACTTTGCTGTCTCTGTGGCCCAAGCTGAGTGGACACTGCTGTCATGGGGGCACGCTCGGGAACGTGCTAAAATCATACTGTCAAAGCTGTCTCCTTCAGGTGCTTGGGGAAGGAGAAGGGTTTTGCTTGTGTCCTGTGGACTGATGATTAGAAAGCTCTTCTGGCTTTAGTACTGGTTGGGTTATGCTGTTTGATTTCCGGCAGCTTGACTGTTGGCTATTTGTGGTGTTGCAGTGATTAGTTTTTGGGGGTTTTCTTCTTTTCAATAGGGAGTGTGTACACAAGTTGGTTTAGGAGGTGTTGAATGGTGAAGTGTCCCTGTGAACCTAGTGATGGGGTGGAAGCTTGCTGTGAGCAGCTTTGGACCCGGGATCTAACTGTTCCTTTTGACAGCATCTGTAATGTGCCTATTGATCTCCTCACAGAAAAGATGAGCTATCCTTTCCATCGTGCTGCACTTGAGAAACTATGTGGACCACTGGGAGAGAGTAGAGACCCGAGAGCTGCCAAATCCTAGAATATATGTTCTCCAAGGAGAAATTACAGGATCTGGAGCTCTTCATAATAAAGAGAAAATCAGAAAAAGATAGCTGCAAAGAGGAATCAGAAAAACAGAAAATCTGTGTAGGGTAGGAGAAGAAGGAATGGGCTTACAGAGTGAGAAGAGGGATTTGGTTAGGTGCTGGGAATCTTTTTACGGACAGTAAGAGGAGTGAAATGCTGAATTATTTCCTGGGAAGGCTGTTGAATCTTCATTATCGGAGGTGGTTAGGGTCACATCAACTGGTTATTGCTGATAAACAATTCATCCTGCTCTTTGATAGAACTGCAGCTTTTTGATGCTATAGGTTATATTAGGAAATAGATAGAAAGAGTTTGTGTAGTATAGGTGTAATTAATAGAATGATTATATTAGGTATGTCTGTGCAGTATTGTTTAATAAATACTATAAATTCTACTTGGTTACTTCTCAGACTGGCTGATTTCTAGCAGAGGTGATAAATTAAATTGGCTTTCTTGAAATAGGGGGGAAATTCTAAATGGTCTTATGGATGAGTTCTTTCAAAAGGGATATAAGTTGTGCTGGAAGACCCTGGACCAATTGACCTGACTGCTGTGAGAGGACAGTACTTTAAAACAAGCAAACAAACAAAAACCCTCCAGATGGGTAAAGTGTAAAGAATGAGGCTGTGATAACATCAAACAGTAGAGAGGGCAAGGAGGTCCGAACTCTTGAGTAAATACCTGGTTTATGAAGGGTCAGGTGGGAATACAGTAATATTGGGAGACACAGGGCTTAAGTGAAGCATTCACAGCTTGCTTGAGAGTTTTGAAACCTGAGAGAGTTGGGAAAGGTCAGCAGGCTCTAGCATGTAGATGTGGGGTTTTGGATGAGACAACGAGCCTTCATGTTCTGTCCTACCTGAACAGTATCACAGGGTGTGAGAGATCCTGGGACGAGGGTGCAGAAAATTTGAATGGGAAATTCACTTATTGATCTTGGAATAGGAAGAAGCAGGCAGGAGGAAGTGTTTACTGATATTTGTGAATTTTCCCTCTGAAAGTGATGATGTTGTGCCTCGCAGGATGACTGTGCAGGGTAAGGAGAGAGCCAGTTGGCATAACCATGTAGGAAGTGGGGCTGGAACATCCATAGCGTTGGAAGAATATGACAGAGCTGAATAAATGGATTTAGAACAGAAGTATCAGAGGTTGTATCTCTTTTCACTCTCCCAGTCTCAGTTACACGTACATGAGAGCGGAAGAAGCTTTGTAGAGGAGAGGGGAGAGAGTTAGCAAGCACATTTGTGGTGGAGAAACTGCTGAAGTAGACTGGGGGTTTGTAATGTCGGGGAATGAGTGGATGGTTACAGCTTTGGAGACGAGTACAGCTGAACAGCTCATAGAGCGGAACATCAATAGTATTAGTGTTTGTTTTAAACGGATGCTGTACGCGCTTCCTCGTTGGGAGGGAACTGCGGGGATCTGATGCGCTGCTGGGAGGTTGCGTGTGAAGACGGGAGGTGAGACACAGTTTGGCTGATCAGACCAAGATGCTTCTGCTGGTGGGAAGACCAGAAATGGCAAAAGTCGGTATCAGCAAGAAAGATGAAGTGGAATAAGTGTGTTATGCGGGGTGTTTTTTTCTGTATGCCAGCTACATGCAAGAAGTGGCAAAGGATGGAGAAGCAGTAAGAGTGGTGGGAAGAAGCTGGGCTGCTGGTGGTCAGCAGGGACCGTGCAAGGTGTGCTGTGGGGGTGCGAGTGCACAGCCCCACGTGCTGGTGTTGTAAGCAACGGGAGCGGGATGGGGATGGAGCCCTTGGCATGGGATATTAGGTGGCACTTCTCAGTCTAGCGGTGTTTGTGAGGTTATCAACTGGTGGGAAGCATAGCAGCCATAAATCACAATACTACCTATTAATTAAGGCCTTTGTCCTGCAGTAATTTCTAATGCTTAATACAAAAAATGCTGCTATTTTCCTGTTAGACAGCATGCCCTCGGAGGAGTGTGGAGAAAGAATTGAAGTGGATGTTCCTTCGAGGAAACTTCCTTATGAAGCAAGGGAAGCCTCTTCTTTCACTCCTGCTTGTTCCAGGTGCTGTGGGTGTTGAGGGTAAGCTGCCAAAGGCGAGTGCTCTGCGCCGCTGAGATGCGGTGGGGCTGGGAAGCAATCCTCTGTGAAAACGGTTCACAAACAAGTAAGCTATAAATGTTTTTCAAATATGAGGTGGTAGACCAAGGACTTAAATAAAATGCTCCGCTTCTGCATGTTGAATGTCTAATCTTTGTGGCTTACTTCCTATAAAGATTAGAGTCTCTTATTATTGTGTTTCTTAGCGCATGTAGCCAGTGGTTGAGTTCTGTTGGATCAGAAACTAATCAGCTGGTTCAGATCTGGAAAAAATACCTGCTGAAAATCAAGGGCTCGGCTATATGTGGTGTTCCTATGGTAGTTAATCCTGGCAATTCTGGGTAGATCAGGAATAATGACCCCTGGCAACTTCTTCTAAGCCTAAAAAGGAAAAACTCAACCTAATTGAACTGCAGCCAAATTTCAAGTAGGTATTGGGCAACCTGCAGGTTTTTATCTCTGCTCTAGATGAGGACCAGGATTACTTGTGTCAATCAGTCCTCTAAGCAGGGTAGGATTTTGGTGCGGGTAGCCCTGTATTAAGGATGCAGTAGAGAGCGTATCCTGCCAAGACAAGAGGACTCTGTGCCAAGGAAAGGTGTTCTGGGATGTGAGAAGCTTTGGGAGGAAGGTACAATGGACACCCTGCTGAAGCTGTCCTTTACTTGGCATAGATACAATGTGTATTTAGTGGTGTTTCTTGATTTTTTTTCCCACTCAGTGGCTGAAACTGTTGCAGCATCCACTTCTAGAGAAGCTGTTGCTCAGTAGTGTGGTGGTGATTTCCCTGGTGGGAAACCACCTCAAGCCCTTGGTGTCACAAGCAACAGTTTATTGCCCTACTGTTGCCCATCCCTTGAAACAAATTTATTTAACAGGTGAATCCTGGGGCTCACAAAACTCAGGTAGCAGCAGTGACTGGCTGCAAGGATGGTGAGACCTGGAAGAATATTTTGGTGTCGTGTCTGTGTTTTTGCTGAGGATGGCAACTGGCGGACTGCTTTAATTAACTGAACTTCTGTTTGCCTGACCTTGCACACTGCTGATTGTAATTTTCAAATCAATGATTAAAAAGCTGAACGACTGGTGGCTGTCCAGTGGTTTGAAGGGACATAAAACAATTATTCTTGCTGGATCTTTGGTTGCACTTGTTGCCTACCCTGACTTCCAATGTTGCCCATGCCTGGACATCCACAGGAGCAGCGTGTGCTGCATACGATGAAGAGATGCATCTCGTGTCGCTTTGGAAGTCAACGTGGGATGTGGCTTGAACTGCAATATAAGCAAATAAAAACTCAGCAGAATATTTATAATGTTGAGGGAGCCCTAGGAAGGGATGGTTTGACTGTAAAGATGGGTCTCTCCACCAAACCTCCTTTTTCTCCTGCTTCTTCCTTCATCTCCTTCCCACACATGTGCGCTTGCTGTCCTACTGACTCCTCGCTCTCCTCACCCTGGCAGAGGGTGGTGAAAACATAACGATTTCTTGTAGCTCTCATTGCTGCTTGCCCACTCTAGTGCCGACTAAATTGATTAAAATGCAAGGCAAAGCCTCACACTGGATTTCCTGCCACAAGGGAGGCTACAGCCCAACGCTAGTTTGAAAGGTTCAGGAGGAAAGAGAACTTTTTCAGTGTTTTAACTTGAAATGAGAGGAGGGACTCTGCCCTTAGCTAATTATAGAGCAATGGAATACCAGTACTAAGTTGAAAATTTTGTGCCTTTTAGCTTTTTCGTTAGATTGTGTTGGGATTTTTTTTGCATGAACAAAAACTTAGAGGGGGAACGACCACCAAGTATTCTTTGGTGTATGAAAGTGGCTCAAACATTCTCTTGATCGTATTCATTCTTACAGAGCAAAACAGATATTGAAGGGAGGCTGAATTAAAAAAAAAAAAAAAAAGACATTTTATAGCTTTTGATGTGTCCATTCATTCCATGAATAGGAAGAAAGCTTTACTTGGCTGTGTCCAGAGAACACTGTTCTAGGGCCTTCTTTATGTGAAAGAGGAGTGCTATACAGAAAGAAGTAGAAGTTGAGGTTTTTTGACCATTATTTGAGGATGCTACCTTTTTTTTTTTTTTTTTAATAACTCAGTCTATGAGAATAATCAAGACTTTGTAAGTAGGATCTGTGATAGGAAAGGAAGTTACAGTCATGGTAAGGTTGATCCAGTCAATATAAAAATTTCAGGACAGCTCTTTTTCCATGCAGGGACTGTTTCTCAGCTGTACTTAGACAGGATGGGTATAGCTCTCCTTACCAGAGTCAAGCCTGAAAAAGAGAAGAAAAAAGAATATTTTTTTTGGTGGTGGTGTTCATTTTCTAAAGCTGTTTTTAGACTAATCTTTAAGATTAAACTTTCTCTGAGATTAGGTCCCACCCAGTCTTGAGGGTAAAACGTAACTTTTATGACTTCATTTCTGATTTGTGCTAGGAGTCCTTCGTTTGCCGTTCTATAAAATAGCGTTGAGGTGACACAAATCTGTAATTTAAATTATTCTCCTATTTGTAGGTCCATGGAAATCTAGAAATGGTTTTAGATTTTGGGTGGGTTTACTTTTGTTGTGTTTTTGTTGTTGTTGGTTTTGGGGTTTTTTAATTCCTTATTTATTTATTGCAGTGTCAGCTGGTGGTCACTCTTCCTGAGATCCCAACTGCTGCTTTCTGCTCCCATGGCCTCTGGTAGCCCTGTGGGGGATGAAGGGCTGTCCTTGACAAATTTTGCTAGATTAAACTGTGTGCTCTCTGCTCGCCATGGAGGAATACTTCTAATCTCTGAAGTGCTCTCTGGGTGAGAGACCACCTGTCATATTGCTGATGCGGTTTTCATCATATTTCAGTACTTGTTTTTTGAGGGTGAACTAGAGCGATCTGGCTTTAAGGACTGTTTTTGTCCTTGAGTATTTAATGATGAAAAGAAAGTGACTTGTCCCTTTTCTATTAAAGTTTTGGCAAAGGGTTTTCTTCCTGTTATTAAGGTCTCAATTGGTCATCAAAATGAGATGTCATTTTAATGAAGATGAAAATATGCAGTACTTGAATGTGATGTGGAATTACTTTCCAGTCGGGCAAGCCTATGGGGTATTGCTTATGTCTCATGTAAAATACGAAGCATGTCCGCTATCTTTTTCTGCATTCTTGGCAGCTCTTAAGGAATTAGGAAATGTAGAACAAATTGCATAAGCAGGAGAGGGGAAAAAACACGGCAAACAAGCTCGTTTCAGCGATTCACTTTTGTTGGCTTCCCCAGGAGGAAAGGACTGCCGTGCAATGACGAGACTCAAATCTCTGAAACTGCTTACTGCAATAATTAACACTCGAATTTCACTTAGATATAGAACTTAGGAAGGATCTACCAGAGGGTGACCGCCATGAAAAAAACCCTCTGGGTGATTATCAATCTTGCATTCTGTCCTGTAGCCTGCTGGGAACAAATAATTCACTCTGAGGTCGTAGCCTAAGAACTTTTATAGGGTTTAAGAAAAGCTTTGTGGAATGTATTGCTGTTTTGAGAGGGTTTTGGAATAATGTTGTGGTAACCATTTCAGTTACTTTTTGTCATGCAGGTCCCAAGATGTGTACGTAGCTTGTTGCTCCTTCTGTTATTCAAAGTTTACGTAGACTCCAAGTGGTGCGAGGTTGTAGAAATGGGGCAAGGGTGAATGGCTGCCAGTTAAAAGTGGTAAGCCTTGACTTTGCGATGCGCCTCGGAGCAGCACCTATTCCTCCGTATGTGTGCAGGAGCTGGGGACACCCGAGCACTCTGTCAGACTGCTCGGAGCTTCTCACTGCGGAGAATCTGAGTATGGAGTTAGGTGAGGACACCTTTGCTACTGGATTTCTCTTAGTTGATACATGGGTTGGAAGGAGGAATGCAGAATAACTAGGTTTCTTGGATCAGTGTCCATGCAATTTCAGGTGGGGAAGCTCAGTGAGTGGTTCATGAATGAAGTGACCGTGGGGTCAGCAGCTGGCAAGCAGCATCCTTTCCTTCCAGGTTGTGAGAGGAGTTTCCAGCTCATCCTCCAATTTTCTAGGTCAGTTGCTGGAAAAGAATCTGAAGTTACTCCATGTTTTTCCTGTTCTGCATCGCCATATGACCTTGAAAAGCGCCAAGCTAGGCAAAGCTTTCCTTGTTTTGTTTTGTTACAAAGAATGTCATGTTTCCTTAAGCTGCATAGTGAGTTTACTGGGATGAGCTCATCTCTCTTACTGTACTTTGGAGCAGCTAAGGAAACGCATGTTCCCTGAAAGTAGTAATGGAGGTGGCTTGTTTCTATGTTTGAGACTTGTTTGTTTTGGAAATAGCTGGAAGAGCAACTTTAAGAATGGTTCCGTTAGAACCCAACATATGGTCCTTGTAAATTCATGGCTTTGTCAAGGTATAGCTTCCAATGAGCAGGAGGTGCTCCCTTGACATTCGGGCTTGCTCGCTGTCAGCTGAAACGTGAATGGCGGTATCTGCTGAACTGTGACTCTGTATTCCTTGTCAGCTGCTGTTCTCCTCTACGTGGTTTCCTTCCTCTGTGCGCCTACCTGTCCCTTGACTTACATACTCTAGACCCCCCTTGTTAAGGCATGGTGATAATGGTCTTAAGCCCTCGTTTTCTTCTGCCAGAAATGACTTCTAATGATGCTGCATTCGTTTTTGATTTGCAGCTGAAATCTGTAGGGTGAATAGCAAATGGATGTTCATCAGCCAGAATGCAGGTTGTGGAATTTAATCAGAATAGTGGACTCTAAGGTGTGTCTTGAAATGAAAGAAATTGGTTGTGGCAGATTATTGTAAAAGAAAGAGTTATTTTCTCCACTTAAACCATTTTTTTTTTTTAAATACATCCTCATAATTTACCCATGTCATATGTCTTAGATGTTTAGACTTAAGTGATGGGGGGTTTTCTGCCTGGCAGTAACTCCAAAAGTGACACTTTTAAATACCACTGTGACCAATTAAGATTTTAAGAGAAAATGGGCTGTCAAAGATAGCACTAGAGTGATGCAGGAATTTTTCAAGTTACATGTTAGAAAGCCATAGCTGGGGTCTGGATGATGGTTTTTGTATAGAACTTTTCCTGTATGATTACTATATTGTCATTATGTATGTAATGCTTACCGATGAGAACACATTGATAGACCATGTCCCATTCATGTTCTTCTGGTTCTAGACAAAACTCAGACACAGTCAATATGCAATGCAGCAGCAACCTTTTTAAAGTCATTTAAATTAATTGGAAACCTGTCTGAAATATTGCAGAGATTCTTGTGTGGAGGATAGATGGGAGGGAAGGCTGTCAGAGAAAGTAATTCCTCCCTGAAATAACAGTGAACTGAAAAAGTGTAGAGATTTCTCAGGGGAAAAAAATGTGGTTCCTTTTTTGGAATGAAAATGCTCTAATTTATCATGTGACTTGGGAAATCCTCTTGGCTTCCTGCAGAGGGGAAAGGAGGAGTTGAATGTTTCATCGGATGATGGAGCATGGCATGTTTGTGATGCATAACAGCATCTGCTGCATAAAGAGCTCCCAAGGGAGCCTGCTGCTTGCTGCAAGGCTATTCCCATTATTAAAGGACTTGTTTCTAAGGTAGTGATAACAGGAATTTCATTGTCTAAATATTTAGTAGATTTGATAATTAGACTAGTACAGCGCTGCATGGTTTCCTCCGAGTTTGGGGATGTTGAATTTAAGAGGAGAGTAGGATTCTTCACTCGGACTTGGCTGTAAGGGATTCAAGAGAACCAAATCTAGTCTCTATCTTAAGAAAGGGAGTTGTGTTACAAGCAAAGTATATTGCTAGTAATGAAACAAGCTCCAAATGCTCCCCTCTGAGTTAAAGGAATATGTTTAAGACTTTTCCCTTCCTGTTCCAAGTTCCGGATAAGCCACTTGTGCTTTATGAACTGCCTGAAAACTTACGACAGAGTGCTATTTGGCTTTCGTTCAGGCTACGGTCAGTGCCATGCATCATGCAGAAGGACTGAGGAAGCAGAGGGCATGTTGCTTGAGACTATTTCCAGCAAGTGAAGGCAGTAGGAGTAAGTGTTACACGAATATCCAGACTCCATTTTGGCTGCAGCATCACATGAGCTTGAACGTACTGGCTTACTTGCAGCCTGCCCGCTGCAAAATATCAGGTTGGTTAGTTGGAGGTAACTTTGCTGCTTTGAGGCAGCAATTTTTTCCTGAAAAGCTTTCGTTAATAGAGCTTTTTTTCATCATTTAAAAGGGTTGTTGCTAGAACTTCTTGGGCTCTTCAGAAGTGGTTACAATGCTATATCGTCCACAGAATTTACTGACCAGACAGATGAGGTGAGGCTCTGAAAGGAGAGAGCTTTTGAACCCTTTCCAGTTAAGAGTCTCACTGCAGACCTGTTTAATGGTTTTGTTTCATTTGTTGGCGTTTTGACACCTGGAAAAGCGGTGTTGAAGGGAGAAACGGTTGCACGTGTTGAAACATCCATTCCTAGTTGCTTGGGGGGGTGATGTGAGTCCGATTTATTTGTATAAATAACAAGAAGCTGATGGTCCAAAGCAGAGCTTTGATTTGAAGCCAAAAAGCCACCGATTTCTCTATACAAAGTTGTATAGAGTGATGGTGTCCAAGATGAATTTTATCTTAAGAATAATTTTGTCCAAACATAAAGAACATGACTCAGATTTGCACACGTACTCATTAAAAATAAATCACAATTTTGAATCAGCTAGTCACTCTTGTGCGTAGGAGTGACCATTTCCATATTTCCCTTTGGCATTTAATGCTCAAGAGAGTAATTTTAAACAAACAGTTGCACAAAGTACTCCTCTTCATTATTTAGCTAGATTGAGTAGGGCAGGATATGAGACTATGCAGATACGGTCTTTTGAGTTGGCAAGGATGTTGTAAGTCAGGATTTTGAGAAAAGCATTAATACCACACAGGCGCTTGTGAAATGAATTGTTTTGTAAATAGCATTTTGAACAGATGTTGTTTTTCATCTTTCTCCAAAGGTGGGATGTTTGTCAACTGTTCCTGCGCGCCATTCAGTTTTTCTCTACCTAGCAGCTCCTTTTCTTGTGCTGAATGTCTGCTTGTAATTACAGCATCGTGCTTTTTTCCTTTTGCAGTCAATGATACACACGTTATCTGTTGCAGTACATCCTTCTCTCTCCAGTCCCAAGCACGCCGCTAACCCACAGCTCCAGTTTGAGTGGAGTACCCAGGGCTTTGCATCTAGGGCGAGTTTGGTGGAGCTGCTGCTTTCACGACCTACTTCTTGGGCAAGCGTAGAAGTAAAAAGTGCTGTTGGTGGCTCAGATGAGAGATTTGGGCTTTTTTTGGCTTGGGCTGAAAAATAATCAGACGCCAGTTTGATACAGTCTTACTCCTCAAGGTTAGGAACTGGGTGTTCCTTGAATTATTCAAGTATCAGTGGAGAGGAGGGGAATAGACAAGAACACCTAACCATAGAGTGGTGTTGCTTTTAGGATTTAAAACAAGCACTCTTTTCTCCTGAGGAATTGTTAGTTCTTGTGGTCAGTCAGACATAATAAATGTCTTAGTTTGTCCTTGGAAGAGAGGTAGGTGTGTAATTGACTGATTCTAAATACTTTTATCCACGTTTTTACTTCCATTTAGGAGAGTTGGCAACACTCATAAACCTGAATTGCTATGATTAGCCTGATATTTTATATAATAGACTGCACTGTAGAGGGCTGTTTGTTCTTGGAATTAGAATGTCAAAGTACCGTGGTACTCTTCAAGGCAGTATTTACGTAATTTGTGTGGATTTCTATGTTAGATGGAATCAACATTGGCATGTGACAATCAACCCATAGGTTATCTTCATGTTCACTGTGTATCCACACTAGAGAGTTTGATGGCAGTACAGAGCTCTCTTTGCCTCCTTCGGGATGTGATCTTTCTAGCCACGTGTTAGAGCTGATGATGCTCCAAGCAGCATTCTGACTCATCAACACTTACAAGCTTTCTTACAGTCTCGGGAATGTGGAAATACATGGCTTGTAGGCGCATGAAGAAAGCTGAATTGCTATTGTAGTGCTGCAAGACGCCCTAGAGTATGTGGAGACTCTACTATATGGGTGTTTGAGTAAGCTGACTGTGGAAACCTGCGTTTTGCTAGGGATGCCTATCAGCACTCAAGTCTATCATTACTGAATTGCCTTGGCTTAAAACTAAAGTAAGCTCTTACCCGCTTTCCACCCCCCAAAAAAAACACCCTCTGTTGGTTTTCTGGTAATTTTTTTAATGCTCTCTAGCTCTGTTAATCTGCCTCCTTCAAGCTTTTCTAAAGAGAAAAAAAGCAAAAGAAACCCCCAAAACTTTCAACCTTTTCTTGTCATACTTTCCAAGTTTAGGGCGCTTTCAATTTTTATAATACTAACTAGTATCCCATGAATCTTGTTTTTAGGTTAGGCTGATTTATTTCTCAAAAGTATTTCCCTTTTTCTCCATTTGGAAGCATGCAGCAGTTTAAAATGCTTCTAAATGAGTTATTTTGTCCACGATTTGCCTTGGAAAAAACATTCTCTGAAATATTTCATTTGAAGTTATACTTAATTATATACATAATATGTATGAAACTTGTTTAATCTAAAGCGATTAGAATTCACATTTTATGACTTGTGTTTATAGCTGCAGCTCTCCAGCTCTGGCTTCATCTCTGTGCTGGGGTGAAGCTTGCACCTTAATATTAATTGTCAGTCATGGTAATCACTGAGTTATGTGAGGCTTTTCCCATCCTCATTAGCGGTCTCTGCAAGCTTTCCAGCCTGAAGTTTGTACGAATGAACAGGTTAACCTCTAGCTTGTCTGTTGTCTGAAGAAATACAAGTGAAAATAGAGGAAAAGACGTATCTTTCAGTTGTTGATGTTGATGTTACTGTATCTTCTCTCCTACTGCAGTGGTATTTTGCCGAGTCTCTCAACTTGTACTGTAGCCTGTTTGAAATGCATGAAGAGCTGGTACATAAACATGAGATAAGCACTGGAAATCTGTGCAACTTCTTGTTACAGAAATTTTGATTTATTGTATATTACCTGAATATAAAAACCTTCCAGCCCTCACCATGAAAAAAATCTATGTAATTCATTGCAGAAGTGAAAAAATATTACACATGCTGAAAGGACACTGTAAGTTTAACTTCTTAATCTTTTTGAAATCAGTTAATGAAGTTCAAGTTGAGCTTGATAACTTGCTGATCCATACAAATAAATCTCATTGACTCACTGGAAAGCTAGTTGTTTTCAAGCTAGAGGGGAAGGAGAGTTACAGGCAGAAAATCAAAAATAATGGGGGGAAAAAAAAGTAGATGAAGAATAGGATGCAGTTGAACTATTGTCATCTGTTCATATTCCACTTTGCCATCTATCATTGTTATTATAAGTACAGGAATTTGATGGCACTTCAAAGCACTTCACTGACTTTTATATTCCTGATTTATGTTCAGGTAACTTTGGTGAAAAGATGCTGTTCTGACCACTTGGTCTTTCTAGTGCTGTTGCTGCAGTGCTACTTTTTCCTCTCCTTGCTTAATAGTGTACTAACAATAGGGGTTTTTTTCCTCATCCTTGCTGTGAGAATAAGACTATCAAGTTATTGTAGGACTACTAGTTGCACTTTGAATAAGAGTCTGAAAGAGCATAACCTTACACATGACCCAACAAAAAGTCTTAATTTTTAGCAGTTATAATTGCTGTGAGCCGGCTTAATTGTGATGCAGCTTTTGCAGGTAAATAATCTGATAGGAGAAAAGTAACCAGTCTGTGACTAGACGCTTGCTTTCTACCCACAGCTCTGAACAGCCTTTAATTATCTTTCCCTCTCCACAGTACTTAGGAATGAGCTATAAAGCTCAAAGGTTGAACACGGTATATTAACCCTTGTGTCCTGAAGAGAGGAGATGGGAAGGGGCTTTCATGATGCCCTCCTGTCACTGGAGTGACCGTGCAAATGATCTGCTTTTTTGTCAGGTTTAACTGCTGTTCATAAAAGTATTTGCTTTATAGAACAGCTTTTAAGTAATATTCAGGTAGAATTTAGAATAATAAAGTTGAATAAAACTTGCGACAAAGCAGTGTGACACTTTCCATTCCTACTAAAGCTGCTCGTTTCTTTTTTCTTGCATAGGAAACATCCCGAGTTCCTGAGCTGTAAATACTGCTGCTAGGGCAAGAGGTTTTATCAGAAACACCTTTACATTGTAGTGTGGGCTATATCAATGCTAGCATTAGTTTTTGTAGTCCTAATCTAGTGTCCAGTGCTTTCTTTGGAGTACAGGACCTCTTCCCTTTGAAGGAGCAGTCCTTGCTTCATCTGTCATGAGATAAGGAATCTCCCTGGATCCTGTGGAACAAAACTAACTATTGCATATGGATTTTTTTTTTCTTCCTAAGATGCTACTTAAATGAAAATTGCCTTTGGATCTCTGAAACAGGCCGCTGAAGGCTTCTTGTGACCCATTTAGCCAACTGAGTACCATTTCTCTTGATTGCTAAGAGCTCCTTCCAGCCCCTGTGATACTGGAGGTACCCTTGCTGCTGCCGTTACTGGTGTGGCGTCTGTTGTATCTTCAAACGGGTGTGTATCTAATGAGGTACAATCTCACCTTGTATATCAGTCCTTCTTTCTTTCTAGCACTTGTTCTGGTGTTTCTGAGATGCTGTGCCTCTCTGTAGAGCTACTGACTGTGACTAATACCGCCTTTGCTGAAAAAGCTAAGTACCAGTAGCTGGCAAGATTAATTTTATATAATGTGCTGACTTGATGCTCCAGAGCCTCCAATGATAAATGTCTTACTTGCACCTCTTCCTGTCCTCTCCCTTGTCTTCTGTCTTCTACCAAGTACAGTTTCTAAAACTCAAACCCAAGCAAGAGTACGTAGAGGTATAGAATGTCCACTTAATCTAGCACAAGCCACCATCTGTCTTTGTGTGCTGGTTACTACCAGTTTTACATTTCTACAAATTAACTTTGATTAGTAATTATCAACAAGTTGTACAAGAATGCATGTGAAATAGCAAAAAAAAAAAAAAAATCCCAAATCCAAACCAGCTATGTGTTAGAGCATTTGTTGATTGACTCATCTTGTTCAGACCTTTCACTGATGATAATTTTAGGCAATACTTGTCACTTCCACTCTAATTGTTTGAGCGCTACTGGGAGGTTTTTGGGGAGCCTAAAACTTCTGGGGGCAGTTTTCATTCAGAATTTGTTGAAAGCGGTTTTTGGAATACAAAGTTGAAGATGCGTACTTCCAAACATCTTGTTTTACTGTACTTGTGTTAAGATTATTTTAGAATTACTGTCAGTAAAACAGTAACCTGGCAGACTGCCGTGACAAAGATTTAAATGGATATGTCATCAGTATTGCTAAAAATCACTTGCAGTGAACTCAGCAGAGGTCCAGCATCAAGTATTTCTGTCTTTCTTGTTGTTATTTAAGTGGAGATGAGATCAAATGCCTTGACTCTACTGGTACAGTGGAAAGTTTAGGTGCAAGTTTCTTTTACTTCCAGAGTCAAGCAAGTGGAAAATTACTTGTAATTTCCGAGTTTTAGGACCAGCATGATTTTTTTACCCTCTCTTGGTTTCTTTGAAAGCATTTTCTGGCAAACAACTGTTTTCCAAGGCATCCCTCATGAATCTGGAAATGCTGGACTGTACACAACCTCACCAATTTTGTGGTTACAATTATAGTATGCTCTGATTTGTATCTGTTTACTTTGGGGAGAGTTAATGTTTGGGTTGGAGGGCAGTTCTGATCTCCCTTTTGAGTTAGAGGTGTGAAGGCATTCCTATCTGCTTTGCATTAGCAAAAACTGGCATTTGCATATTCCTCTGTCAGTAAAAGCACGCAGAATGACCAACTGGCTGTTGTCCAGGCTGTCAGGGTGAGTAAGCATGGGTTAAGAGGCAGGAGCTGCAGGGTGACCCTGCCCGGAGAGGCTGGTGTAACTTATTTCATGCTGGCTTGGTAGTTGCTGCCGGCAGAGAGGCCTCAAAGGAAGCGATTTCTGCAGTTCCTGTGCAGGCAGATGATTTACCTTTATGAATCCTCCCTTGTCTGGATGCAAAAGAGCTTTTCAGGGAAGGCTGAGGCGGCTGTGGGGATTCTCCCAGATTTTTCTGTAAGTAAATATTTAGTTTCTAAGAATCTCTGCCCTTTGAGTGGTGACCTTGAGTCATTCCTGAAGTAAATGTCATGCTTCTTGGACCTCTTGAAGGATATTTGACCTATGATGTTAAACTGGCTATTTGTTCCAATTGTGCCTTTGGGATTGTGGAGTAGTTCGTGTTGCAAGCGTGAGCTGGAAAGAAGGAAGCTCATCATAAATCAGACTGGTGTCGCTGAGCATCCCTGACTACAGGAGTGTGCAAACAGATGGACACCGGGCTGCTTTGGTTTGGGGTTTCTTTATGCAGCTCCATAGGCTTGCCAGGGATAAGCAGAAATGAATAGTTATTTAATGGTATTAAATGAAAAAAATGTAATAAGTTTGCTAGATATAGATGTATAGTACATAATATCCAAACTGTATTTTCCAGACGTTGTGTCAGCAGTTGATTTTTCTTGAACTGATGACATGTCTACTTCTGCAGCACGCCGATAAAAAATAATCACCCCTTGAAATATACTATTAGCATTGTGCTTTAGGAAGTATCTTTGGGTGTCAAATCTGTACTTGTGGCTGTGGTAGCACGAGGGCTAGAGCTTGATTTGTATGCTACATAGTTATGCCAGGGTGGTTGCTGCTCCAGAAAGAAGGCAGCTTGTGTATGCTTCAGAAAAGTGCAGGTAGCTTCAAGGGCAGAACTGCTTACCAGCTGGGGAAGTTATCCCTCTTTTCCAGCACCTACAAGGAAGGAAGCTTATATTGCATCCAAAATTGTATGCTGCTTCTACCATTGCAGCATTTAACTGGGTATTTTCTCCATGTAAGGTCTAGTAAACCTCTACTCGGTAAGTTTCAAGGTTTTATGGCAAAAAAACACAAACTGTTAGGATAGAGATTAAACCAACTAAGAATTTTGCTAATATAGCAAGAGAATTGGTTTTAAAAAATGAATACAAATTATAAGGGGGGGAACAGTCCTTTCTGTTATGCCTTGTCTTTCTTTCTCTCCTAAAGGGATTTCTCTGTTCCTCTACCAGCTGTGTTCAGAGCAAAACCAGCTGGGTAGAAAATGGCAGACTGACCTTGGTGGGTTTGGAGGGATGAGTCCCACCTGGCCCAAGAGCTTCTCGACTCTCCCTGTGCCTCTTGGGTGCACGGGGAATGGCTGAGTGGGCAACAGCCTGATGAGGAGCAGCTGTGGAAGGGGCTCTGCTCCACTGATTAGTCTGGGGGATGGTAGTGGGCATGGGCTGAGCAGAGCAAAAAGGCTATGAGAACACCACCACCTCGCTTGGTGTTGCGTTGGTTTTCCCTTTTCTCAGTACGGAGTGTGTGGTGAGTAATATGTGTTATTTCTGCCTAGAGGGTTGTGGGCTTCTGCTTGAATTAGTTTTCTAAGTTAGATCATGTGTTGTGTTGTAATTATCTAGCATTGTAAGTTCTCTCATCTTTATGTATTGGGAGTGTTGGGCCAGTGCTTGGGGTGTTATGAATGTTCAACGGCTGGGGAAGTTAGAATTTCTTTGTAGAGGAAGAATGTACCATTTACCACCAGGACCTGGGCAAAATAATGTTTTTGTGTTGCAAGCCTTGTTTTGTCTTCTAGCGTTTTTCCAGATCTCAGAGGGTAACAAGCTTAAAAAGTATGGCATAGATATTTTCAGTGCCTCTTACCTTTGTTTATACTTCAGTAGTAACTTCATGAAAAATTCCGAATTTAGGAGAAAACATTTGGAAGCTTTACAGCCAATACTTGACATCTTGGTAGTTATACCAAGCCTTTTATATTGGCAGGGCAGGGGACAAAGAATAGCTTTTTCAAACATGCAAATGGCTGGATAAAGTAAATAAAGGTAGTTCCACGCTACTTTGTATCTGCTAATTGGATTGTGTGTGATAGTGTGCTGGGTATGGTGTAAAAAAAAAATAATTTAAAAACTGCTGAAACCTGGATGTGCATCCTATCTGCTAGGGTGGAACAGAGAATTATATCCAACTTCTAATAAAGGAAAGCTGATTGTTCAGACCACGCTGAGTGTGAGAAGGTAGATGGATGGGTCCCTGAGCACATGCTGTAGAATCCCTAGCTGTGCCCTCTGTATGGGGTAGGCTGTAGGGCTGCTTTCTAATGCTTTTGCCCATGGCAGAATTGGTTTTGGGTGAAGTTTTGAGTAAAAGTTGGTGCATTCTCTTGTAACTTACATTGGAAGTTGTACTTCCTAGTGAAAGAACAAGGAGTTTAACATGTGTACTATACATGTGGCTAACAAAGTTTTGGTCTTTCTTCTACTGGGGCTTGCTATGGCTGAAGCTGTGTCTCTGTTTCCACAGAGGCAGTTGGTCTGTGGCTTATTAATGCAATAGTCACCTTTTAATTATTGTTTGCCAATTGGGTGAATATTCTGCTTCTGTTGTTGTGTATCTACGATGGCTTTTTCTAGCATACATCTAGGAATTCTGGCTAAAGAATCTTTTTTTCCAGTGAGCCTATGCATGTGGAAGGGTTGTGGGAGGAAAAACTTTGCCTTGTTCCCATCTTTCTTCCTCACACTTGATCGATGTTTTCTGAATGTGCAGTAGGAAATATCATCTATAGCTCTTCCAGAAGTACGAAGTCCTCCATTGATAAACAGATAAACACATGTTGTTTAGTAATTTTTGTTTCAAAACCCTCAGTATCTAATCTAAAATGAAATTTCTCCCTCTTGTTTACCAAGTCAGTCTTATTTTTGGTTTTCAAGCTAACAAATAGGTCAGTATTAAAAATTCTGCAGTCATCTCTTCAGCAAAATTGTGTAGGTGTGATTATCTGGATTTTCCTAGAGACAGAAGTCTAAACAAATGTTGGTAGCAAATGTTTTGGGTAAGTAATTATTAAAAATTTAAAGTTGCTTTTCTCATTAGAGAATTTTAGTCAACTAAATAACCTGAAGTTGTATGTATCTTGTTTTTTCCAAAGGGAACAAGATTGTGCCAGTCTGTGTGAGGCCTTAAGGAAGTATATACCATTCAGGCATAACAAGGAGTGCCAAGGAATGCTGCTTCTGTTGGAATAAGTATTAGTGGAACTCTAAAACTCCAGGTCCTCCATGAGCTTGCCTTAGACTGAATGTTAATTTTGTATAGGAAGACTAAATGAATTTACTTGCAGATTTAATCATGTTAACAACTGATGAGGAGTCCTCCCTATTGTTAGAACCAGTAGCAATGTTGCTTGTTTTGGCACTGCTTGGTAAAATTAAGTTCTTTACAAGATACACATGTGCAGGATTTCTTGGAAGTTTCTGACTGAGTAATGCCAACAAAAGTCCAGGGTTTAAGAACTGCATGAGTAACCCACTGGGATTGAGTAGCAAGTGTTGATGGCAGGTGTACATCCTATTCTCAGGTGATTGAATTTAGGAAGGTAGATATTCCCTCTTCAAAAGGGGCTCATGAAATTGGGTTTCCTTTTCCTTCTTTTACTGCCAGGCAGGGTGTGGAAGCTGTGGCTGTGGAGTGTGGGACACAGCATTTGAATGATGTTATGAGATATCCATAGCAGTGTAACCATTTGAATGTTAGAGGGAATGAAAACTGAAGTAAAATGTACAGGCAGATTATTAGAAGTTTAAAAAGCACTGGGATAAATCCAAATATCAGTGGAGTGTTACATAGACAACTTAGCTGAAATTGCATCCAATTAGGACATTCAGGTGGGGCTAATTTTCTGATAGGCAATGAAATTATTAACTCATCACACCTGTTAGGTGAAAGAAGTGGTGTTCATAGATGGGTGGTGATGTTGCTTGCCATGTGTAGGTGTTGGAGTACAAACTTGTTGGGGGTATTTACATTAGGAACTTTTAGAATGGAGAATTTGATGATCTTGAAGGATGTTGAGATATTTTAAATGATACTTAATCATGGCTTTGTCAGTGTTCAAGTAGGAAGAAGGTCAAATTTTGCAAGTTTTCCCTATGAATGTTAATCAGCAGTAAACCAAAACAGTTGTTGAAAAAGACTGGGTAGTTTTTATTGCAGGGGACCTCTGTGAGTTGGCAACTTCAACTTGCTTGGAGCACAGCTAGATTCAATGCTACATCAGATTACTTAGGTCTTTATCCGGGTGTACTCTGAAAAATCTATGAAGATAGAAATTTGAATGCCCCTTTGGGCTTCCTTTTTCTGGTGCTACACAGTTCTCATGGTAATTTGTCCACTTTATTTTGTGCCAATGAGAATTGTGTGAAAACAATTTGTGTCTTGAGGTTTTGCTGTGCAACCTGCAGAAGAGTTTGGCTACATCTTGCCTGTGGTTTCTCTTTAGATAGTAGGAGATGGATTGGACCATGTAGCAGTCTCTTGTCCAAGCTGAACAGCCGCTAGCCTCTCTTTGTTTGTAACTCTGCTGTAGCCTCTTAAATATCTAATGCTCTAGACCTCTGATCTGGTGGACCTTCTGGGCTCTTTCTGGTTTGACTTCTCCATTGTACTGTGGGTGTGCGTAACTGAACCGTGTTATTCCAGGTGTGGCCTCGTGAGGCAAAAACCCCTCAGGCAGAGCGAAGCAGTTTTGCTTTTGTTAACGCAGCACAACATGTGGTTATAAGCACATTTGAATTTGAACCTCCTGAGCTGCTTGCTTGCCTGTTTGTCTGACCTACTGGAAGGTGATAGCCTTGCTCTTTAGTGTATCAGCCATTCCTCTTATTTGATGTGGTCTTAAAACGTGCTGAGAGTGATTTCTTTCCCCTCACCCAAGTCGGTGAGGAAGGTACTAGTGTTGCCCCGATACCATCTGGCCTGCGCATGGACTTACAAATGCAAACAAAACAAACCCCGGTATACAGCTCTGCTTTTGCTTTCCCATCTCTTATTTTAATGCCACTGCATTAAATCTTCAATTGTCTTAAACTGCATGCATTCTGGGGCTCTGTACTTCTAGTTCAAAAATAATTTAATTTTGGAATTTGGCAGTACTGTTCTTTCCACACATGAATTAAAAACTCTTGCCTAACTAATGATGATCTTCACCGCTTTCCTTCCATCCATGCCACATGACTTCTTTTCTACTGGTATCTTTTCATTCATCTCTTCAGTATTATACTGTTTTGATCTTCATACTTTTGTCTACCAGCATCAAAGTTAAAAACCTGAAAGTCTTGGATGGGAAAGGTTTTGGTTCTTAGAGGTATGTTAAGAAGTGTTGAATATCATCATTGATTCAAGTTTCAGTGTCTCTTAATGTCAATGAACTTCTGAGGCTTTCTATATAACATGTAAAAGGCAAAAAGCAAATCTTTGTTCTCTGTGTGCTAGTCTTAAAGTTTTATCAAATGTGCGAACTGTTAATGTGCTTTGAGAATAACTTGAAAAATTGTATCACGGATTTGGAAGTCCACTGGGCTTTTGACTACATTGCATATATATCCTCCTGTTTGTCAGGAAGACTGACAGAAAAATAATTTGTGAGGAACTAGATGGGATTTGTTTAAAAAGTGAAATTAATCTGTATTTGTTTAAGGTGAGCAATGACTGATGAATGTTTAAGGAGTAATACAGAATGGGATATGAATTATAATGGTTAAGATGTGATTTTTATAGGTTTTCATTATCTGCTCATGAGGGAAATTGCTGTTACATTTCTGAATGAGGTTGATATGGAGACCAGTCTGTTGGTTTCATCACATGCCTCTGATTTTTCAGATGAGAGTTTAACTGTATATGAAAACATCGAAGTCTAATGAAGTGTGTTTATCATTGAATTGTGTTTTAGAGCTTTGAGCGTGCTGTTCTTGAGCAGTCAAGTCGGTGAAAGGTGTAGAATGAGAAAGTCCCTATTCAGTGTGGTGCAGTATTTTGAGACCCACTCAAGTCAACAGGATGATTAATACAACTACTAAGTCAACACTGTTATTAAGTCAGTGACTGAATCTTTTAATCCTGTTTCCCCATGAATGTAGCCATATGTAGAAGTTCCTGGCAGCTTAAAGCTGCGGATGAGATGGTGAATGCTTGTGACTCAGGAACCGGTGGGTGCGGTGGTCAGAGCTGTAATCCTTAGTGGTTACTGTATTGCCTTACCGTCGTTGCAGAAACGAGCTTATAGCTGAATAACTGCATTCATTTAGAAAGTACTCCTGCATCCTGTGTGTGTGCTTTCCTGTCTCGCTGGGGAACTGACTGGGTATTCAACCAAGTGCAAGCTTTTGTTTAAAGCCTTCATTCTTAGCTGTCCTTGTGTTTTTGCAGGTATTTAAACAGATTTAGGCGAATTGTCTTTCTCCAGGCTGCCTTAGATGGCTGATAAGCTTCTGAATGCTGAAAGGAGGCAGTAGTCTGTTCCTCTTAACCCCACATTTTTTCCAATACAGGCAACCAACCAAATGGAAGGAAGTCATAGGGGTTTATCAGAGCTAGCAGTGTTTGCTGGACAGAAAAACACCTTGGGTTACAGTGTGGTGTGTCGTGACAATCAGGTTATTCACCCTCCTAATGTTTGACCTGATGAGTGATTTAGAAGAGATTCAATGTCCACATTTTCAGTGAAAAATAATGAAATGGCAGATAAAACCGGCTTTTCTAGTTTAGCTGTAACTGCGCCTGACTCTTGTTTTCCTATGGCTTTGGTCTGAGCACAGCTGCATACTGTTTGGTAAGACTGTTTTGTTAGAATAATGTTGCACATGTCAGTGAGAGCCAGTTTGGAAATATGTACGTTCTTGGGGGGGTGGTTTTTTTTTTTTCCCCTCATTTGAAGATACGCAGTATACTGAAGGCTGAGCAGGTGGTAATGAGGGAGTTCTTTTATAGCTTCACCACTTCTGCTGGAGTCTATAAACAGCAAGAGCGGGAGGACTGATGCTGGAGGATGAATTTACATTCTTGGCATTATTTGATGTGTATTTATCTGGCTTGTAGAACCTTTGAATACTATGACACTTAACTGAGTATGTCCTACATACATCCTCCAGTACTGCTTTTCAGCAGCCTTTGCTGTTGTGACATCCATTAGTTGCTTATCACGAACAGTTAAAGCACAGGGAGTGTGCTGACATTTTGTTGATAGCCTGAAGTTGTAGGTTGGGCCTGTATTTATATATCAGTTGTATATTTCGGATAACCATAAGTGTCTTGCTATGTTCTGTGCTACGTGGCTGAGCAGAAATATGCAGAAGCATTCATAGAATCGTTTCAGTCTGTGAAAACATGCAATGCCTTTAATATGAACCTGTAACCTATCTTTTCTCTTAAACTCCATCATATCATTTGAACTGGTTAATGAACGAGCCTTTCAGGTGATGGTCTGTCTCTTATGGCTTGTGTCTGCTCCTGTCTTAGATAGCAGATATTTGAGAATATTTCTTGCAAGATTTAATGCTTTTGTCTGGTATAAGGTAGTTTGGTTTTTTTTTTTTTGGTGAAGGTTAGTGGACTACCATGACTAACATGTGACTTGGCTGATATTCTGTAGCAGGTCAAGTATCTGGGACAACTTCTATTCCATGAACTTGTTTTGAATGATTTTTCGAAAAGAAAGAAAATAAACATGCTTTAGAGAATCCTCTGTTTCCTGCCTTGCTTTTGTGGTAAATTTTGGCAATAGACAGGGAATATGGAAGCATGAACTCCATCTAAAATAAACGCTCTTGATATGAAACTGGTTAGACCAGGCTTTGTTATAGATGTATGATGATTTTCTTTTTAGTTTGGTTTTAGCACAAGTAACACAACATTTGTATTTTAAATGGGCAATGCATAGTTTACGATCATACAAGGCTTTCTTCATTTTTGCCTGTTATCTTCCCTTACTGAGGTGTTTTAGGCCAGAATCCCCAATATAGTTGATAAGGTTGGGGGGGGACAGTGGGATAAGTGCAGAAAAGAAATTTTGACTTCTTTGGCTGTGACTGTTTTGGTCTATTCAGCTCAGTGAGCACTGTGCTCAGTTTGACAGACAGTTTGTGCTGCGTGTTTTGTTTTAGGGTTTTTTGTTGGTTGGGTTTTTTTCCCCTGCTATACTAGACCTGTTCAAAACTGAAGTAAAACTTGTGATTTTTCAGGTGATAAACATAGTTCACATACCAATGGCTTGAGCGGGAAATTTTTAACAGGAAGCAGATGGAGTGGTTTTTTAATAAGTTCACTTAGTTCCTCTAGACTCCCCCGAGTTCATTTCCTTCATGGTTAAACTTGGGAGAACCTGATCTGTAACTTCATATGCAAAGGACCAATTTGGCATTGTTGTGAGGTTTTAATGCTAAATGCATATGTTGAACTTGGCAGCTGTGCTCTGGAAAACGGATCCTAAATACCTGTTATATAGCTGATTGAACTAACCTCACTGACTTCATACTTGATTTCAATGTCAAACTTGTCTTCAGATAAACACATGCAGGAAGACAATGGTAAACACTTGTGGTTATGCACTCGTTATGACTACACCAGAGTAAATTATTCTTTTGGATGAGAGAACTGGTAGTATCTGTACATCTTGTTAACATCTTGGTCAGGATGTTAGTTCCTGGAAGGCATTGTCTGGTCTCTTTTTTTTTTTTTTCTGCCCCTGAAAGCATCTATGAAAATAAGTGTTATAGAAATGGATTTCTTAGTAGTTTTTTAATAAAGATCAAGATTAGACATATATAATAGTAGCAGTGATCACAGGTGTGCCTAGACATATCCTTAGGGCTACTGGCTGGGATAGGGTAAGCAGGGAGAATGTATCCTGCCTCACCCCTCTATAGCCCTATTCTTTTGCAAATTTACCAAAAGCAAGCAGAAACCTTTATCAATGGGTAGAGATTTGTCTGATGTAAACAGCTGAGGCTGTTTAGATCTGTGTAGGTTTGGGGATGTTTTTTCCAGGTTGATGTTATCTGTGGTGCTTCCCCTTGTGTACTTTAAGCAGATGGTGGGATTGTAGGTATTGATGAGGTGAATTGAGAGAAGATTTTCCATAGGCTCTTGTCTCTGGCTTTTGTTGATGGTTCTAGCAAGGTCTGTAAAAGCTACAGTAGAGGGGTTCCTGAAATACAAGACAGAATCAAAAATGTACTTGCCTCATGGGCTGGGTAAGAGTGTTGTGCAAGTTTAGTAATACCCGACCAAGATTTCTGTTTTTCAGTGCTACTATTCATTTTTCTCCCCTACATTAATATAATACTTTTTGATAAATTCTACTTGTAGAAATTATCTGCTCAGGTGAGGGTCATGACTTGGCCTCTTAGTACAAAGCTTAGTTTGCAGACTGTGACAAGTGAAGCGTATGAATCTGGCTCTGTTCATACAAGTATGTCTCATGAATGCGAAGCCAGATGATGTTGGCCACAGGGTTGTACACGGAATATGAATTTTGCAGCTTCATGATTTTTCTAGGGACTGAGTGTTAGTTAGAGCTTAAAAAAAATCGCTGAGAATCAGAGAGTGAGTACTGCTATGGATGCCCTGGCTCTAACAGATTTTGACCAGCTAAGCTGATGCTTCTGGGTGGGTTATTTGCCTGCTTATTTGTTCCCTGTACCAATGAGACATGTCCTTTCCAAGATCTCTTTGTTTTTTCTTCCTCTTCAGATGTCTCCAGTTTTTTGGAAGTCGTTAGTGGCAAGGTGCTATGTCTGAGGATGTTGTGATGGGTGATAAGTACTGGAAGTCACCAAGCTGCTGGGCAAAGGAGTAGAGGCAATCTGTCCATCTGCTCGATGCTCTCAGAGGTGTCCTCAAGAACCAAAGGCAGACCTGCTTGCCAAAGAGCACTTTAGGAGCAGATGCAGCAGCTTGGGAGCAGTGCAGGGCTTGTCAGTGCTCTATGGCTGTCTACAAATTGCAGTCTAATTCAGGTTTAGCAGGATTCTGCAGTAGCCGGAAGAGTTGCGTGGGAGAGGGTTGGTTGTTTTTTTTTCTGCAGCACCTTTTGAAATAGGAAAGCTATTTCAAACACTTGTGCTGTATGTGCTTTCCTAGAACTTCGTGTGGACTAAGTGGTAAGGCTATAGTTGCCAGCTGGAAAGTGTTTTTCTTCTTTTGAGATATATATTTTATTGCTAGCATAGGCTGCGGGGGGGGAGCGCTGTTACTGTGCTGGGGTGATGGGAAGGCTGAATAGAGGAAGAACAGATGTGCATTGTGATAAGGGGGTCACACCAAGCCATTTTACACTCTTAATGGGAACAGATGGATCCAGACTTCTGAGTAATGAAGTCATCTAAAAGATAGAAAAGTTGTACTGACATGATAGTACTACGTAGTACCTGAACCACAGCTGCTTACACCCCCTCAATTTTGTTCCTTGATTATTGATGGAACAGGCTCCTGACAAATTTTTGCCATTTGCTGTAGATGAGCTGTGATTTGAGCTTCTGAGGTAGAAATTTCAGTACTTCCGTTGTCCCTCTCCAGACTTCTTGCAGCGGCTGTAAATAAAAGGCCTGGCGCATCCAAAAACATTGCAGATGCTTGCAGCCTTGAGGATCCTGTTGACATTAACTTTGTGGATCAGCTATTCTCTCTCCCTCCTCCTCCACTGCTCCTAAAAGCCTCTCAGCTGATGTGGTCTTCAGGTTGGGGGGGGAGCAAAGGGCAAGCGTTATTCTTAGACGTATTTTTGAGATACAGAATGAAGTCTTTTGCAGCACTAGGTTGCCGTACATAAAAATCTTTTCCTAAAAGACAAGCAGAGAGGCTTTTTCAGATTTACTACTGAGTACCGTTGAAGCTCTCCAATTCAAATTTGGAACCCAGCTGTGGAAGTTTATGCAAAGCACCTACATATTGTAGATAATTTTTAAATGCTTAACATCATTTTTATAGAAAAATCTTGTGGAGAATGGATTTCCTCTGTGAGTCCCTGTGGCTATAATCATCATGTTACTTTTGGCAAAAATGACATAATTTAATCCTGTTTAATACTTAGTCTCTGAAATAACAGGTGACAAAGGAAATGCAAATTACTACATTTCTTATTTTAGCAAGATAGGATATGTCCAAATGTAACTGTCGACAAGTAAAATGAATTATTACATGCCTAGCTCTGGTATTTCGTAGAGCTTAATGTAGTGTTGCACAAAAACATAATGGAAATCTAGAACGCCAGCAAAAGATTGTTGGTCTGAATACAGTTGTTTTAATCTAGTTTTTGACCACTTAATGAGTTGTGTCCTTTTCCCATTAAATACTTAAAATCATAATGAAAGTATATTCTTGGTTTAAAATGAAAGCTGCAGCTTTTTTGTAAGCCAGTTCATGGTCCTTCATTGGCTTTTCACGTGTCTGTCCAAACACTTAGCTTGCTGCTTTTACTCCCCCTCACTGCTTTTAGCGCTGTGTTTAGGGGACACCTATGACGTTTGCACAGTGGTTTTTGTTCTGTGAGCAAGCTGTGGTGACTGTGTGTCTGCTTGTGATACTACTTTCTTTCATGATGGTTTGATTTGTCTTTGTTGCTTAAATGTTGTCTTCCCTTAGCCCACCTTTGAAACTGAAGGACTGGGTAAACTTTTTTGAGGAAAGGAGCTGGTGAGATCTGTGGCTAATCTTGTTTCTTACCAATACTGAAAGGTGACCTTATAAACCATCTTGACTGCACTGCTCAAGCAAACTGCTTTGCTTGATAAAATGTCACTCTAGTAAAACCACTAAAAATACAGCAGTGGACCGCTTTGCACTTCCTCCCAGATCAGGAGTGCTCCACTGACCATAGAATGAGTAACACTGCTCTAATATATTCCTTCTAGCTTGTGTTAAGAGCCTTCAAAATATATATTGAGATTTCATTTTTCCTCAGCGTTCCTTCCAGCAACCCTTTGCTGGGTAGTTGGGTTACACAATGTCTGGCATGGGAGCTCTGAGCCCTTCGGAACCAGGGGAATACTGTTTTATCTCCCATCACGAGGACTGTCTGGGGCACAGAAGCGACTGCAGTACATAACTGTACGAGCACATTGGGTGTTTTCATAGTGCCTATGCTCTTCTGTTCTCCAGCCAGTTTTCTCCTTGGAGGTTTGGGAAACAGAACTGGTATGCAATTAATATACCAAGTCTTTAGTTTGTGTTTCCTTCATAAAGCTGCAGAGAAATCAAAATATTAGGGACGCTGTCTAGAGTTTGTTGCCAGCAGCATGGTTCCCCTGAACACTCTGGGTAGGGTCTGTATGCTGGTTCTTAGCCATGTAAAGGTATGGGGAGGACCCATCTTGCCTGTCACGGATGTGAGACTTTAGGAGAAAGGACGGACTAGGTGTAGATGTATGTGCTGAGTGGTTTTAATAGGTGAAGAGTTCAAGCTCCCTGTCAAACTGTCAAGGAACCGTGCAGCCTGGTTAACTTTGCGATAAGCGTCCCTGTTGATGTAGCCCTCTGTTCATGCTAATGTCACTTCTTAGAAATGACACTTCTTTATCTTGCTTCTATTATAAATACTTGAGAAATGTGTGTGCTGCAGTCCATGTATCTGGAGGTCGGTGTCCTGCTTCTGAAGAACAGTGGAGACCCCTCATCTTGGTCAGACCTTGCTGATCTCCTGGGCATGGGGTGTATCCTTGGCTGGGAGCTCATTTGGCACAGAGCTTGTTCTTACAAAAACTGTGTGTGTCTAAATAAAAACAAAAGCTCTGCCAAAATCTGCTGGTATCTCTGGTATGAAGCTTCAAAGTTAGCAATCCCAACGCCTCCCCGAATCTTTTGGTTCCGTCCTCCATTCATTCAACACGTTCTTAGTGGTCAGTGTTACAATTACCACTCTGTATAAAATGCTTTGTGTGGTTTGAATCCATACAAGGATCTTGCTGTCAAAACCGCAGCAATCATTAAAGGCCTTTCTCTGAAGGAGAGCTTCCATAAGAATGCTTTTGAGACTATGCAAGTTGGTTATTTTTGAAATATTGGCACCAGAGCTACTTGCTCTGAATTCCTCTTTCCCCTTTATAGAGAGGCCATAACTAGTTCTGATTCTAAAAACAAAACAAAAACAACCTCCTCCTCAAACTACTTATTAGAGACAGCTTGGAAAAGCAATGACACCTCTAAATATATTGGACAGGAAACCTTATCTGAGTCCTCATCTTGAAAAATGTTTAGTGTCACAATTTTCCTTGAAATTTGCCTCAAACAATATCAATACGTGGACTAATGAGACATTGCTGTCATTGGCCTTGTTGGGCCTAGCAGTTGAGTCAACTGTAGTAGTTGGGATAATCCATGTTAAGAAATCGCTTCTAAACATCTCGATGCATTTATTAAGAAATGTGGAAGTCCTTCCTACTACAGTGCAACAGTATTTTTATAAAAGCAGTTAAATGTAGATTCACTTGAGCCTCACCACACTAAGAACAGGCTGCTTCGGGTTTTTAACTTAGTCATACTGCTTTTGAGAGATAAAAGCTGTGGTCACCATCCGCTTTTCATATCCTTAGATAAGGACAAATATTCTTCCTTTCTTAGTCTGCTAAATGTATTTTGAGCCATTATGCTCAACGTTAATGCTCGAGTAAAACAGGACAATAGCTTCAGGGGTCTCTGAGGTTGCTTTCAGCCGGGGCTGTGCTGTGCTTGTTGCCCTGCTGTGTCCTGGGTGGCCTGCCTGGCCCAGCTGTACTCGGTGCATTACAAGATTGTTTGTATGGAAGAGAATGTCTTGTTGTTCATCATGGCCCCAAGTCTTCCCGGCAGCTTCAATTTTTCCAGGCAGTTGGTAGGACTGGAAAACCAATAGAGTTGAGACAAAGGAAAAAATAAGCTTACCCTACTAAAAGGGACTGTTCAGCTGCTGTTGTAGCTTCTGAGATGTAGCCAGTTGGTGCCAAATAATTATATGCTCTCAGCTGGAAAGAAGCTGCTTCATTCCCTCTAGCAGAATATAAAATTAATTTCCTGTGATTGTGTGCTCAGCCCTACTTGAATATCCTGTTTGGGAGTTTTTTGAACTGTCAAAAGGTTGAAGTCAAAGCCGGTGATGAGCTCCCCTGTTTTGTGAGCAACTTCAGTTGAGAATTTGTGGCTGAGCCACAGTGGTGCTCTGCAATCCTGGAGCTCACCAGGCCAGGCTCAGCAAAAAGGGACTTGTGCGGGTCTCTTGTGCCCTGGATGTCTGCTGTGCCTCTCCTCTTCCCCTGACAGACCTGAGCTGGCCCTTGAGCTCTCACCCCCATCCTTTGGTGCGAGACCAGCAGTCCCTCCCGACGCACGTGACAAACTCCATGCGCAATGGTGTTCCACGTGCAAGGAAGTTAAGTTTAAAAGTAACAAATACGTGTATACAGTTATCCCTTTTTCCTTTCTTCTCTCTGCACTGCCAAGTTTTTCCAAGTTCAACTTTGTGGAAAGCACCAGCTTGGGCTGTAGGATAGAAATGTTACTAACTGGGGTTGTTGCTAGTGGTACCTCTGCTTCAGCATGCATGTGATGGCTGTAGCTGAAATGGGGGTCTAAGTGCTTGCTTTTTTAAAGACTGTGTTTGTATTCCTGGCTAAGGCAGCCCTTACTGAAAGGGGGCTGGTGTTACAGGCCATTATTGCTTGCAGTGACCCACTAGTTTTAAACCAGTGTAAACTCTGCCACCTGTAGTGGAAGATCTTCTCAGCATTGCCAAACGCAAGCCCTAACACCACTCCAACAGAATTAGCCTTAAAACAGTGAGGGCTTTGATAAGTCTCTTGTAATCCCCCACACTCAGAAAAACACAGTGCACATCCCAAAACTGTAAATATAAGACCACTGATGTAAATGGATGGAGCTGCAAAAATAAATGCGCTGTCAGAAGAGATGTAGAGAGATGGTATGTGTTAGTGCTTTGGGCACCTTTAGGTGTAATGGGTTAGTTAATTGGGAAGTGAACTACACCTACTTGAAGAAGAAAACAAATACCTTCATCTAATCCTAATTGGGTATATTAATCTGCCCCGCCCCCCCCCCTTGCCTGTGAGATGACTTGTCTGTGGGGATGCTAGTGTGAAAGGTATTTGAATATCATTAGAAGCTCTGACATATCCAATCTTCCTTGTTTTGGAGTAATTAATTTCCCTTTCCTTTAAGGTTACAGAATAAGTAGAAGAGAGGCAGTGGGAGACCTGAGGCTTGATAAAATAGCAGTGTAGATATATTCAGTGTTATCTTTAGGCGTTTGAGCTTGAAGTCTTTTTCAAGTTGTTGTGTACTCTTTCTTCCCATTGTAGCCGGAGGGCTGTAACACTTGGAAATGAATGCATAAAGCCTCAGAAACACTGAGATGATTAAGAAAACAAATGTTAGAAGACCTCCAAATCCCACTCTTTGCTTTCCCTTGGGACAAATTTACCTAACATAAACTCCCAGTAAAGGGAATTCTTTTTTCTGAGCTGATAACCATGGTGACAAAGGTGCTTTCAAGCTTACAGCCTTCATTTTGAAATAGCAGGATTATATATATATACACACACACACAGAGGGCATTCTGAATGGTAATTTGCCTGGGATCTGGAGCGCTTCTTGTAAAACATGGATGTCTACCAAAAAAAAAAAAAAAAGAGGTAGCAAGAAAAAACCTGTTGATTAAAGGGTATCTGATAGAGGAAACATTATTAATGGTTCACATAAATCAAAAGGCTTTTAAAAAATCCTGTTTTCTCCTTTTTGCTGAGCAAAAGGCTTTTTCCTGTGCAGGAGAGCCTGGAGCACTGTCCTGGTGTAGCTTGGGCTTTCCTTTTCAGTAGTGTATATGTGAACTGTCCCTGTGCTTTTGTAGGCATGACTAATCTTGCAACTTGAGCTTCTGTTTCCTGGAGGAAAAACCTCTCGAAGATGAGATTCAATTCAGTTCTATAGCATCTAGTTCTGATGGTGTATAACAAGGAGTTTTTCATGTCTTATGGCAGCTGGTCTTCTAAGTACTCATCGCTGATGAGCTGTTTGGTGAAAGGTAACTTCAAATTAATTTGGAGTGAGGATTAAACTGTGGTGTCAGAACAGGAGTTTAAGCCTCTGGAATTTTCAGCGATACTAAGCCTGATGTAATTCTTCAGTTAGAGTGCTCTAAACCACAATGACACTAGTTTGGTTTAGCTTTCTTGCTTGTGTCCCCATGTAGAAAACCCTTGGTGATTTTTTTTTTTTTTTTTTTTTTTTTCCCCCCCCCTGGTCATAGTAATCTGACTGTCAGGGGTTTTACCAGCTGGAATTTAATTGTCATGGGGTTGTGGAGCTAAATGCTGACTGCCTGCAATCTTGGATACTGAGATTTTTATAGAGACACAGCAATGTCTTATTAGAAGCTTAATTGATGGCTGAGCTTTGAATCAAAAAGATGTTCACATATTTTTCTTGCTGTGGGGAGACTCTTGCCAGATATTATGAATAGCCTGAAATGACATAAATGCTTTAGGTAGTACTCCAGAAGATCTGCTAAGTGGTAAGCCACACCTTAGTAAGCTACCCTCCCTCTGGCTCTTAAGCAAGTTACATCCTCTTGTCTTTGAGCCCTTTATCCTTTTGCATGTTAGCATGCGAGGGAGGGAGATGGAGAGCTAATGAGGTTTTATAGTCAGGGAAGTTGAATGTCTAGTCTTCGGTGACTTTCAGCACTACCTATCTCTTAAGAGACTATTGGGGAAAAAAGTCTCACTTGACCCAGTCATTTCTGTTGTTGTTTAGGCTCTTAATGAAGCAGCAAACTATTGCTGAGCCTGTCCCTTCCTGGCTAGGATGGATGCTTGTGACTGTGGCCAAGCAGAGCAGTGGAACCAGTGGGGTGGCTGTTGAGAAGCGCCGTGCCGGAGCAAGGTGCCTACAGGGCAGTAAACAAATAATATTTAGCCATGATATCACTTACCTGCTTTCTTTCCTTTTGGTTCTCACTTTCTATGTTTCTTTGGTTAAAGATATGTTACTAACAACTTCCACTTAATTTCTTCACAAGGAAATTCTCCTGGGCTGGTGTTCAAGTTCTTTGAAGTGGTTTATTCCATGGAAATTACTTAGAGGTTAGTGATATATGCATGTGCTTGGGTAGGAGGATAGGAGCCAAAGCCATTTCAGCTCATAGTAATAGTTAGTTGGAAGATCCTGTAGTGCTATTTACATGAGAATACTTTGGGAAGTGGAAAGCACTCATGTTAGTAACTACACACAGCAAAATGTAGTTAGTTATCTTTGATATGCACGTTTCAATAACTCTCAACCCTTTTAATCTGTTTACTTCACCATAAAAGCAGGAACAGAAACATCTCAATTGTTTGAGCTGTACTAGTGTGCCTTACTTTTAATAACAATCTTTATTGTTTCTCTATAGCTGTGCCAAATAGTAACTACTGCATTGAAGTAAATCTTGGTCACTTTGGTCTCTTTACTGCAACAAGAATTGTCTTTGTTATATTGAAAACGGCGATTAGTCACCTTCAAGGATTGAGTCTGGTTTGTTTACCTCTTGTGTGGTCTCTTCATAAGCAAAAACCTGCCAAGGAACGTTTTTTGCAGCAGGCGAATAAGTAGGATGCAGTTAATAAACCTGCTAGCCAGATGCTAGAATGAGTTCCTGTGAGGAAGTGATGGACTGCTGGAGAATGGTTGCAGTTTTGGGAAGAGACTGCTGTGGGTGACAGGTGCTCTTCTCCCAGTCCTAATCATTGATGTCCTTGTCCCTCAGTAATGGTTTTCCCACTCATTTTCCCTGGCCTGTGTTCCTGTGGCCTTTGTGGTGGATGTGATAATAGTGATGCCTTTCTCCCTGTCTCCTTCCAGGTCATCACTACTTCTCTGATATGATGCCTTCTAGTTTCTGTTGACACTGTAACCTAGTCTAATCTTACTGAAAAATCTTAATGTTGCTGTGCTTCCACCTTTCTAAACAGGATGGAAACTTCCATACAACCTGATGACTGGCAGGTCATTTGATATTGCGCTGTTAAGTCAGGTAATAAGCCCTGGTGTATGGTAGGCTTGTGTAGACAAACAGAGCTCCTGTCAACACTGAAGAGTGGAGAAGTTTCTAGCTTGATGCCAGTTCAGAATTTAAATAAATGGTTCTGCAGAGGAAATGTTGTAATGAGATAAACAAGGTCACTATTTCCAGTAGAACTCTAGAAGAGTCATCGTGAATTTCAGCATCTTAAAATTTGGAGTCAATCATGCAGCACTACTCTAATTTGAAGTGATGAAGGATCCTTGAGTGTTGCCTGAGATGAGAGTTGGCACCTTAATGATGCTCTGGTATCAACAGTAACTATCTGATCTTTAAAGGAGGACTCATGAATTGAGACTTTGAACTTCTCTGGAGTTGCATCTTCCATTGGCTGCCTTCAAAGCCTCGGTGTAATATGCTAGATCAGGATATTTCTAGGAACATGTAGAAATAACTGTCTGATTTTATCTCTTCATGGGTTTTTTTGGCAGGTTTGAACCTTAAGGGGCATGTTAAGGTGTATGGGATCAGAGGCATGTCGGCAGCAGCAGGCAGCCTCACATGAATTCTTACCCAGGAGGTTTGCAGGGCAGCCTTTGGTGTTCCCTGCTTGCTTTGTTGAAGCAACATTGTTTGGGATCAGCATCATGGCCTGAGTGCAGGTTTTTGCCCATCAATGTTGAAGAAACCTGTGTGAATTGGGAGTAGCCCTGACCCCCTACCCTTTTTCTCAGATGTAACTCTATAGTCCCTTAAGATTTGTATTTACGTTGCTGCTTGGCAAGTGTCTTAATCCAGAAATACTTAAAATATCCAAAGGCTAAGTAAACCTATTGTGCTAGACTAAATTCTTGTTCAGACTGTAACCACTGTTTCTATCCTTCTGTTTCCCTGTATAATTACTCTCTTGATTAGAGAGCAAGGATGTGTTGCTTTTTTGGGGGAAAGTGTTTATCTTTGTGAGAGATAACACTTCTATTTCCTTCTTTTCCATGTAATTGTTGGTGTGTCTTGTGTTCATGAGAGGTGGCAGCTTTTTCAAGTGCTGCTCTCCGTTGCTTTTGTTGTTGATTCCTCCCCCCCATATGGTAGTATTCCCCATTGAGACTTAAATAATTTCAAAGCTTGGAACACTGAGGGAAGTGATGAGGGGTTGGACAGGACTTCCCAAAAAGTAGAGAACATTCTTATTGCTGTTTCACGAGCAGAGATGAGTAGCTTTATTCTCCTGAAGAGATTAAGGAATTTTATTCAGCTGATAACATATGTTTTTCTAAGTTGAACATATAATACATACTTGGAGAAATGTCTTTATTTTTTAGTTTTGTAATCTAACAGGATTCTGAAGTCATTTTGTCCTTCTATGCACAAATTAAAAGCGTGGGAAAGGCTTTTTGCATTCCTTGAGCTTCACTCGGTTCTTCTGCAAGCAAGTATTTTTGCTCAGATGACTTACGATGAACCGTACTTGTGTCTAGACTTTGCTTCTGGCTGATGCAGGAGACCTGCTGTCCTTTGGAAGCTTATCTTCTGCCTGCCCAGAAAGGGTGGGGATGAGAAGCAATATTGTCAAGATCTTGTTTATTACTGGGTTATCAGTGGAAAGTCAAAGGTTCTGCAGAGGAATTGAATCAGTAAGCCTCTATGTGTTTTAAAAATGACCGTGCAGTACTTACTAGAATAGCAATGGGGAACTATTTCTTCACCTGTACATCCTTTGGTGCACATTTAGGGAGCATTTCTGTTTAATCTCCTAAACTGCTTTCTTGATGCTCTACTGATTTTTGTGAATACTGTACTTCTTTGTGGCTTTTAATTGCTAACACAATGCTCTACATAATAAGTATTTTTAGTCAAGCTTCACAATTTTGTAAATCTTGGCTTAAAGTTGTCTAGCAAAAGATCCAGAGGGAAGAGTTGAAGAGCAAGAAAATGTGGTTGTTGAGGTAATGTATCTATAAAAAGATCTGTCTTCTGATGAATAATGCACTGTGCTGGCAGGAGTTTGGGGCTTATCATGGTTTTAGGAGTGACATGGATTGTGCAAGTAGTAGTAGATGAAATTGCCTGGGCAGTGCCCCCCACCTGTTGCTGCCTCAGCAGATGTGAACAAAAATTAAGATATTGTGGCATTGCTGAACGTGCAGTGGCTAATTTAGTGTAATCCTTTCTAAAATAAAGCATGTAACATTCTAATCCTGTGAAAAATGTCTGCAGCTGTTTAAAACAAATTTCTATTAAAGAGGCAAAATACTGTACCAACCAAAATGTTTCATTTGGGTCAACAGATTGTCTACAGACTTACTCCCTTCTTGTATAAAAAATGGTGGTACAGATTTGTAACAGACCATGAGGATTTGATTACATTGAATAACTGTAATAATAAATTGTACCCTGAAAGCCATGAATTGTGATATAGAATGCGGAGGAAAAAATAATAGTATACTGGTAGTTAATATTCTATCAAAGGTCTGTTATGACTTTCAGCTATGTAGCAAATTGAGACCTTAATATATTTAGTTCCTTTGCAGGGCTCTGTACACTATGAGAAAATGGACAGACTGTAGAAATGCCTTCAGCGTATCCGTTATTGTGTCTCCTGCTTTCAGAGTTTGTTGTTAAGAAACCAGTCGGTGTACTGCAGTGAAAAAGGTATAAAAACCTTCCGGCTTCAGCTACTGGATATAAAAACCATCCCAGACATCAAATCCAAGTTAGCAGCTGTTTGCATTGCCTCCAACCTACAGTGTTGATTGCCTTTGGCTCCTGAAGTGATGTGCCATGTGAGAAACACAGGAGTTTTAATAGTTGGTGTAATGTCCAGTTGTGATATTGGTTATATTTTCTGTAATGCCTCTTGCTATTTCATCATCTCTATTGCTTTGAAACAAGCATACACTGGAAGAGTACTCCTGGGGACAAATCTACATGGGATCTGTTATTGCTGAGAGACAAGAAGAAAGCCTTTTCCTGTGCAGGGCTGGGATCTTGGATAACTGAGCTGTTTTGGAATACATTTGTTGCACTTGCAAATGCAGGTCAGTTGAAGTACCAAGACTGCCCGAAACAGAGATCTAAAACTGCTGGATTCTGAGAGGAAAAAGGGAGGTGACTTGTTTTACGTGGTGTCATCCTAGAAATAGTGGGGTTTAGCAAATTTGGTTTTTGACGTCGTGTTATTTTTCTTTAACGTTTTGGATTCTGTGCTACTACCAAGAACAGCTAAGGCCATAAAGAATCATTTAAAATGAAAAGTGAGGACTTGAGGACTCTACCATGAAATTAGGAGGAAACAAGTAACCTGAGCAGTACTTATAAAAAAGCTTGAGTCCTGTTGAAGAAAAGGCATCACTGAGTTTTTGAATTTTAACAGTATTAGGTGCTGGTTAACCAAACAGAAAAAACTGCTTTCTTGCCATGCCCTTCCTATGGTGACAGTAACCTGACAAAAACCCTGCAGTCTTATTTCCCTCTTCTAAAAGTGTTGCATGCAGCATTGTGTAGGGAGTGTTTTAGCTGTGTGCCATCAACGCTGCTAAGACGGGCTTCTTGTTTTATATTCTTAGCTCTGTGTGGCTTGAGCATACCTAGCAAGAAGTGTTTGGTCACTGAAATTGTGCTGCTGGAAGTTTGCCTACTCTGTTACGGCCGTTCCTCCTAGGTGGCAGAGTAGGGAAATGCTTTGTGTTTAATGTGTAGTTAATAAAGAAGAGGTTGTCAGTAAAAATGTCTTGCTGTACTGGTCTAGCAGTTCGCTTGTCTCGGCCATCAACCCACCAGTGGCAAGCTGCCTTTCCAGCCATTTTAGCAGGGAAGAGTGTGGATATGTAACCTTTGGTGCTCGCTGGGAAGAGGGGAGCAATTGAAATGGTGCTGTTCTTGTGTTTGCGCATGCTGTGCAGTTGGTGTAAGGGGCTCCGTGGAAATGCGAGGGTTTCAGCTTGCGCACCTAATGGCATACAGGACTAGTGTGGCTTAGAACAGAGGTCAAGCAATTGATTTCATATCTTAGAGCTGTTAAATACTCATGCTGACTAATATTTAGCTCATGAGAACATCCTGCAGTAGTTCTGTCTCCCCTGAGGATGTGGAGTAGCAAGGATAGAAGAGCAGCAGCTGTAACTTCATGTGTAACTGGCTTGTGAATTCTTCAGCGGCATGTTGTCCCCCTTCCTCCAAAAAAATCTTTTGCTTTCTCTTTCTACATCCAAAACTTATAATTCTCTGCAACTTTTATTAGTGGGCAAAGACTTCTTTTAGGCATAGGTACATAAAAGTGGGCGTAGTAAAAACCAAGATGCAATCAGTTCTGCTAACAGTGGGATTGATGTGCTCTGCTTTCCAAAATGTACGTTATTGTTTTTTTTCCATAATGACTTGCATAGTAAATTCTTTCTGTGTGTCATTAATTATAAATGCTGATAGTAATGATGGTAAGGTTAAGATTTGCTGGGACTTGGTTCTGCAAAGCAGGTATAGCTATTTGTTGCAAGAGCTGTTTCTATAGTGTATCTGTAGTAGGCGGGATGCTTACCTAAGTGACCTGGGTGCAAATCTCCGTTCACAGAACTGCGTAGGCGTTTTGCATTATTTATTGAAGAAAATGCGTAATCAGGCCTGTTTTTCTATTTCTGTCTTAAAGCAACAACACTGCCACAGCAAAGGTAACCTTTCAGAGCTCCAAATGCAAAAAGAAATACTAGTACCGTTTCCAAATCTGTTTATTCTAAGTTTTGTTACATGCAGTTTTTCTCTAAACCCCAGGGTTCACAAATCACACATGGAAATATTTCTGTCTCTTAAAACATCAGTTTCCTACTTAAGGGGCTGCAGTGAAAATGATTAAAGTACAACACCACTCTCTTCCTTAAAGACATACCGAGTGAGGTCGGCATTAATGCTGCTTGTCATCTGATTTGTAAATTCCTTAATTTACAGGGTTGACAGAACAGCTTACCTGAAGTGAGCTCCATTAAGGGTATTTAGAATAAATAACCATGGTACGTATTTTGGAAGCTATATTGGAATTGACTATAGCTTTAAATTGTAGGCTCCTCAGGACAGGGCTTTTTATCCTGTACAGCCCAGAATACAATGGATCTGATGACCTGTCCTGGTTGCTGTCAGAGGCGATATAAAGACTTGCTTCTTTATAAGCTGCTTAGATAAAAGACAAAGCTGATGGGCTAATTGCCACCTTTGTTTTGCCATATGCTGCTACTCTGGAGTGTGATTTGCTATTGGCACTTATCATACAGAATTTTAAAAAAATGTCTTTAAAAGGCTGTCTCTGGAGAAGTATCTTCATACTCAGAAGGAGGTGGCTACCTGAGACAAAAAGCTTCATATGAACCCTTGCAGAGGGAGAAGGTGACTGTAACAGGAGATACAATAAACTATGTTAAAAGGAAAATCATTATTTGACTGGGCAGGCAGCTGCCCAACATAGAAATTTAGCTTCTACTATCTTTGACCCTACAAGAGTCTGTCTTGGACCGTGGCTGGCTTTCCCATGCTTGCAGTGTGCTTGAGGAGTGATGGGTGAGTCATTCTGGAAGTCGGGAATGCCTTCTGATTGGAACTTTTTAAATGGTACCAGATAGTTTTCAGCTTGGCTTTCGGTATTCAGCTGAGCCACCAGGGAGCTGAAGAATATCACGTGGAAAGAACTTGGATGGCTTTCTAAGTTTTAATGAAAAGAAAACTAAAATTGCAGTTTTGCTGACGCTGCTGCATAATATGAGACCGTAATATGAGATAAGAAAGCAAGCCAGAAAAAGAGCTTTTGCTCACATAATGACAGATCTTGCCTAGGAGTGAACTGCAGTATATGTGTTTTGCAGTTTACTGTCCGTAATGTGTACACATGCTGCTGTATGTGTGAAGGTATGGCTCCTCATGTTCCATGGCTGGTGTGAAGAAGGGGAGAGTACAAGAGCAGGGAATAACCTTTACTCTGCCCAATGTTGTTTCCTGTCTCAAACATAATGAGATGTGTACACGTAGCCTGCTGCTGCTCTCCTGGATATCACAGGTATTAATAAAACAGGGAAACAAGTTCACAGAAGATTATTTTTTAACCTGCTTATGTTAGATTGAACCTGAAGGCATGAAATGCTTGGAGCTCTTGAAAATACAGTCAAGCACTCTTCAAATTCATCAACTCCAAAATTGGCATCACAGTGTTTTTTCCAACATTGAGACAGTCCTTCAGCTCCTGAAATGGGAAAGCATGAGGCTGGTCACCCAGGGAACATAAATTCTTTGGAGGAGAGTGTAACTTCAGCTCTATCTGCTTAACAAAACAGTCCTGGCCTAAGAACTTGCTTCCCAAGTGTTAATGATAACAACTTATTGCCATAAATGAATTTCCGCTGTCCTTTCAGAGAATTTTTTTTTTTGGCACATAACTAGTGGAAATAAGATAGCAGATAGGTTCTTGATGGTAGGTTTAACTGCAGAATTAGCCACTACCTCCCCTCAAAAATAATATCCAAGTAAGATGAGCAATCTAAAATCTCTTGGCTTTAGGGCACAGCCACACAATGTGTGGGTGTTCTTATTTTCCATACGTTTTAATAAGCATTGAAAAGACTCAGTGTTTTCCAGGGTTGAAGTGCATCTCCACTGAAGTCAAGACCATCTTTTCAAGCTTTCCAGAGGTCACTTGACACTGAACAGTTTTTCTCTTGGTCCGACAGCCTCATAAAAAGTGAGAGCTTTCTCTTAAAGGGAGGAAAGAAATGGTAGCCACAGGGCGCTTGGGACTCCACTGAGCTGCTGATGGCTTGGGTATAACTGCCAAATTTGTGGGGGTTGTGGTAATGAGGAACAAGTAGATGACATAAGAATCAGTCTTACACTGGCTTGCTTGAATATTTTTTTTTTTGTGTTAGCACAAGAACTGAAAATTGTTGCTTTACTGTTTCACCTGAAAGTTGACATTTCCTGTAAGAGCTGGAAAAAATTGCCTTAGTCTGGATCTTTGTAGAAGAACTGAAGATGTTGACTACATTGTAGCTAGCATAATGGGATCATATAGTATGTTGTGAAGTTGCCCTACATAAATGCATGAAAAGAGAATTTTATTTTCTGAAAGTCATCCCTTAGGTGTCACAAGACGGGGAATTAAGTTGAGACGGTTTTAATGTGGAAGTACAAGGTTAGTCAAGTATGCTGCTAAAAATTGTCTGCAACCCCCCACCAAAATAATTCTGGGTATGTTCTTGTGTTCTCCCATTCCATGCAGCTTGTTTTATAAATATCTTGAAAGCCATTGTTTTGACACTGCTGTGTGTTGTGTGTGCCTGTCTCAAAGTACGTGGGGTTGATCTGAAGAGTAATAGGTCCCAGGGTGCTCCGAGAGGTTGGCAGCGAGCAGTGGGAAGTGTGTTGGCACAGTCTGCAGTGACGCTAACACAGCTCGCACAGAGCAGATGCTTAACGCGCTTTCAGAGCGGATCTAATGGAAACTACTTCTGGTGCATGGGTAAGTCATTCAGAGCACGTGAAGTGGATGGAGTGTCTCTTCCTAGAAGGATAAAGGCAGCGTGGTACGGACGGCTGTGGATGTACACAAGAGGAAAGCTGCTGAACGCCGTGATTTTTTTTCTTCCCTAGAGCTGATCCTTCAAATTTGGCTGAGATTAGAGACTACAGCTATAAAGCAGTCTTTTTTTATTATTTTTTTTCTTCTCTTCTTGAGTATATTATCATCTTTTAGTTGCCTATCTGTTAGTCCATCTTTAAGTGAAACCCAAATACCATATGGGGATCATTACTTTCTTAATGCAAGTCACTAGTATTAAACTAGCCCTTTCTATGGAGGGCTAGAAATGTCTATAAGGAGATTTGTGAGGCATTGTAAATGGTTTCACTTATGTCTGTGTAAGACAGCTGACAGCAGCTGGCATTAATTCCTGTGAAATGCCTCTGGTTTGACTTGAGTGCATGTTGGGAAGTCAAATTGAAGAGTCTCCTGTGAAAGACAGCTATAGATAGGCTCTCTCTAATGTTGGATGTAAAAACTGGTTCAATCAAGCTTTATATCAGTGTGGTCCAAGTTGATTTAGCTTATGATTTGGTTAACAAGAAGGTTTAATTGCTTAGAATACTTATACATGTGGAGATCTATTTGGACAGATTTCTCTTGTAAATATTTCCACAGAAATTCATGCTTTTGTTCTTTCCCTTTTAGCTGTATTGCAGAATGCCATGTTCTTTTTCACAGCTATTCATTGAAATATTTTGGGTTTTTTTGATATTCCATTTAAAGCCATAGTAAAATAATGCTTAACAAAAAGCAGCTTGTTCCTTGTTTTTTCTAAACTGTACCCAAGAAAATTTCACATCAGAGCTATAGCTGACTTGGATTTGATTGAAAGAATAGTGGCAGCTCCAGGCCATAGTTACTCATTATCTAAGGAGTTAGGAAAAGGCGAGCAGTTTATGATCCTCGGAGATACCCTGTAGTCATCTTGTTCCTATTATCTTGATTACCCCATCTTTGACCAAATGGCTCTTTGGGGATTATTTTAGACAGAAAAGTTCTTGACTGTTTCTTTGTGACTGACTTGTCAGTTTTATTGGTATGGAGCTAAAAAAAATTTGTGGTTGAGATGGCTGCACTTGGACAGGGAGGTAACAAAACTGCTACTGGGGGGAGGTGTGGGGAAGTCCGGATCTCCATTTCCTGCTGTGCCCTGTAGTTTTGCCTTAGAAGGCTGCCAGCTTGCAATGGGAGTATCTGTTTGGAAATCACAGTCTCCTTGAGAGCAGAAGAGGTCTGTCAACACTGCAGGATGAGCAGGTGGCATTTAAATATACTCACTCAGGTAAATGAAGACTTGGAGACAGGAATACCTCCATTCCCTCTGCCCCTTCCCGTAAAGGTGTTCATGTTGCGTTTTAGATAATTTCCGGGAGAAGATAAACCAACCCTGGGTTAGTGAAATGACTTTAATAACTGAAACCTCAGCTGGTTTCACTGGAGATCAGCCCTGGCTGACTCTCATGGTAGTAGGGCTTTCCCTCTTCAGCAGGAGGGACATAAAAAGTCTAGGGTCTCAAACATCATGGTGAGAATTCATTAGGACTTTCTCTTCACAGCCTTCATTGTCAAAGTAGGTACCTATTGCTGTGGAAGGCATCACTTTAAGTAGAAAACATGTCTATCCCCTCTTTTTATTATATAGAAAAGGTAGCTTTAATATTAGAAGTGATGCTTTCATCTTCTGCCAGACATTAAGGAACTGAGATTACTTAAGCCTTGCGACAGGGAGTGAGGTAAATTCAGCGACTGCTTCTTGTCTGAAATACAGATGCCCTGATGGGATAATAAAACAGTGCAAGTTTCTGGTACAGCAAAGCTAGGAAGTCACGTGATGTAAAAATAGTCATAGGAGATGAGAACAAAGAGGAGATGTCTTTTTTGCCTGCTCATCGGTTTGGAGTTGAGCAAAAAAACCCTGAAGATGTCACAAAAACCTTCAAGTTCTCTAATAAATATGTTGTTTGGGGTTTTTTAGCCCTTCGTTGTGACTGAAATCTTTCTCCAGTGGCACTATCAGTTCAGCTCTACACTGTAAGAGAAAATGCTTTTCTTCTAATGCTGGTGGAGTACACTGATCTCATCTCAATTTGCCTGTGGGAGAAGGAATAGCATAGCCTTATGTTACTTAGTGCACGAGTCCCTGCTCAGGTAGGGTAGGTGTCATGGGGTCTCTGTCTTTCTCTCCATTATGCTTCTTTCTGCACCTCATTCCTGAAAATCTATAACTTGACGATAAAAAGAAGTTCAAAACAGATGTAATTGTCAACTTCACAGACGATTATAGCAAGAGTGGTGTGAACCTGGCATAATGAATGTGGTTTTTTCTCTCCCTGGGATTAGATGGAAAATCCAGTGTTTTCTGCCAGGTGGAGTGTGGAGACACATCTGGGGGTGGAAGACAAGTCCTTTGGTCAGCTCAGGGAAGTTTAAATAGACAGCATCATGCTGCAGGTTCATGCTAAGCAGCAGAAGGATGGTAGTGGTTAAGGTTGTTCAGTACTGGCATAGATTTTTCTAAATACATATCAAAACTAGTAGTTGAAGAGGCAAGTGATTCTTTAAATCAACTTCTGCTTCATAAATGGTCTTGAAGAAATGAGGAAGAAAATATTTTATTAGATTTCACAAGAGGCTGTATCTTGTGTTTCCCATTTTCACACATCTGCAGACTGAAATGTCTTGTCCTGAGGCTCAGGAGTCTTGGATTTCTTGCTATACCATTCTTTAACAAGGAAGAGAGGGGCTGTGTTTTCAGTCATAGGCCATGTAGGACTGAATGTTTTGAGAGGAGCTTCAATAAAACTTTTGCATTGCTGGTTGCTATGAGCTTGTGAATATGAGTTTATTTTTGTCTGCACTTACAAGCCCTGCCACCTCCATAAACTAAAAACTTGCTGATATCAAAATGGGAGTGAAATTGTGAGCACAAGGCTAGCAGCAGATCTATCTGTGTGCTCTATGTCCTTTAAAGCTCAGTGGTGCTGCTTTCATGAACGTGTAAGAGTGGTGAAAACAGCTTGTAAGCAAGGCTACAGAGCTAGGGAGATTTAATGTAGAGTGTTGCCCAGAGATGTTTGCTGCTTGTCATGCAACCATCAGACTAAAATACGTTTTTCTCTCTGCTTGTGTGATATTAATATCACTCTGACATAAATGAACTGTTCAGTTGCAAACGTGCAAGCTGCTGTCTTTAGGGAAATCATATAGCAGAGCCTTGGAGAAAGAGTGAGGGTAAGAGTCTGTTTACTTTTCCTCTGATGTATAAAATTACTTAATATAGACAGAAATTATTTCATCGTGGAGCATATGCATTTTTCTTACTCATTGATACTTCTCCACTCTTCATAGTGGTACTACAGCTGACTAGAGGCACACATTATTTCTTGTGAAGAATGATTAGGAGTTAGATTTTTTTTCCTCCCCTCAAGTTATTTTTTTGTATGTGGGGTATCCAAAATGTGGCTGACGTTTACCCATATATCAGTATCCTGCTGCCATTCTCCCCAGGTGTTCATAAAACTATGTAACAGGATATTGGATAAATGCACTGAGCAGAATATGCCAGTATCTAATAAACAACCAAGTTTAAGTTGTAAAATGTAGTTTTGTGTTTTGTCTGCAGCTTTTCCTTTTGTGTTCTGCTGTTCTCCTTGTCTCTGAGGTGCTGAGCATCCCTGTAGAGAGATGCTGCTTAGTGCTTGACAGGTAGAAACTTTGTGCATCATAACACACTGTTTTATCGCCTACATTCCTGTTTTGCATAAGTAGAGGTGTTAACTGTGGTGAACTGTTTAATTCTTAACAGCGGTGCTTGTTCTTCAGGAATTTGTACTTTAGTTAAATGAGTTGAGGAATTTGGGAGAGAGTGAGTACTAGAACTAGACTCCTACAGGTTTATGTACTTAGCTCTTGGGGGAGTTAATGGTCTCATGGACTGTATTTGCTGTACACACAGACTCTGCGTAGGTCTTCAAGTTGGTCCTTTCTTGAGCCTTTTCTGTCTAAAATGCAGCAAGGTTTGTCCTCCTTGAAGACGGGGATTCCAGCCTAGAGCGGAAATGCTGAGGAAAAGCACTCTTCTGAAATGCAGCGAACCTTCTTGACTGCATTGCTTGATCTGGTGAGGAGCAGGGGCTGCAAGGATGCATATCTCCTGGCTTTGTTGTAGATGTGAAGGACTGAAGGCTGATTTTTTCGGTGAAGTTTATTGAAATAACACACAGTTCCAAATGGCTGATGTTGCATCTGCATTTAAGATCTGATTTCACCCCTGCCCTTCCTGTAGTGCTCTGCTGCAGCTGGAGTATGGATGAGAAGTTGCGTTCTCAGTTTCTTTTAACCACTCAGGTTCCCCATCCCAGCTGCCTTCCTGCACACTGCTTACCGAGAGAGGTGCTGAGCTGTGTGGTTTGAGTGTGAACACTCTGCGTATGCCTGCAACAAATGCTTCCGCCCTCCAAAATTCAGTGGGCAAGTTCAGGTACCGGGTGTCATGGAGCTGCTAGCTTGGGCAGGACTTGAAGTTCCTCTGAGCTTGAGAAGTGGAACCAAATCCTGATATTAAGAATATTAATCTGCTTTAAAAAATTTATAAAAGCAGGTGGTGTGCAGGTGTGGGAAATCTTGACTTCTCAGTTAGCATTTGCTGAAAATCTAATGTTTTTACAGAACATAGTTTACAATTTAAGCCATTATCTGTTGTGTGTGTTTAGCGTTTTCACTTAGGTGAAACAGATACCGAGCTCAAATAAATATTATTAAAAGTAGTAATACAGAATGAATTAACTGCAGAGTAAAATATGTTACTACACAGGAAACCAGCCATTGATGCAATCCTGTGGGCTCGTGTTGCCATGTTCTGCCTGAAGCTGAGCACACTGTCTGGGGCAAGACTCCTTCCCTGGCTAGGGGATTCTGGTGAAGGTCTTGGGCGCTCTTGTGGCTGCTGAAACAGCAACGGTAGGGAAAGTAATGCTTGTTCAACTCTCCTGTTGGAGAAAGGGGCTTCCAAGGGGAGTGTGAATGTTCAAGAGAAAGTAAAATCTCCAGAAACTTTCTGTTTTGTGTACAGATTGTGGTGTGTAATTTTATTTCTTAGTTAAAATCTTTCTTGGTGTCTCAGATTTAAAGCCCTCTACCCACCAATTTCAATTTCTGAATGTAGTTAAAACCGCTCTCATTTCTCAAGCTTGATTATTTAAATTTTTTGAAAGAAAAAGCATCTGTTGGAACAGGAAAAAAAACCCACCCTGTGTTGTTTCTTTCATGTAGTCTCCATAACTAGTTCTGCTGTTTAGCATTACATGTGGATAGAAGATGTTACACTGATAGGTGCACCAGATAAAAAAAAAAATAGTTCTTTGTTTCAGCAAATACTGTAGCATATTAAAAGATTTCATTCTGCAGCAGTAGATACAGTAGAAGCGTTTGGCTGCAGTAGAAGAGCAGAATGATTTCTGTAGGAATATAGTATTAATGCGACTCTGGATCATGCTTGCACTTAAGTAAATACATGTCCTTCACAGAGGAAAAACTATTATTTGTTTAGCAAGATGGGTGAATGCAAAGGATCTTGAAGGGTTAATATTTGTAGGCTAATTTTGCAAAGTCCATCTATGCTGTATAAATATGCAAACTACTTCTGTGTGAAGAATTTCTGCGTCGTTTTGGGAAGGTAATTTGTTGCAGTCTCAAATCACTTGACTGCTTTTTCAACACTATCTCTTCTATACGCTAATTTTCTGGTATTCTGTGGGCTTCCTTGCTTTTGCTCTTTGAGCAATGTAATTACTTCTGGGAGGCAAATTTCCAAACAGAAAATTGATGAGGTAGGGGGGCAAAACATATTTATATATCTGCTGGTATTGCCTGCTGTAGTATGCTAAGAACTGGGATAATTGACAAAAATATTCCGATCTGTTCTCGTACGTCCATACCTCCCTGCAGTTGCTTATGACTGTAAATGCACTGCAGAGATAAGGCTCCAATTTCAAAGCATCAGGGGAACCCCCAGCACGCACAGAGAGAGCAGCGCGTTGAAAAATGAGACTGCAGAACTGCCTTGGGCTTCTGATGCTGAATATGGGAGTTCCTTGCAGCAAAGGTAATTCCCCAAAGTAGCGGTTGCTAGCAGTGTTGAGAGGAAGGAAAAAGAAGAGATGGAGTTTAACTTCATTTCAAAGCCTGCTTTTATTACGCCTTATTGAAATCTGTTCAGCAAAGGCATCTTGTTGCCAGGGGAGCTGGGATTCCTTGTACCACATCACTCGTCCCCCACCTTCCCGCTTAGTATGCAGGGAGAGCTGCATCATCCAGCAAGGGTATCTCCCGTCTCCCACCTCCGTCTCGTGCTCAGCAAAGCAAGCAGCAGTGGACACAGGCAGCCCCTGCTGCTGACGCTCCACTAATAACCTTCAAGCTCCTGCAGCAAGGTTGTTGGCTCTATCAACTTAATTTCCCATGTCGGGTTCTCTGGGGTGTCCTTTGTCTGTAAAGGAAGCCCCCTTTTAAATAATATAGAGGGGGTTACGCTTTCCTTTTAGAGCGTGCTGTTGAAAATATTGCTGCTGGAGTAGCAAAATTTATGCTAGGAAGCCTGCTGCTAACAAGTAGCTTTCCTTTCTTAAAAGAGGGGAATACATATGTGATAAGGAGACTGAGACAGATGGTCTCAGTGTGTTTGGTTTGATCAGTGAATTTAGAAGCAATGCGATTTGAGTGTTCTTGTCCCAGACCGTTAATTATCCTGGGGGTCTGTGGAGCGGGGAGAGAAGGGGGGCATTTAATCATGAAGACTTGCTTCCTGGGCTGTGCACATTAAATTGAAATCCATTTGTTTGTATTCATTGCACCATTCAAGTATTCTTCATTTTGAGATGTGAACCTTGCTGTGTGACTTGGCTGGTTAACGCTATTCCTGTATGCAGGGATTTCCCAGAAGAGCCCTTTTTGAGATCATCTCTTTTTAAAGCTACTCAAATATTTTGACCTGTAGGCGATGCAAGAGGAAAAAAAGCTTAATTAGATTATTGTCCATCTGCATATTAACATCAGTGTCAGCTATTGTCCTGTGCATTACTGATGATGTGTAGTAGAGATTAGATAATCTTTCTGCGTAGCCCTTTGCTTAGCTAGACTTGAGTTCTATACTCTGCAGAGAATGTCTGATTGTATATGCTTTTAGACTACCTGAAGCACAAATCTGAGTGTCAAACAGAGGTTGGAGGAATGAACCAGTATCACTTATGCAGATACTGAATTACAGCATTTGCACTGAAAAATTACTCTAGAAATGTCAGAATTAATGTGAGACTGTTTTCAAACTAACCTTGTTGTATAGAATATATTGAGATTTCAGTTCAATTTCTCAGCATGTGAATTTTCAGGTGTTTTGAATATCAGCCCAGGTCTGTGCCAACACCTACTGCATGCAGATTCTGCTCTTGATGGTTCCTGTGTAAACCAGCAATTCCTCTGTGGTTTCACACTGGCTTTGGTGAAGGCATTGGTGTACCAGAAAAAAGTATCTATTTTATCTAGTCAAGAGTGAGTTCAGTATGAGAACACTGCAAGTTATGTATGCTATCAGCCCTGTAAGTAAAACTAGGAAGATTGATTTTTAACAAAAAAATTTGCAATGTGAATTTAACTGCTGTACACCTGAGGATATTGGCTTCTCTGAAATGTGCTGTGCGTTTCTACGTACTGCAGCCAAATTATTTTGGATGTGAGATGCAGGTTAATTGGTAAAATCCCTGCTGGTGAGACTATTTCTATCTACCTGCATCTTTTTCCAAGTCCTTCATGATTTTTCCTCAAATATGAGGAAATATGCAGGTTGCTCTGTACGTAAAGTTGGAGCTGTGAGATATGAAGGAAGGTGACTGCGACATGGATCATCTGAGCACCTTCCCAAAGCCCGGAAGTGTAAACTGCCAAGGAAGGATGCTCTGGGACAGGAGGAGGGTTGGTTCCCTTTCCAGAGAAAGAGGGGAAACTCCCACTGCTGCAGTCACCAAAGCTACAGGCAGTGCAGGGACAGTCCTGGGCCGGATGAAATCCTTCTGGAGATCCTGGAGATGAGCTTTCCATGTGTCAGCTGTGTGGGCTTGCTGGGCCGAGCACAGGAATGGCTATTGGTGATGAGGGATGTGGATTGAGCATAGGAGGGTGCTGGAAGGGAAGATTGATCTGTGTGTTTTAAAGCCTGTGAAATTTGGTGGTAAAGTAAACCAGCGGTATGGTTGCACAGCAAGCATGCTGACTGAGGCGGTGTGGTAGTGGTTCTCTGTTAATTATTGGTGGTAGTGAGAAACCCATCACCAGTTTGAGCTTCAGTTCTCTGCAGCTAGGAATCTAAGAAAGGTCCTGTTAAGGACTTCCATGATCCTGGTTTTCCAAACAAGGCACTACTATCTAAATAAATGCTGCCAAAAACTCATTCCAAAAATCTATAGTGGTTATAGCTGCTGGAATGGGATCAGGCAAGCAGGAAGGGAGAAAGATTTTTCTGCTCTTTTGCCCTAAAGACTGCAACTTTATTTTAACTTTCATCCACACTGCATATGAAAGGTGTTGTGCTTTAGTCCATCCTGATTTTATAAAAAGCTGCAGTACTCTGCCTCCAGCAGACACTAAGAATGTGTATGGTACGGAAGCTGGGTAAATGGCTAGAAGGGACATGGGGTGGATGATTTATTGTATGGCCAATATACAAGCTGTGCTTACAATTTCCCTTTCCAGAAGAAACATTATTTGACGTCAACAGGTTCCTTTTGAAAGGAATGGATGCTCTATTTTTATAAAAACAGACTTTTTCCTTACTTCTCTCCTACTTAAATGGCTGAGTAAGGTTTGTGTTGTGTTGTACGTGGTCCACTCGCAAGGAGGAAATAGAGGTCAGGTGTCCTACTCTTCAGATTTTATTGGGCAAAATCTGTCATATGTACCAAATAATGGCAAGTGAAAGAAGGTCTGCTCTTGGCCTGAGGATCCCAAAGCCAGGCTGTTGCCTTACTGTGGTGCACAGTGTAATAATTGCTGGACTTGGTTGTCTTGAGGGCTACTTAACAAAAAGCTGTGAACAGTTTAGGTGAGTCTTGCACTGGAGGAAAGGCTGCTAGCCAGAGGCTTGGGGGTTTTTTGTGTTGATGTTTCAGATTTGGAGTTTATCAGAATTTCTTAACATGTTTGGCTTTAACGGTGTTTCTCAGGTTGTGACCTGAAAGAGGAAATGAGGCAGAAGAAACATGCCCTTGGCTCATCCTGCAAGCAAGCCGCTTGGAGGCGTACTGAAAACGTTCTTAATTTATTTTGAGCACGGCAGGAATTTGAGACCTTAAATCATCGTTCCTCTAGAAATCTGCCTTCCCAGAAGCACGAGCCCAAGCTGTTACTTGGGGGTACCTGTCAGGCTGGCATGCTCTTTGCCCCAAAGTAAAACGCTCTGTGTAACTTGAACGGCACGAAGGATTCATCAGACGATGGGTGTGCTGGCAGGAGCAGCCCTGCTCCTGTGGAAGGACTGGCATGCTACTGCAGCCTGGAGCTTAAAGCTGGGGTGGCGGGCAGGTGGATTGCTTCTCTGTAAGGTGAGAAGGCTGGAGACGTGCAAAAATGTGTGCTGTGGTCCTTGCTCTCCTCGCTCTGTACCAGAGGGCTTCAAGAAATCATGTGCTTTAGAGGTGATCCTTTGCTACGAAGCAGGAGAACTTGTATTCAGTAAATCTTGTGTGAAATACAACTGTAAATAATAGATGTAGATTGACTGTATTGGGACACAGTAATACATGTGCAGATGGGTGCTACTTTGTTTGGTGGATATAGGGTGGTTGTACAGATGGCTTCAACCCTGTTCTCATTCAGGAGCAGACCTCTGCACTGACTTTCAAAGGAGGCACCGAGTCCACAATCATTTGAGGTGTGTGTCCTACCGGAAAACTTCAGTCTTCTAGCTAATGTGAAAAGCAGAGGCACAGTAAAATTACTTGAGTCTCTGTGTGTCAAGTGCTTAGCTGCTGGGTATCTTTTTAACTGCGTTTTCCTCGGAGCTTTATGGTAAGCTGGTATCTTCATGCACACCTGCAGACAGAAACATGTAGGCATACATTACTTTGCTGCCAGCAGATTTAGCAGTCTTTCAAATCCTACTTTATTCTTTTCCTGAAGCGCTGAATCCCAGCATCTGGGCATGAAGACCTTCTGCCTTTTCTAGCTCTCATAAAGCACATAACTACAGTGTTAGCTGAGGGTGAGATGAGCCTTGGGAGACAGCTGAAATGCGACAGGACCAATCTCTTCAGCAGAATTTCAGTAGCTATTTCAGATAACAGTACTTTAGTTCCTCGTAAGGACAGGTGCTTTGCATTTCCTGCCCACTGAACAGTGGGAAACTGGACTGGTGGGAGAGGGGAAGGGGGTGGCATTAATTTTGGGTAATTGTAAGCCTGAACTGGGAGGGGGGAGCAAGCTGAAAGGGTTGCTTCTGTGCTGCTTAATATGGATGTTATTTTGATTAGATGATTGCAGTGTTGACAAGCCTTCTGCCTGAGGGAGAGTTTAAGTTAGACACTGGCAGAAAATGTCTGTAGGTTTCTGAAGAGAGATAAATTTGCCTGCAAACTTGGGTTTATTATGAAGTGACATTGTGGTTGATGAGAACAAATAAGCTTTTCCATGTGTGTCTTAGAGTGCTGCTGTATTGTCTGGACTCCAGATTGAGTTTAATCCCTCTCAAATTAATAGTGGAGCTTGAAATGAATGCTTATAGGTCATTAATACGATGGTCTTCTCTAAGCGATGAGAAAACAAAAGTCTGACCCAGCCATGTGGCAACATCCTTGTGGGGGCTAAAAATTACTACTGTGCTTTTATGGAAGTAAAGTTAGAAAATTCACCTCAGGGACTCATGTCCTTCCTTTGTGGTGAACAGAGTACTTCTGAACTCTTAATACAATTTGAGGCTTCAATTTTTCTTAGCTTTATTTAGTTGAAGCCATCAAAGTTTCAGCCACCTCTTTTGGTGATGCTTATGTTGTTTTCACTGGGGAACAAGGTTGAATGCAAACAAAGATCTGCGAGCAAGTGCTTAATAAGGTTAAGCTTCTACTCATGCTAACCTTAACTTACATTTCCAAAGAAAATGTCAGCCCTGTATGTGAGGAGGGATGATGAGGTATCTCTCATCTTCCAGCTGCAAATGCCACAAGCACAGGAAAAACAGCAGTCACGTGCCTAGGCAGCAAGTTTTATCGATTGTCTTATTCAGCTGGTAACTGTCCCTGAAGGAAAAAAAAAGTTGAGCGTGGGTAAACAGGAGGATATCAGAGCACTGCCATGGGCAGGGGTGGCAAGGCAGTCCCTTTCAGTGGCAGCACGGTCTGGGGCCTCCTCAATTAATGCAACAGCTCACACTCCAGTAGTCACAAGGCTTTATTGCAATAGTAAAATAAGGTATATGTTAGTAGTAACGACACTCAGGATTCATGTAATCTGCTTTTGTTAGCATCGATTGGGCCAGGGAAGCTTCCTCCCTAAAGCTTCCTTGAAGGTAAAATGCTGTGCAGACACTTAAGATGGGTGCGAGATGGATGGTGCATGCTGGCAGCCTGTGGGGAATGTGCTGGCAAGCAGGCAGCAGAGACTCGGAGAGGGATGCAGGGGATACGTCAATGCCAAAGCTTAGTCTTGTTTAAAACGCAGCCCCAGGAGAGAGTTGAAGTGTTGGTTCTCTGGATTTCCTATTGGCTGCACTGTTGGGCATGATTGTGGGTCAAACTTGCTTATCTTCCAGGACACCAAGATAAGCATCTTGCAAATTGATGTGAAGGGTAAAGAACTGTGAGTTGTGTGAGATTTAAGCAAGTAAACATCAAAATGACCCTGACATATCAAATGTAATAGTAAAGGTACCAAATGAGGAGTATTTCCCAAAGGTAGAGTTTGGTGGTGTTGCACAGCCTGAGGTTTGGACTCTAACATTTGGAAGGTGCATAAAACATTGCCACATAAGACCAGTGCTGCTGGCGTAACTGCCGCCCACCAGCAGCATTAGGAAAGTTTTGGGATTTCTCCTAACCGTGGAGCAGTTGTTTCTGTATTTCTTAATCTGGGAGTAGTATGGGCAAAGAGCAGGACTTGGGATAGAGAAGGCTTCTTGAAGGGGGGAGTCTGGTTCTGATCCTTGCACCCCTTGGCTGTGCTTTATTTTGCAAACAGTGATCATTTAAAAGGAAACAGTTGCCAACCTGTTGACAAAGTTGGCTTGGTTTTGGGAAGTACTTGCAAGAAATGCTTCCCTGCAGCAGTTCCTGTAGAGTGCTTTGAGCCTTTTGGAGAGACTGAGGCAATCTTGTACTTCTGATTTTTCTGTAGTGTAGCAGTTGGATTAATTTTCCAGGATACAAGACACCTGTGGATTTTAAAAAATAAAATCAAACCCTTGGGAATTTCAACTTCTTCATAAATGGGATTTAAACAAATCTGTGTCCAGGTGAATGCCTGAACTATCCTGCTGCAGGGTTTATTCAGTCTCTGCACTGTAAATGGGATGCTGGTTGGACTGGGCAGGAACATGCCTGTCCTTGTTACTGGGGTCCTTGATATTCCACTGTAAGGGCAGGTCATGAATTTTTGTGAGCGGTGCTACTGCTGCTGTTGATGACGCTAGCCCATTTCCAAACTTCTCGAAGACTGTTCTATGGTAAGATGAAAAAAAGATGAGATTCAGTCTCTAGAATCACTATTAGATAACTAATAATAAAAAACCCACTAAAACCGTAAGTTTTGCTCATTCAAAACCGTGTGTTTCTCAGTCCACTCATCAAGGCCTTTATACCCATTGCCCACTGTAACTACAGTAACGCTTTTGAAGGGAAGCTTCTTGACAGCATCCAAAACTATTTTAATGGATTTGTCAGTTCAGTGCCAAGTTGGGAGGAGAGCGGGTTATTCGAGTAGCCTGATCTGCAGGCCAGCGTTGCCTGGGTGAGCAGGGCTGCGGAGCTGGCTGGCAGCGCACGAGCGCAGCCTCCTCGTGCTTCCCTCAATGCAGCTAGCACGGGCAGGAGCTCTCCCTAAGCATTTTGGACAAGATCTTCTCAGGGCACATCGGCTTTGGGTGGGGGAAGCCTGTGCTTTGTACGTGCACTGCTTGTCCTCGACCAAATAAAACCAGCGACGGGCATTCAGTATGAATGAAATCTGAGCGGTGAGTCATGCCTCTGAGAAAGACCTTGCTCAAAATCGTAACACAGAAATGAAGTGTCTTCCTTGTGGGCTTCTCCTGCTTGCATCCCTTTGTGTGCTGGTACAGGGAGGAGGTAGCCTTGAGTTGAAAACATCAGTTCCAGTTACCAGCCTCACTGGTGAAAAAGGCAGCCACAGAGCCCTAAGGGTTACTGGGATTCCCTGCTCTTTATTTATTTATAGGTCTTGAGCACTGCTGAAAGCAACCAAAAGGAGAAAGTACTGGGCATGTGACGTGACATGCAGCTTGCTCTGAGCAAAGCATGAATGGGGTGGTTTGCTTTGAGATCGTGCTTAATACTGATGCAGTTAGCATAAAACAACACTCTCTAAGCCATTCTTTTAGCATAATCACTGACAGATTTTGCACAGATTTTGCAGACAGATTAAGTTTAAAGTCACTGTCTGAAGTGTGGGATAGATGAGATAATTGGTCTACTGAAAGATACCAGCTCATTCATTGAATTTAGGAGGGTACCAAATAGAGCTGATTTCTGTGGAATTAAATGTGCAATGACTTTTTTTTTTGCCACTTGCAAGAGAATTCCTCTGCCAGAGTGAAGCATCTTTGTTTTTCTTGAGTCTTGGGCAGTTAAGTTCTATTTTTAGATCACAAAGCAGGTAAAGCCACATGCAAGGTAATGACTGTCAAAATTCTTAAGTCAGGTCTTGGGCTTTGAATATTTTGTCATAAGGATGCCTAAAGATCTATTTTTGCACATGTTAACTTTATCAGACTTATTTCTTGGTGAAAATAATGGTAGTCTTAAGTATGCAGAAGTCTTTTAATTATTATATTCTCGTAAACCTTGAAATGTTAATCTTTTAAAGGGGAGCTGCTTTTATAATACAGGCTGGGAGAAGGGATTGTATCCCATCATTAAGATCACTTTCCAGTCTTTAAAAGTCAGAATTGTGTATGCTGTGTTAAGTAGATTTTCTGTACTTGCAGTAGGAAGTGCAGATATTAAGCAGGTTTTTTTTTCCAGGTGTATGTGCTTTCCATTTCTTTTTGTGCAAGAAAGCTTTCCTGATTCTTAAGCTCTTTTTTTTTCTGGTGTATGAAAATAAAATTTAAGAAGCAGCAGGTTAAACTGCCTGTAAAAATCAGGGGGTGTATTGGACTAGATTTTTAGAAATTTAGACACCTAAAAAGCAAATAGGTTTACTGATGTTCTTCTCTGTTCCTTTTCAATTTCCATGGAAGTCAGATATCAGACATCCCTTTTTTTTTTTTTTGGAAGTTTCAAAAGTATCTGGTTGTGGGGCTTTTAGCCTGCATACACTAATTTTTTGTCTATTATTACAGTTATGCTATGAATAACGTGTGTTTAGAGTATTAATCTATCAAGTACCTTTAAGGTAGCTGCACTTGACTTGGATATTTATATTTCAACTTCAATTTGAGTAAGTCATAAAAATGTCTTTAGTAAATCTCTTTACTTTAAATATATCCAAGAGCATATGAACTACATAGCTATTTACATGCTGTGTATTTTCTGAGACAAAAAGCATAGTACTAAGCTGGGACCAGTGATTACACTGTCTGATCAATGCACCTGAGTGTAAACCTCATGTCACTAGACATGAGCAGCATTTCAGGAAAATAAAGTAGAAATGGTGAATGTATTTGGGGTTGACTACTTAAAATGAGTTTTCCCGCTTGGTAGCTTGACTTATTGAAGGTAGAGGTTCTCAAAATTGCTTGGTTTTGAAGTCATACATCCCAAGACTGCTTTTCGGTTTGCAGTATTGCTAAACCAACTGTGAAGAATAGGCAAGCGTGTTTTGCCAGGCTTGATTAAATCTAGTAACATTTATTTTTTTCCTCATTTAAAAGTGGATACACTAACCTTTCTGCTGGTGAGTGTTTAATCTTGAAGAACTCCAGCTAAAAGTCTGACCCAAGCATCAAATTGCTGCTCCCAAACTCCTACACTGAAGCTTTATCCTTTTTCCCTTCTGTGCTTTTCACGTTTAAACTTGTTTTTCTTTTTATCGTGGTCATGCATTTGAGGCTAACTAGGTTCACATAGATTGAAGCTTTCTCATTTTCCTGATATATCTGTGCTGTTCCTAAGTATTGGGGGTTGGGGTAAAGGGGGCTAAGAAGTCATACTTGAAAATGTACTTCTTAGTTAGAGCAAAGATTAGATTTTTGTGAACATACTTGTTTCCTCCTCTTCCCAAATGCAGACTGAGAGTCACTGTGAAGTCTTGACAGTTCCATAATTATATCCTGGGCAGTGCACAGAGGCAGTGGCAGGGATCATCTGCCAATCCAGACTAGGTTCTGTCTTTGCACAAGTTCTGCGCTTTTCTCCTGTGGGTGCTGAGAAATACCTCCCTTATAGTTCAAATGGCAATTAAGAATATTTTTCCAGAATTTCAAGTTGCTCAGCTGTGTGCCCAATCCTTCTCTGAAACAAATTGCATGGAAATAACACGGATCATAACTGGTTTAAGTGATTTACCTTGGCATTATCAGGTGTCAATTCTGTTGTGGTACCCACCCGTTATGCTCCCTGTAACGGCTGGGTAGTGCAGTGATGAGGTTAAATGAGGTGGGCAAACACAGGTTAAATGATCTGTGATATCTGTTCTCTGGACTCTAATTTTATTCAACAGCTAAAACAGGGCAGGGAGGAGGAGGATGATGCTTTCCCACAGCAGCACCTGACATCATACCTTCACAAGCAGAGTTACTAACCTGAGGTTTTCTTCTCAACAGATGTCTGAAGCTACATGTAAGAAACTAACTGGCTAAGTGGCATACCAGTTTTAACTAGGCTTTTGTAAGCCTGTATTGGTGAACACAGCAAGGTTTAAATGACACCACAGTTGAAGGCTAGGCGAAAGGGCAGTAACTGCTGGGGAGGGTTATGGCCTCAGCAAAGCACAAACTTGCCAGGCAAAGTGAGTAGAAAATTCCTGTCAGTTCTCAGGATGTGTCCCCTGTAGCCCTGGTTATGGGAAGAGGGGCTGTAAGCACAGGGGCTGTGCTGTACGCTGCAGAGGGGTGGCACAGAGCTGCTGGAGTCATAGCTGCGGAAAAACCTGAGCTTTTTGCTTTTTCTTTTGGAGTTGGGTGCTTCTGCTTTTCCTTAAATTTGTAGCTTCACAGCAACTGGTTAGAAGCATGACCAGCAGCCTGTCACCTCTGAATGCTCACCCCTCACTTTGTGCACCCTCTCAGACTACGGCCGTTGAAAGGGCACTCGTTCTTCGGAAAGTCTTTGCTCAAAACATTCTGTTTGCTTTAGCCTTTCTCTAGTGCAAGCACAAGCTTATAGCCTGCTGCTCTCCCCTAGTGTCCTTGGGTGAAACGTAGCCTAGCAGATGAATTCCAAATGTTTAACAGAAAAATTGCTTTAAAATATTTATTCAGTAATTGGGTTGAACAGCTTTTGCTCTCCAATTTAATCAACTACTTTATACCCACTTCAGGCTCCAGGTAATAGACTGAACTGAGTATTTTCTATCTTACCTCTTTTGCATTATTCATAGCCTATTGTCTCTGTTCTTATCTTGTGAGATAAATGACCTCTGTTTTCAGTAGTTAGGTTTGATTTATTCTTTCTTCAGCCTGTGTAATATTTAAACAATTCCCAGACAGATTTGGAAGATAACTTCTCGAAGACACAAAGTGTAGGATTGCATTGATCTAGCATCCACTGATGCATCAAAATGACAGCATCCATTTGAGGACCAAGAAGAACTTATATTTGAGGATTGTAAGTTGTCTCTTCCACAAACCAATTTTTTTTTTTTTACTGGCAATATTAGAAAACTGGTTGCTTTTAATCTTGTCCTGATGACTCATCTACTCTTTGATACTATAAGGCTATCTAATACCAGAAGTTACATACTATGCTTTTTGGCAATAAGAAGTTTGTCCCTGTGGTTTATCCTGCTTAGCACAGCAATTGCTTGCTTCCTATGCAAGGCATATGCCCTATACAACAGCCTGAGGGGCTGTCCCCCAAGGAGTGCCACGTGTAGAGGTTAAACCAAAATCATATAGAACAGAATACATAAATATTGGAGCGTTTAACTTAAGTAATAGCAGTGTCCTAGCAGAGTAGAATGGATAGTAGGATGGCTAAGGGTGAATGAGGGGTTTTAGGGAATAAAGCAAGAGCTGGTTGTACTGAGCATTCACCCTTAGTATAAAATAGAAGTTTATTTTTTGTGGAGCAAGACAAAAATAAAAATGGTGATTTGGAGCTACATAGCATATTTTGACCTGTGTACTTCCCACTTCGAGTTGGACAATGTGTTTGTGCTTGATGTTTGTGTCAAATCCTTCCGAAGGAGGGAGATTGTTTATTGACTGGAGGAAGAACACTCTCTGTGTGCAGGTACATGGATAAATCACTTGCTTTTCACCAGAATTGCCTCTTTTGGTTCTTTCCTACATGAAATCTTTCATTTGAAAGAACTTAATGAGTAGTTTAAGTGCTGTGCAGAGGGTTGTAGAGAGTAAAGCAGTGACCACTTGAGAAATGACACAGCCAGTTTATACTTGTTAGTTACATTAAATAGGAAAAAAATTGTTTTCAATTCAGAGATCACACCTGAGTGGCTCCTTATGCAGGAGGATAAAGAGTGTGAGTCTGTGTGTTAGGGAACTGTTCTGCACTGTCTGTTCTATTATTTCTCCATTTTTGGCAAGTCCTTGAAAATAGTTTTGTGATTAATCGAACTGTGATATACATCACAAAGCAGTGATCTCATGGATAAACTTGCTTAGACAGTACTTCCTCAACTACTGTAGCAAATTTAGCCAAGCATTGAAACACTTCGAATTATTTTTTTTCTTGTTTCTATGCCAGAAAATTTAACTGCATTAAATATCCTTGGATATCTGTGTATGAGCCAGTGATAACTTTTATGATGTCCTTGAGCCAAGAAGCTAATGAAGGTTGCACTGTTCAGTAAAATATTGTTGTTGGCCTTGCTGCTGTAAGGAAACAGTTGTGGAAGTTTCCCTGAATTATAATAAAGAGCAATGAGCAGTCAAATGACAGGAGGCAAGGACACCTGAAGAGGGTGGATATTACAGAAGCCTGTCAAGAGCACCCAGCTGTGTGCAGTACTGAGGTTTGGTGACTTGCTGTGGGATGTACCGGGCTGATAACACAGTACAGTCCAGGTGACTAGAAACTTGGGACAGTGGAAGTAGGTATTGGCTTCCTTCCTCCTGTAAATTTGCCTTGTGGTTCTAAAATATTGAAATTCTGTATGGCTGATATATGGGAAGGGGGAAAGCTTAACATGAATAAAGTATCTGGCAAGGCTGTCAGAAGACAGCCTGCTGGAAGGGGAAGTTTTCGCTTGCTGAGCACGTGCAAATGTGCTAGTGAAAAAGAAGTGCTGAAGCTGCTTATTCATGATCTGTTGTCTGCTCCCAAAGCATGGGTTCCAGGTTCAGTTACTGCACGCTTTCAAACATCCAAGCCGTGTGCTCTGTGCAAGAGGACAGGGGTGACATTGGCACATCTTTCTGTGACCTGTTAAAAAAAAAAAAACAAACCTGAAATGAGGTATGCTAAGGGTCAAATGAGTATTTTCAGTGCCATATAGAAACAGGTTTCAAGTTTATGCCTGACATTTAGTAACTGATTCCATTTTGAGTTCAGTTTTGATCCTCCCCTCTCATACTTCATACTACTGAGTCTGGTGTTGTGGATCTGCTTCCTTCTGCACGCTTCACCATGAATTGGCTCCTGGAGAACTGCAGCTGAGCCACCATTTCAGATGTAGCAGTATGAAAAATTCTTTTCCACTGTGTTATTCTCCCAACAGCTTTAAAAAACCCGAAATGAAGTACTTGAGCCTTTTGCTTCAAAGCAACTTAGTGTTTCTGCATATAAATAACCCCCCTTCCTCTTCTGTCATCTTTCTCTTCCAAGAACACAGAGTTTGTTTTCCCTATGCAGTGTGCTTTGAGCTCTGAAATGTGTTATTCTGTAAAACAGTGACTAGCATGTTCCACTCAAATTTTAAGCCAAAACTGGTAATCTTTGACAAAACTGCTTGGGTTTTCACTTTGACACTAACCTTGTAACTCTTGACTAGTCATGCAGTTAAAAAGAAAAAGCTTTAGCTTTTTTATTTCTCCCTGTCTGTAGGGAGGAGCGCATGAAGTACTTATGCTAGTAGGGTATGTATAGTATATGGTGTCATGAAGTGTGTTTCGAAGATGCTGAGGTCAGAAGTGTGGGCAGGGGAAGCTGGTAAACAGGGCAAGGGCAGCCTCTCTAGTACGTGAGAAGTGCTAGATGGCTGGTGACAGCTGGTGAAACAGCTGCAAATGTAACACATGAGGTTGCCTAGTATGTGGCATAACCCAACCATGTATCACTTATCTTTTCAGAGAAAACCTAAAATACATTATGAATAAATCTGGATAATGGTGCTTTGTTAGTCAAGTTCAAAACTTGCTCACTCACCGCCTTTCAAAGATGGATATGTTGTTGGATTTAAGGACTCGGGGTTTTGTGATGCAATGGAAATGCTCTGTCAAGATCTCTGCTTTCAGCTACTTTTGGCTACAGAGAGCTCATGGAAATGTTCAGGGTGACAATAGAGCTGGTGCTTGTAGGCACTGACCCCCTTCCACTGTGCTGGCTGTACCCGATAGACACCTATGGGTGTTTTGAAGGTGCTTGTCACTAATTTATTTCATGCTGAAATGTGTTACTGATCTGAAAGTCTAGTTACCTCCCACTTTATATTGGTCAGTAGTGTGTCTGTTATTCAGAACTGCAGTATGACTACAGCTTTAGACACCTCCTTGTGTGTCAGGTGTGGATGCCACAGAGGCTGTAAAGATTTGTTTAATTTGCACTGAAGCCCTTGCTGCTTGTTTGCAAGCTGTGTTTAAAAGGAGAAGTACTGCAAAGTTACAATCTGAAATATGTGTGAACTGGTTGAATAAGATCTTCCTTGTCCTGCAGGGGTGCATGACTTGTATCAGTTGCTTGCTACATGCGGTAAACTGAATGGTGTTCTCCGTAAGGGGGAAAAAAATCAGGAGTACAAATGTACTGCTCCAGAAAAATAAACTTGTAGTAAAATAGATGAGCTCTTGCTCATCTTTGGATTTCTTTTGTTTTGGAGTATTAATATTTACAACGTGTTGGGGTCACCCAAAGCCCCTAATTTTTCTTTCATAATTAAAAAATAAAAAAAACTTCTGCTCTTTCAGCTTGTGGAGGGTTCTACAAAATTGTTCATGTTTTAGTGGCACGGACATCCATGAGCTGCCTGAATAGTACCATCTTTGATAGCTCATGAATTTGCTATTCATCTTGTTCTTGTTGATAGCCATTAAAGTTCCTACCAGATGATGGCTGGAGAAACGGCGGTGGCAGAAGCTTGAAACGCTACCACTCTCTTGCAAAATGCTGTTGTAACTACACAAATCATATGTGCTGTCAGCAACAGCTTTAAAATAAGCCAGTTGACTTTGTGTGCTTTCTCCTATTCATGCTGTTTGTTCCATGGCTCTAGTGGTCACTTCTAGGATGGCCACAGTGACTTCTACAGAAGCGTTCTAACCCGCTGCCCTGTGAAGTGCTGGTAACTGTACTTGACTGACACATTAAGGCAAATAGCTGCTGCGATGATCAGCAAAACACTGACGGTCTGTGTTGTATTTTTAAGGTCAGGTCAGTAAAGGTGACCTTTTAAAACCATATCTGGAATTTGATGTGGTTCCCCAGCTGTGCCAGGTTAGCTGCTTCTCCGTGGCCTGGGACTGTAAACTCCGCTATTGTGACAAAAAGGGCAAAAAAGGGGTTCCCAGGATTGGCTTGTAAGAGACCTTGCAGGCTTTTTTTTCTTGTGATGTGGTAAAATATCATGAGAAGCATTCACTGTATTAATACTTCAGTGATTTCTATCATGTGAGATTCCTTTGCTTGGTCTCTGTATCAGACTCTTGTTCCCAGGTGCTGTGGCAAGTAGGAGAGGAAAAGGTGCCAGTCACCCAAATGGCTGTTGTGGAATGTACCTTCTGTGAAGAGCAAACACTGATGCTAGTTTAAAGCCATTATTATCTCAACCTTCACTACAAGCAAGCTCTTTGCTTTTTCTTACTGTTCCCAAAGACCAGACAAAGCCAGCTACCACACAGAAGACAGCTAATCAGGGACGTTTGTCTGCTTGAGTGAACTGATGTTTCCTGCTCTTCGCGTGGTCCACTGTTAAAAAGAAACTTCGTGTCGTTCTGGCACTTGGTAAAGACAGAAAGCTGGTCAGCCCTGCTGCTGTAGGGATGCTGTGCAGGTGGACGTGTTCAGGTGTATGTGTTTGGGTAGCTTCTGTTTCCACTGTCAGCCAAGAACTTCACAGGCCCATCTTTCAGTGAAAGGGAGGCTTGCACGTCTGCTCTTTCTGTATAGCATTAGACTCAGGTTGCAGCATATCTAGTAAGAATCAAACCAAATAACTAGGTGAAATGTTATGTAGAACAAAGCAGACATGAATTTTGAGGTAACTCAGCTGAGCAAACAGGATCTGATTGAAAGAAGGTACTCACAGTTATATAAAAATAACACTATATAAACAATTATATAAATAACACTATATTTTCAGGTGCTTTTCAGTCATGGGCCAGACAGCAAAATGCCTGCTGTTGGGACTATAAATCCACTGCTACAAAATTTGGACTTTGTAACTGCTTTTCATTCTTACACTAACAAAGAAAGACTTGGTGGTTCAGAGACAAGGACTGGAGGGAATGAGTTGCCGAAGCAGCTTCTAAGCAGGTAGTTGCCAAAGTCAGTAGCTGTGGCTGCTGCTGCAGAAGGCCTTGGTGTCACAGACTTGCAAAATGGTTCCTCTGTGCAAATTTATATTTTGGGCAGAAGGTTTTCCTAGAAGGAGAAAACAGCTTTTTTGAACTTGCCTGTTTATGACTCCTTGATGCTCAGACAATCAATTTGGGCACAGTGACTTGTTAAATGATTTCTTAATGTTTAGTTAATTACTTAATTTGAGATCCTTGAAGGCACTACCAGGTGGAAAAACACTCCCTTCATAAAACTTAGCCAGCTGTCATGCGGTTTTTGAAATAATCTTATCACCAGACACTGTACTGTCTAATGTTGTGTTCATTTGAATCAGTCTGCTTCCAAATAGGTGTGAGGCACAGGAGCCTTTTTCAAGTAGCAATGAATGAACGAACATGCTATATTTTCTCCTAATGTGATAAACATGTAAAGCAGCATTTGAAAGTTGGAGCTGATGGGCTCTAATACCCTTTGCTAGACCAAGTCACAGGAAGTTTCAGACCTCAGGGTTGTAAAAAATACAGTAGGAAAGGGTCTTTGCACGGTTGGTGATCAAGTACAGAAAACTGATGCTCTTCTACTTGGCTGTTACAACTGAACTTCAGCAGTACTACTGTACATATATCCAGTGGTAATTCCAATATCTAGCTGTTGTGTTGTCTTTCACAGGTGACCTTGAATGTGGGATGCCAAGCAGGTTGGACTGAAGTTATGGCTGCTTGTCTTACCTCTGTTGTTAATGATAACGTTTATATGGTTCCCCAAGCAGTGCTTTAACAGCTGTAGTCATATGCTTATGCAATCTTAGGATCAGTGGTGGTTGCTTCTCTGGAGTTGTCCGTCCATGTCCCCCCTGCCTAAAATTGAGCATTGCTCTGTCAGTTGGAAAAGATAATGATTTGCTTAATAGCGCAGTTAAGTAGCAGTGCAATCAATCTAGTGACAGAGTTAAAATTATCTCCTAATTACATTGAGAATCAAAGAAATCCTGGCTCGTGGGGGGAGGAGGGAAGCAGGGAAAGATATTGCATTTAAATGCAGTTCTAGGAAGGTTTGGGGCATGAAAGGAAGTTCATGTCACCCTGTTAAGGTGAGCCAGATGCTTCTGTGAGTTACCTCTAGCCTCTTGCTGGGCTGAAAAGGGTGTAGGAAACTCTATTGAAATGTATTTTAGGCTATGCAGGCTTTCTTTCTGTTTATCTTTCTAACTTCCTTTTATATGAAGTCCGTAAGTACTTTTTTTTTCATTACCTAGAAATAAGCTGCTGCATGTGTCTAAACTAGCATGTGTCAGAGGCTTTGGTTCTCCTGCTCAATTATTTTAAACGGGGGGTAGTAGGACAGTCATACAGCACCTCGCTGTAAACCTCCCAGTACCCAAAAGGGTACAAGGTGGACCTCTGCAAAGTCACAGGGGCTGGTTTGTGACTTGGCAGCGTGGAGGTGGCTGTGAAAGAAATGTCCACAGGAGCTCCTGCAGCTAATACCAACTTCCTGGTACGCAGCAAGGGACTGTGATGCCGATGACATCTGTAATGCAGATCCGTGAAGTAACAGCACCACAGCGTGAAGTTGAGTTGCCTTTGCATGCTCATGGCTTTCAGCCAGCAGAGATGAGGAATGTTCTAACTTCCTGCTGTGATTTCTGGGAGGATTCAGGAGATTTAAACATCATAGAAGCTGTATCCGTCCAGGGAAATTACATATAGATCTGATACTTTGGTAAGAGGGGTGATTGGAACAGAATGCTTTCCTAGAGATCTTGCTCCTTTGGTGAAACCAGGTATTTAATCTTTCTTTATTCCTTAGGCAAGACTTTCTGTCTGGAAGATGCAGAATTTCAAAACAGGAGTTTCAAATTATTTGAGTTAAGAATAATAAATGTGTGTGGGGAAACTCCCTCTCCTGGAAGAAGTCCCCTCGTCTGCCACATGCTTTCCTACAAACTTGTGAACAGGTTTTCCCACCAGCCCCCAAAACCAAAAAGGTGCCTGTTGTTCAGCGGTCTTGGAGACGATGCTTTTCTGATTTTCAGTGGTCATGGAGGGTGGAGGTTTTGGCAAGCCTTTGGTAACCTGAAGAGTCATGGTGTCATACTCATTAAATTTAATGTTCTAAATTTAAATCCATCTTCCCTCTTTACAGTAGGCAAGGAAGAAGGCAAGAACAGAAGTTATTACTGATCAGACTTGTTACTGTGTGGTGTTGGTCTGTTGAACTTGCTTCTGTATTGTTAAATATACTCTATACATTAATAACAAATTGCACCTACCATGAGAAATAAACAGGTTTCTCTTAGGAATGTTTCCAAACCCATAACCCATGACCACTAACAGACTACCTTGTAGCCTGTAAAACTGTTACTGTATCTCTTTGTTAGGGTTATTAATTAAAATGTTGAAATACTGTGGGTTTTTTTAAGTACATGATGGTAGCAGCCCCCTGGTGTAAGTAGGTGCTTGTGACAACGTGTCACAGTCTCATTCAGAAAGACTGGAACAGGCCAGTGTTTTCCTGGTCTTGCCAAGGCAGCTTAACTTCATAAATAATTTTTTAGCTGTTGCATGCTGAGAACTTCTCAGTGCCACCAGAAGATCTGGTGAACTTAAATTAATTCTGTTGCCTTTGTCTGTAGATGTATTGGAATGAATTTTCCTTGGTTTCTAGTACGGAAAATAAATATGTCGAAAGAGAGGAAGGGTGTGCCAGTCACCCACCACCCACAACCATGCATGTTTTCACAGACTGTATTCAAACTCTTGCAGTTTTAACTTGGTCTTAATTCTTTCCTGTGCATTTTTATTTTCAAGATAATAGTTATGTTCTTGAATTACAGGAGTGCAATGTTGAGATGACTCTTTTGCCTTTTTAAATTGAAATGCACTATGCCCACTATGGGAGAGGACAAGGTGTAAGGATTTTTGTTAGCTCTACAATCTCCTTATTGACAACAGCCCAGGGTTGTTCCAAATGCCACCACAGAAATCATGTTTGTCTGTGGACAAATGGTCTCTTCTTGTCATACCTGAGAGATGTACTCTGGCTGTGTGGATTTGCTGTGTTTTAATGTTGCTGAAATATGGTTTGCAGTTGGTGCAGTGTCCTGCTCTGCTGTGCAGTGTTGTAGCAAGGCCATGGCCTGGGTTCCTTGTTTTGCTAGACACTGCTTTTCAAGCCATGCTTTGTGCCTGGCTTTGTTTTCCATCATGACTGTTTTCCCTCAGAAATTAGTGATCTTTGATATTTAATCTGGACTTGATGTAAGTATTACTGGTTTGTGTGTTTAAAACAATGGTTTGCTCTCCCACTGATTTCTTTGCATCTAGAGCTCTTCTATGGCACTGTGTAGTATTCAGGTGGGCAGCCACTTATCGGCTTACAGCCAACTATTTTAGTACTTATCTTAATGCTTTCTCAATGGCTGATGTGTTTTCACTGCTGTGCTGAGAAAGCTGAAACTTTGCGTGCTATCTGAATCAGTTCAAGTGCTATCAGGGGACTTGGTCTCTGCAAATATTAACTGTTTGGTTGGAAGTGTCTGGGCCTGGTACCTGTATTCTTAACTAGTAATGCCTTGCTGATTTCTGTCTTGTTTTAGTAAAAAGCTTTGTCTATACTAAAACCAAAAAAAATACTGTGAAAAGAGGAATCTGCTTTCAGTGTCCCATGAGGATATTTCTATATATGCAAGCTTTTAGCAGATACAGTTGGAAATAATCATGACTAGCAGCTCTGATAGCTAATTGTGGTTCACTTGCAAGTTATTTTGATCCAGTTCACCCATCAGCGAAGCAGCATAAGCAGGCAGGCATGAAAGAAACTGATTTTAATGGAGTCCTAACCCTGAATCACTCTTCCTTTATGTATGGATCTTCTTAGTTGGTTGATATGTGTTTTGGAGATGATTGCAAGCTGCGCTTCGGTGCAAGTACAAGACTGCAGAACTGTGAACCCTTGAGATTTCACAACCTTTGAAAACAAGGCAGAGTCCTGTCAGCTGTGGAAACTTGTTCTCTCCATCATTTGTACGCTCAATGCAGCCAAAATAAGACTACAGCAAGTCTCAGATGGAAACTCCCACCTGCTTTAAGATGATGGCATCTTAAAGCGGGCAGTGGCCTCAGTGTATAGGACTTCAGCTTTTCTCATTAAGGAGTGACCCAAACTGGTCCTGGTGAAGGTCTTGATAAACCTTCTGGTGTATTTACGCTGTTCTCGCTTGCGCACGTGAAGTCTGCGTAACGCAGACAGCATGACCGAGTAAAACTCTAACTTGTCTCCAGTGCTGTGGCTCTTCTCTAACAACTTGCTTGCACGGCCCGGGTGGTTGTAGGGGGAGGGTTTTCGGGCCTTTGCTCACCATCAGACACCAATCAGGGGGTGAAGTTGTTGGAAGGAGGTGTATGTATCTGGGAAACTGAGGGGGGTTTTACCCAGTTTGCATTAGCACAGGCTGCGGACCTGTGTGTGAGGTGGTACAGTTGTGTGGTGGCAGATGGGGGCTCTCAGGCCTCTTCAGACTATCCATAGAGGAGAAAAAACCTGGGATTCAAGTTTGAAAGAACCTTAAGTAATAATTAGCATGGGATCAATGGAGAAGCCCTGGTTCCCAGGCCTGTTTACTGCAGTGAAAAAGCATTAAAAGGGTTCTTGGAAAGAAAGTACTGAGAGTATCCTATTCTGCACGAGCTGAGCCAGCCTCCTCGCTTGGATTGAAAGCATGTTTTGAAGTCCTTACCTTGATGCCTGTCCCTTTGTGGTTTTTCCACAGAGGCTTTTTTTCTTTCATGTGTATGTTTAATTTTCCTGAGAATTATTCCATTTTCATTAACTAGCTGAGACTGTCAATGAAAATACAAACTGTAAAGATGGCTCTGACAGCTTGTGTAATTCGGAGCCAAATTGTAAATTTTATCCTCTAGGCCACTGAGCACCTATCACGATATGTTAAACCCACTTTAATTGATTTGGAAAAGCTTTAAAGAAGTGACCTAGCCAGAGATCTCCCATTACTTTCCTTTCCAAATTCTCCTCTCCCAGGATGATCTCTTTTCCCAGGACTGTTGATTCTTAAATGGTCTTAATGACCAGAAAAATGGTCATTTTACTAGTGGTTTGTTTCCAAGGCTTCTCAGTCTCTTAATATGAATTAAGCCTCAGTGTTCATAATGGAAAGAAGTGCGAACCTCAAACCTCTTGTAGTGTGCATATCTCTGTGTGGTTTACAGATTATAATTGGGCAAGTAGTTCAAATCGGCTTTTCAGGACTGGCTATTGAAAACTGATTTGTGTTGGATCTTCCCTTTGTCTTATTCTTTGGATGAAGCTGCAACAGATTCTGTGGGGAAAAATTTTTAGGTGGTTAGAGGTATAAACACAGTAAATGTTACCTTCTGGATTTTTAAAACAAAAGAAAAACACTTGAGCTGAAACAATCCAGAAAATTCCAATTAAAATCCTATTAAAACAATCCTTGTGATCTGAATGATACAGAATTAGTAGAATACAGTATTTTTAAACTGAAACCCAAAACGGAGCCTAATGTTTGGGAACTCTTTTCATAATGCTCCCTTATAATCCTGGTTTATCACATATACTGGCAGTGGATAACATTAATCATTAAAAATGCATAGGAAAGGTTTTGGTCTGTTTTTCTTTAAGGTTCTTCAGTGATTTAACTTGGATGCACTGACTTAATTATTCTTTATATAAAACTAGGGGTGTGTTTGTGCATAGTGCGTTTGTCCATAAACCCAATTTCAACTAGTTTCCCCAAGATAGAGGAGGGAGGTTCAGGAAGTGACAGAATTAATTGGCTCTGACGAGGGCCTGGCTGCGGGCTCTGTGGTGGCACTGATGGGGGGAACAGCCCTTCATCAGGGCTCCTCAGCCTGGAGGAGTGACGGACATGACTGAGCCTGCGCTGAGGACAGTACTGCCTGTCAGATGAAATGATGGACTTGAGCTTTCCTGAAACTTTGTTTAGCTGTTAGTGCCTCTGTCATGCTTTCATGCATTTAAGTATAATTACATTGTTTGGTTTTGTAGCACAGTAATTCCATGCAGGAGATGCTGAAATGAATAGCTTTGAGGGAGTGAGTGCTACTAAGAGATGCTGTTACAGTCATTCCCTTTATCAATGGTCAATTACATAAAAACCTTTTCATCTCTGGGTTGTCTCCTTACCTTCTCAGAGATGACTGATGGTGAAGTGGTGAGTACAGGCACTGGAGTTCCAGTCAGACCCACTTGCTGCCAAGGTTGGGAACAGGGCGTTTTGGGGAACTGTCCCACAGATGATAAATGCTTTGTCTGGAGGAGCAGGACCAACGTGGCTCTCTGGCGCTCTCCCTAGCACACAGAGCTGTAGCAGAACAGTACTGAGAGGCCTGGGAAACACTGCCAAGTTTGTCTTTCTGAAACCATATGCAGAATGCTACAAGGTACCATATGGCTGTTCTTTATGCTGTACAGAAGGGGTCACCCCCAGTTTTCTATCTCCTCCTCTGGCAGAGAGACCAGTTGAGATGAGCTGAGGAAAGCTGAACTGGGAAACCTTCAAAACTGAGTTTAACATGCTATTTAAACATCAGGTTCAAAATAAGCATGTTTATGTTCTTACTGCACTTCATGAGTATGTTAATAAAGATCTGCCTCTGCAGAGTGCTGCCTTTTGGTTGCGTTTAACTTGTGCTGAGTTGCCTTTTCTAGGCACATAGGGATGGCACGCAGGAGGTGAGCACTGCACCATTTCCCCTCTCAGGGTGGAGGTGGGAGGCGGTCCTGTGAAATGGTCAGGTACAAGGTACATCGTTAACTAAAGGATATTAAACATTAACATATGGGGTTATTAAGTTTGCATATAAGTTTCCTTGATCCGTGATCTGGTAGCACAATGAAACAATGCTCTTTAATACTCATATATTGGATTTTTTTTTCGTTTTCTTCTGTTGCTCTCTAGGACCAAAACTTGGCAAGGGAACATAAGTGATTTAGAAGTCAGAGTTGCACAGTAACAATCCTTAAGGCAGATAGCATATTTAGGGGAAGAATGTCAGGCATCCACCCTTAATTGAACAGAATATTTTTCCAGGGCTTCATGATAAGACATGTGTGGGACTAGCAAAAGAATTGATTTTTACTGTACTAATCACATCTGGTAGTGAACTGATGCAAACTGAACGTAGAAAGCAAAGACGCATGTGGAGTTGAATGTCCTAAGCTTTGGTATTTTTTACAGATGAAACCTCTTAAATTGGCCACAGATGTTTGTAGCCGTTTTTCTTAGGACCTGAACTTCTGAAAGCAAGAGTATCTGTAAAACTTATTTGGCACTTCTGGGCCATACTCTTAAACTCCCCAACTAAGTGCTTCATAAATCCTAAAGCTAATTCAGTCTCCGAGATTACCCTGTAAGGCGTAAGAGAAGGAGCTACTTTTTGTCTTCAGTGTTTGGGCTGATTTGATGTGACTCTGTGGGTACAGAAGGACTGTCTCTTACTGTCCAAGGCACTCCTCTGCAAAGGCTACTTATGTTTCTGCTCCACCAGTTCTCTTTTTGGACCAAACCCAGGTAAGCTTAGATAGAGAGATGAGTTGGGGTTTTTTTTGGTGGTGTTCTTTGCTGCAGGAAAATGAGCAGGGAATTGATGGTATAGAACTGCCCCAGTACTGGGATGTACTGGGTTGCTGTGGCTTGCAGAATGTTGTACATCTCTGTATTTCAGAGCACGCAGCTTCTCCGAAGCTGTACGTATGCTGGCGCCGACAATGATGTCTGGAAAAGCCTGCTGTTTCTTTTCAAGAGCTGAAAGGAAGGTTTCCTCGTTCCTGAGTTTATTTCCCTGGAAAACCAGTGAGAGTTGGCTGCTCCCCAGCACACACCAAGGCAGAAGGAATTGCCTTGCACTTGTGGAAATCTCACTTTATAACTCTGCTTATTGTTTCATTCTTGATGTTGTAAGTGCCCGCAATGTGTCCGTAGCTGCTGTTTCCTCACCAGAAAGCTCTTTATGCAGTATGGCAGCAAGGTGGGAGAAGAGGGGTAAGAGCTCTTGTTTTAAACCGGCTATTACAAAGACCAAAGAAATTGCCTCCTGGGGTCGATAAGTGCTAGAGGAAGAAAAACAACAAAACCAAACAACAAAGCAACAGTAAGCTGCTCTGGGGGAATCACCGAGGGGAATTCATCGGATTCCTTCACTCTGGTTATCGTTTTCAGCTGTGAGTGGCTGAGGGAAACGAAATAATGAATCCTGAAATCGGTGGGATCAGAAGTCACTAAATGCTTCAAACTGCTTTTTAAAACCAGGGTTGGTGGCCCCTTTAATTTGAGAAGAGGTACCATCCTTTTCACTACAGGAGGATTCAAGTAATGAATCTAGAAATGAGGGAAAGGAATTTAGTTGTGCTTTTGTACTCAGGTTTCAGAGCTGACACGGGCTTAAATGTATCATGGTATTTTGTTTAGTTTCTGTTTTTCAAGCCTTCAGAATGCAATGGAATTAAAATTCTCAGCTTTTTTCCAGTAACCATGAGGGCTGTATTAAAGAAATGGAATTCAAACTATCCTACTCCAGTATAGCAAAAATATTTTCATAGTGAAACTGTGATCTGGCATCACAAACCGCAAGGGAGATGTTCCAGCCCTGCTTTGGGTTGCCTGCTTAGAGGCAGGAAGGACTATGTGAAGTATAGTGGATATAGAATATTTGGATGAGAGTATAGTGGTCTGGTGTACCATGGCTATTGCCTGTTTCAAGTAAAGTAGGAATAGTGTCATTCTTTGAAAGTTGTTGACATTTGCAATAAAATTAAGAATACAGACTAAGAAAAGGTTTTGGGTTGAGGTTTTAGTTGTGGGCTTTTTTGGTGGGTTGTTGTTGTTGGGGGAAAAGTGATGTGGATGTTAAAAGCAGTAGAGACTGCTTGATCAACGTGCTTAACGTGTCTGTTAAAGTTTCCAATTCATTATTTCCTCTTCCCTCTCTTGCCCCCAAGAGGCATTATGAAAGCCATCGAAAACAGTGATATTCCTGTTACTGATGTTCCTGCAACTCATCGTTGCAGCATCTCCACAGCAGCAGTAACGCCTGGGAGAAAGGTGCAATGAAGAATGAGGAGCAGTTGCTTCATCCTTTTTTTTTTTTCTCCTTTTCTGCAAAAAATTAATCTCCTTCCTCCTACCCCCACCTCTTCCTGGACACTGTGGACTACCTGTTTCTTTTAGGCAGATGGGCAAAGGAAGCAGGATGAGAAGGGAGTATTTATAGCTCACCTCCTGTTTATGTTCCTTTCCTAGCAGATGTGATGAAGCTCTGTACTAATGCTGGAAGAAGAAAAAATTTAGGCACAAATGAGAAGTGTGGCAAATGAAGACCATTTGCTAATGTGTAGGTCGTACAGAGTGCTTCCAAATGCAAAGATTAACACTTCCCACATTTTACTGGCATTGCCTTTTTTGTGTCCATCTCCTCAGCCTGATTTTAAAACAAAAAAGAAAAACAAAATCAAAGAGGAACAGCTCTGCAGTTCAGACAGGTTCTCATTTGCTTGACCTTCATCCTCAGAAATGTTGCCTTATGGAGGCAGTGGGTGCAAAATGTTCTTTTCGGGGCAAAATCTGACCTCTCAAGTGGGATGTGAACAAGGGCGTACTGGCAAAGAGAGAAAAAAATTAGTTCAAGCCAGTGGGACTTAATCAGGCAAGTGTTCAGGTCCTGGGAGACAAGCCATATGGTTTAGGAAGGCAGCAGTTTGGACTTGTTGGAAACTGGGGAGAAAATTGTGCTCTGAGGTATGGGGCTCCTCTGCCTTTGCTGCCCGCATGTCACAGGAGCAGAGCTCCCAGGTACAAGGGCTTTTCCCACCACACTTCCCTCTGGCCAAATGTTTGGGGTTTTTGCATGCCAGCTTGCTGCAGGGCAGCAAAGCGGGATGGTGAGAGTGATGCCCTTGAGAGAGTAAGTGCTGTTCTGTTGTGTACCGGGCTCAGACAGAAACATGGTGTGTGCTTCGAAGGAGATACTTCACGTAATATTTACGATGTGAACATATCTAGAGACCATAGCAAAAACTTGGAGAAGGTTTCCATGCAGGGTTGAACAAATCCCTGGTAAAGCTGGGCTTAATTTCAGATTTTTTTTTGAAAGGGAGATCCTGCAAGCAGGCCAAGGTGTCCAGATGTCTCCAAAGAAGGGAGGTGGTGAAGAAGGGGGTGAGAGATGCAGGCAGAGATCTCGGATGCCAGACTGGCCCATTTTTATCTCTTAAGAGGCTTCTGAGGAAGCTGGGGAGGATACTGTAGAATGCATCCAAAACTAGCAGGGCAGTGCCTGGGGGCTGGCAGCAACAGGATTCCTCTTTGCTGGTACTGTTAGCATAGTGGCCTCCATCAAGCCTCCTCCTTGTCCCCTTGTTGTCTTCAGGCCCACGTGAGGGACTGCTATGGGCATCCTTCCTGTTGGAGGACTGAAAAGGTCCTGTCGTGCTCAGAGCCCTGAATTGGTCCATAAGTGAAGGGCTTCATTTGCAAAACTTGCTTTAATAGTTGCTGTACTGGGTGCCCAGGGGCTGAGGGGTCTCTGAGAAGAGGCTGGGGCTGCCTCAGGCTGGTTCCGGAGGCCCCTGGTGAGGCACAGCCCAGCCCCTCAGCCCCACTGGTGGTGCCTTGGAGAATATGAGCTAAGAAAGGGGAAAAATGCTGGAAAACGGAGAGGAGGGCAAAAGTGTGAGGAGTAGCCCTGCAAGCATGGAGGAGGAGGAGAGGTGCTCCAGGTGCTGAGGCAGAGACTCCCTTGCTGCCTGTGCTCCAGCATGGGGCCCTTGGTGGGCTGTAGTGTGGGTGTTGCCAGAAGGAACCTCCATTCCCCTGCACCCCTCAAGGCAGCGGAATGAGTTGGCAATGAAGAGGTCAGATCCTGGAAAAAAGGGGTGGGGTGGGAGGGGGGTGTGGCAATTTGTCTGTTGCTTACTATTATCTACTTTAATTGGCAGTAAATCAACTTTCCCTTAGTTGAGTCTGTTATGCCAGTGACAGATGGGTGAGTGATCTCCCTGCCTTTATTCCATGAGCTTTTTCATCTTGTATCTTCCTGTCCTGTTGAGGAGTGAGAGAGAACAGCTGGCTGGGCAACTGGCCACAGTCAATCCACCACAGCTATATGTACTTAAATCCAGTAGGAGCTTACATACTGGTGCAAAAATATTAGCTGTTTTGATAAATTACATTATGGAGCTTGGACAGCAGATTCCTGGTCAGAACACAGTTTCACTCTGCATCTCCTCCGCTTTGCAAACAGGGCTGGTATGAGGGGGAAGCAAAATGAGAGGATAAAAGGGGACCCAATAACTTATGATGAAAGTACTGTTTCAGAGAGATCAAAATATAACTTAGTGCAGGAGCAGAAGTAGTTGGAGCTGTGAACTGAGGGGAAACAACAATAAATGGAGCTCTTCAGCACTTTTGCGGTGGGTGGTTTGGGTTACTGTGGTTGCTTAGGGAAGCTTGCAGCAATTTTTGTCACAGATGCTGTCCAGGAGGTTTTAGGATAACAACTGTTAGAGCCAGGAAAGACTTTCAGTTTTTTATGCGGTCAAAGTTGGGATAGAGAGGAAAATGTTGCTTGTTGGAAAAGGTGAGCTGCTTCATGTCTGACTTAAGGCATCCTCATTTAAAGGAGGCCCTTCATAAATTGTAAAATGTCGTAGCTGGCCCTTGCAAATGTATCTCTTAAAGATTTTGCTTATAGTAAGAAATTTTTACACAGATAATGCTCTGTTTTTCACAAAAGCTCTGCAGCTTTTGCTGCACTGGTACCTCCAGGTAATGAGTTAGCAGCATGTTTTACTTGTGTTCTAGATCAAGGTATTCACCTTTTCCACGCTTGGGGTGATTTTTTTTTTTTTTTTTTTTAATTTGGACAACTTCTTTTCTGATTTTAAGTAGGGTTTGGAGACTTAGTACCCCAGAGTTGTTACCATTCTATCATTGATAATTACATAAAACAAGGAGCATGAGCTCTGCCAGATTGCTCCCTCTTTTCCCATCAGAGAGCACTCACTGGTAGCTAAAAGGCTGTTTTTTTCCAGTAGGGCTTTGATTAACTTTATCACTGATGGAGAATTGAGATAGCTACATTACAAGCTATAGATTGTCCAATATAGACCTTGATAAGGCCTGGAGGAAGTGTTAGTTTTAGAAAAAGAACTGGGATTATTTCCTCTTGCTCCCTTAATCATTCTGGGAGCAAAGCTGCTGCTGCGTAACCCCAAGCCTCTTAACATGCATCTTACTGCAGATAAGACAAGAGACAAAGGATCAAATGGATGTGAAAAGTGAATGCATATGGTCTTCTGACACCCAGAAAGTTGTTCTGGTGCTTAAAGCTTCTGATTTCAGTGATCTGGCTTTGGTGCTTTTCACACTCCAAATACTGCTTATTTTGGAAGTGGTGGACAAATCTGTCTCAACTGAAACATGGATGTAGTGATTCTGCACTTCATTGCTGAAGTGGTGAGCTGTCGAGCATTTGTCTGCGGCAAATGATCGTGAGATCTGGCCAGCAAAGCTTGAAACAAGTTCTTCTCCTCTGCCCCACACTGCTTCAGCCTTCTGGCACATTACTACATAAGGCTGTTGAACTGCAGACGTTGGATAAAGGATTCAGATGCTTCTCTCCATCTCAATTTTAAAAAAACAGCCACCCTTCAAGAATAAAAATGATTGATGATTCCTTAAGCTCTTGCTAACCTTGGATGGCCGAAGGTGGCATTTAGGTCTCTGCTTTGAGTTCATTTGTTCCTTTTTTTTTTTTCCTAACCATTAGAGACTGTTTTCTTAGATAAGAAATTTCTAACAGCAGCATGTATCTCGAGGCGCAGTTCAGAACTGCAGGAGTGACAGATTATGTGTAGTTTAACCAGCATCTCTTCCTGTAAAACGTAATGGCAGCATGCTGCTGTGGGGTTAATGAAACAGAGTTGGTTCAGACCTGAATGGGGTGAGAGAATTGTCAGAGAGGTTAGACACCTCAGCTTTTCGATGAGTCACCTAACATGCCCTGGTTTTCAACCCGTTCTACCTTTTCCCCGGTTCTTGCCTGTGTTGTATGAGGGCAGGAGACTTCTGGAGCTAGCTTATACCTGTCAAGTACTCGTGGCCTTAAGGTAGAATCTTTGCAGACGCTAGCTGATAGTATCTTTCAGTTATATAGCCATTTTGCAGTGGGGTAACGTTGGGTTTAGTGGGTTTTAGGGTTTTCTGAAAACTGCTACTAAATTTTTTGGGTGGCTGTGCAAATCTGGTAGAAAGGCAGGCTCTTGATGTGCAGCATTTCAAAAACAGATGATTAACGCCATGTAAAAGGAAACAGTAAAGCAGTGAAAAGCACATATCTCAAAGGCCAGCTCTGCAATGGGATCGGGTAAGATAAGTATATAAACAGTGCTTTGGTGGTGCTCTCTGACAGGAAGTCTTGTGTCTCACTGTATAAATTCTGCCCACTTAATATTGTATCTAGTCTGATACTATTTTTAGAAGGATTAAAACTGAAGTTGCTGCTTTCAAACAGGAAAAGGTATTTTTTTAAAACCTTCCTATAGAGGCTTCCCCTCCTTAGGTAAAATTTGGTTCTGAAAATCGGCTTACATGTAGTGCAGCTTCTGATCATTCGAGCTTCTGCCTTTTTTTTTATAATAGAATAGTGATGCCAAGACAGCGGAGCTTGATTTGTCCAGGATGTGTGGCTATATCTGTTTTGCTTGGGTATTTTTGAGTTTTAAACCTGTTTTTCTTTAGGTGGGGGTCCTGGTTGCTCAGCAGTAGCACATGGCTTTTTATCAATCCAGAAGATCTGCTATTTTTTCAATTATAAAAAGGCAGGTTTGCCCTTTGGTTCCCAACACATAGGGGTTTTTTAAACATTATTTTTGCCAAAACATGCAACTTCCCACTTGTTACAGCTGTTTAATGCCCAGTTCTCTTTTCCTGTTAGCAGCCTGTTTGACTTGACCGTGGGAAGCTGAAAATGCAATTGCAAGGAGGAAAACTTGAAAATGACTTGACTGATTTTCATTGCCAAGACTGAGAAAAATGGAGTGTAAATACAGCATAAATGAGTGACTTTCCAGAGCTGTCAAAGGCACTAACTGCCTGGGCCATAGGTCCTGCTCTCAAGACAGACTGCTGTAGTTGACACTATCCTCGGTTTGCATAGCGGGCTTCAGAAGAAAAGTGAAGTAGCAGATAAAGCTATTTTAAGTAAATTATTGAAAGCAACCTCACAAAATATGGAGGTCTGGACAACTTGGCAGGGAAATAATCAACAGCCTGGGGTTTGTTTGCAAACTTCTGTTAGAAATTTACTTAAAAAACAAGCCCTACCTGCTTGATATCTTTATAGTAATGCAGGTTTGGCAGCTGTATTTTAGAAATCAGCAAAAAATATCCCAGCCTATAGGAATGCCCATATTGGACTGCAGCTGTTGAAGAATCTGAGTGCTAGTCCACCACCATAGACTGATGAGAGCTAGTGTTGCGCTTTATTCTTTTTTAAAATTGGGCTCTTTTGTGCTAGAATGGTAATTTCACTGTTGGGGGGGAGGATTAGTGTATATACCTAGTGTGTTTTATCCTAGACTTCAAATCAGTCTGATTGTAGATTTTCATCAACAAATCAGTCCCTTGCTAAGGTTGCAGAACATACAAACCATCCCTACGCTTTCTTTTTTTTTTTTAGTAGCTCAGTATCACAAATTTTGTTCATCTTGAACAATTTGTTCTTCTACGAACAGGCATGTTTACTACTTGTATCTTAGAGTTTGGCTTCCCTCTGTAAGAAAGAAAAATACATGTCAGCACAGAAAACAATATAAGAGAATGAACGTCTTGATCCACAACTCCGTAACCATACCTCACTGTTGCGCTAAAACTTTTTTTTAACCTTTAAAGACTGATGCTTTCATGTGATTTCTACTTCCCATGTCTGGTAGTAATCTGAATTGATTTCTTAAAACTGATTAATTCAACGTGGCTTTAAAAAGCCGTTTTACGTTAAGGAAGAAGAAAAAAACCCCACAGCTGTTGTTATACATTCTCACTTTAAACTACGTGAGTAGCGAGTGAGGTGTGTGGAGGTGAACTTGGCCGAGGGGGAAGCCCTGCTGGGTGGCAGATGGTGGGAGCAGGGCCTGTGCGTGACAGGGCTCCTGGCTGGTGTCACCCCCGCGGCGGTGGCAGGAGATGCCGAGCGCCGGCACGGGGCTGGGGGCTGGCGGCAGGGGGGCAGGAGGTGCCGCTGGGGTGTGATTCTGCCAGACGAGCGGCACTGAACGCTTGGCTCTTTTGCTGTGCTTGTATTTTGTAGGTGCATCAGAGGCTTTCTCCGTGGCAGAGTGCGAGAGTGGTCTATTGCAGTACCGTAGTGCCCTCCGATGGTGAGTATCGCCATGCAGACGCGCTGGGCTCGCTTAAATCGTATTCCCTGACCCCTTTGCCGGTTGAGGCTTTTTTGGCTAGGAGGTAATCTAGTTCTGAACTGAGTGACTGACAACCAAGTCTAGAAGAATTAAGGAAACGGTCACCTTTTCTAATAACTGGCCTTACAAAACTGGACAGGCTTTATGGAGACAGATGTACTTTGCATGCAACTGTCCAAATTTTTTTGCCAGAGTTTTTCCTGGTGTAGCCATGAGGTCTGTGTGGTGCCAACCTTTCAGGGTACCATGTGCCCTGTTAATTTTATGGATGTAATAGAACTGCGCTTCATACCAGCTACTTGCTCAAATGGTTGGAAGCACTGTTTGCTGCAGTGAATACGTTGTGAAGCCGAGGCAACTTTGTTCAACTTGATTTAAATTCTGGGACAGTTCAGACATTAAGCTTTTTTGATAGGTTGTCATAACAGAAACAAAAGAATGCATTGGTGGAACTTGAAAAATCTCAGTGTGCTAGAATGCAAAGAGGAAACAGGCAGCTTTGAGATCATTGCCCACCTAACATGTGCATGCTGTGCGTAAAGACACTTAAACCTGACTGACACAAGCGGTTAGTGGATACTCTCCCCATTAAGGCTTGTTAATAAGGCCTGAAAGTTAATGAAGAAAAGGGTTCTGGCACAATTGCTTCCCCTGCCAGGATAATGAGTGTATGCAAAAACAAAGAGAACATGACTGCTGCGGAGAGTTCAAAATAAAAACCTGAAGGCTTAAACAGGTAGAAGTGTAGAGGGCACATGTAAGGTTGAGAGGATAATGTAAGTGTAAAGCTACTTGCCTGATTTGATTTTTACCTTGCCTCTTACTGGGCTTGAATATTTCTCTTGTTATTTCTTCCAATAACTTCACCTTTACCAGTAGTAAACATTCAGCACTGACTTCTTTGTCCACACCCTTTTTTTTTTTTACTGTACTTTTCTTTTGGCCTTGCATTGCTTAGGTTGTTCTTACGCAAGAACAGAAATCTTTAATAAATACTAATGACCTGTTACTGGTGCACATATGGTTGAGTCAAAACTTCGTGCTGCTTGGATGGAATTCATACCTCAAAGCAACCTCAAGCTTAATATAGCGTGTAAAGCTTTTGAAATCCTCTGTGCTCTTACTTAGCAGCATCCCCGGCCAGGTTGTAGGTGTCTGTAAATGTAAGTGCAATACACTTGTATGCAGTTACTTTCTTCTACTTGTCCCATGTATTTAAATACCAGCTTAAATTTTCATCAGTAAAGGTTAGCCAGAATGTTAGTTCTATAATTAGTGAAATGCACAAATACTTTGTACACTTTTTAACTTGTAGTCTTCATGCAGGCAATCCACAGGGCTGTCAGAGCAGAGGAGAGCAAAGCAGACAGGCGTATCGCAGTGTCTTGTTAATAACTTTTGCTGGAACTGTCTGTTGCTGTCTGTTAGATTTGTGTTATTGACATGTCTGTCCTTTGGATTTTTTCTTTTTTTTTTTATTTGTCTCTGAGCTCGTCCCCCTCCAATGCAGTAAAAATCTGAGCAGACCTTACTTCTGTGGGAGGTGATGAGAGGATCAAACTGGAATTATGGACTTTCCTCACTGGTGAATTAGGCTAGAAAATGACTTCTACAAGCTTTTTGTAAGGAAAACATGAACCAGCTGTAACTCCGGACTTACTGAGCCTGTCTTCCAAAGGGAAATGATTTGGAATTTAACACTTCACCTAAGTTGGAAATCCTTGAGAAAGGTTTTGTGTGTGCTACCAATGTGGGTGACCCTTGGTGCAGTCTGACCTGTCGTGTTTATGGCTGTGGTCTCCACCTGGTGTGTGGAGGGTTAAAATGCAGCAGGGCTGGCACTGGTAGGCGCTTCCTCCAAAGCTGGCAGTGATGGAGCTGCGGTGGTTGTGTTGTACCCATGGGGATACACAGAAAAGCGTTGGTGCACATGTTGTTATCTCTTCTGTTCTACAACAAACTGGCTCACTGCCTGTATGATCAAGGTAGCATTTAAAGAATGTTTTTCATGTCTTGTGATTATGTAAACACTACGTAAGTTAATGTTCTATCTGCTGCTCACAGAACCAATGAATTCAATATTTAAGTGGCTATTTTAAGCTTCTGAACATGTTGATCATTTGTTCTGAGCTTGCAATCACAAGTGTAGCTAATGCTAATCTATTTTTTATCAGTCTCTTGCTCAAATACTTGAATGAAAGAATGCAAAAATCTGAAAGCTGGTGTCATAATGGCTGCTGATAAGGAGCTTGAAATTCTGTCTAACTGTCCAAATAAATTGACAGTTTGCTTTATTTTTTCAATAAATACCTGACTGTTGTCTCTGAGTCCTAAGCTTCCAAACATTAAAGCTACTAAAATACTGTCCGGTGTCTAAGCCTTGAGAATAGGCCTTTATAGGTTTCCAAATACTGGGGCCTCTTGGGATGCTTTAGTCATTTTAGATGTCCCTGCCTGGTCACTTCCACCTTGTCTTTAAAGATGACATGAGGACCTTTTTGTCAGCATAGGATAGCAATCCCCTGGAAGAGGGAAAATGCTTGATTGAATTCATGGAGGCGTGTGACAGTCAACTCAAAAGTCTGAGAGAACTCCTTTGGCTTTGTAAAAGTGGACTCGGTGCATCCTTTCTCACCATACACGAGCCTCCCTTTTCAGGAAAGGCATGACACCCCAAGACTTGTGCAAACGATCCTGTGATAAACGAGTTCATCGTCTGGCAGCAAATCACTGAAAGGGGAGGTATGAAGGCCATTGGTGGCAAAACTTTCTGAACAGTGGCATGCTGAGAAATAGTTCCCTTTGGTAGTTAAAATTACATTATTTGCTTTTATTTTTACTTGCATTGGCTGCTTTGACCAACTAGGTTTGATGTTAGCTGCTTAAATTGACTTGGCATGTCAATACATGAGTTAGATGAGTTTAAGTAGATGGTGTAGTTCATGTAGTTGGCCAAAGCTACAAGAGGTGGGAATTCTAAGCCAGATGCAGTGTGGGTGGGTGCGACTGCACAATCCTTGAGACATGGCAAATGCTCCGTGCAATAAAAAGGACCTTAGGTTTTTACATAAGAAAAACACATAGCAATCCAAAGTGAATCATTTTTAGGTGTGCTGCTATATCCTAGTAACTACTGCACTTGGGAAAAATTTTGACTGTTTGTGACTCAGTAGAGGACTTAAGGAATATGAACTTTTAACTTCTCTTTTCTATATATGGATATCCCAAAGAGTGGGCTGTCTTTCTGACTGTAAAATAACTAGCTTACAGTTCATGAAGGTCGCTACCATAAATTTTAGGAAGGTGCACAGAAATCCTTTAAGAATGCTCTTTCGAAAGCTCCTGACAGTACTAAAGAAATGGAAAATTTTGTTTTATCTACACCTAAGAAGTAATGTCTGTCTTCTGAAGTACAAAGTGTATTGATCACATGAATTTTAGATGAAATAACCTTGAAGCTTAAACTCAGAGTGCTGTTCCTACAGTCTCATACTCCTGACTGTTCTCTTAAACATTTGTTGCCTCAGGACAAAGAGGAGGAAACCAGAATTAATACAAGAATAAAAAGGTTTGAAGTAGGTCCTTGCTTGATGTTTCCTAATATACACAGTCTGCCTTTGTCTTTTGAGCTATAAATCCTGATAAATTGCACAGTGTTTTGTCTTCCATAGTCCAAAATACTTAGATTCTCAAAAACTAACCAAAAAGTACTATGCTGCAATGTGGCTTTTAGATATCCTGTTGCCTTTTAGTATAAACATGATTGTGCTTAGAGTAAGTATCTCTTTTCTACAAAGCATAGAAAGTTTAACAGCTACTGCCAAGTTAATGGGAGGGAAAGCCTCTGACATCCCTCCATTTTCCGTTGATGGACACATCTATTGATAAAAGAACAACCAAAAATTTAGTCTGTTTTATGTTCAGCTCATAACCATGTTTGTCTCAGTCTCCATGGGACAAGTACAGAACTAGTACGACAAACTCGGTTCATTTTTAATGATAAACTTGTATTTTTTTCTTCTCTGTAGAAGTGACGGTGGTTTACCAAAACGGGTTACCTGTGATTTCTGTGAATCTTCCATCCCGGCGTGAGCGTTGCCAGTTCACACTTAAACCTATCTCAGACTCTGTTGGTGTGTTCTTACAACAGCTGCAAGCAGAGGACCAAGGAATTGATCGGGTTGCAATCTACTCAGCAGGTACTCTTATTTACAAATTGATTTACTTGCTTGCCAGCTATTTTCATCCAGCCTTTTGCTTTTTAAGTAACAGTTTGCTATGGTGCAGGATCTTCAACATTCCTGAATAAGTAGAAGGTAGAAATGCCGTTCCTAGAGTAAGAATATTGTTAGCTATCCCTGTATAGTCAGGTCTGCCAAAGAAATCTAACTGTAGAGTGGAGGAGGAGGAAAATGTTACTAATGCTTACTAAATGGAGGTGAGTCCAGCTCAGTGCTAATGGAGGTGCTTTTGGTGAGTCGTACTATTTAGTAGGAAAGATGCAAGCTGTACAACCTGTGTAGAGGTTCTAATTGATTTGTAAGGCTCTGGGTGTAAAAGGTGGTACAAGGGAAACAGTATCTTGCTTAGCTATGAAAACTCGGTCATGTTTTCACTTCATGTGTTTCTCACTTCACCGTTTTGCTCAATTGCTATGTGTCTGCTAGCCACCAGAGCCCTGAAACATTGTTAGGACGTCTTATGAAAGTGCCATCAAAGCAGGTATTTCCTTAGAAGTCTTGGCCTGGGAGGGAGCGGGTGTGTTTGCTAAGTTAATGATGTCAAAGCGTCCAGTACCAGAGATGGAAATAATTTCTAATGCCACTGGGGAGAGATGAAGGTCACTTAAGTGAATTGTATTGCAAAACATAGTAAAATATTCAAAGAGTGCAGAGTGAAGGGAACTGCTTTTTAGAAGATGATCCCAAATATCACAAATGGAGAAAAGCAGCTGCATACATAGCTCAGCTAGTATTTGCTATGTAAGGTCTGCTGGTATATTTGGCTCCCGGTGTATATATATCGTCTGTGGGAAACTGTAGGAATCCAACAACTGGATTTGAGATGGCATTTCTACTTAGCCCCAGCATGTTTAGGTACTTTGTTTCTACTGTTTAATGTCTGTGTTTGCCTTACAGATGGCACACGTGTTGCCTCCTCCACAGGCATAGATTTGCTTCTGCTGGATGACTTCAAACTGATCATTAATGATGTCACGTACCATGTTAGACCACCAAAGAGAGGTAAACCAGTCTGGTTCTGGTAAACATCAGAAATTTCAGTGTTCAGTTCCCGCTTTAACTGCAACATGCTTTATTAACTTGTTCAAGAACGTGAAGTGTTATTTCTAAAGGAAACCTTGCAGTTTCTAATTGTGCCCTTGGGGTCTAATTCAGTGATATCCAAGTAATCGGAGTAGTCAGTGATGAAAAGCAAATATTTGTTCTGCTCAAACACATTACCCCCCATTAGAAGAAATTACATTTCTTCATGTATTCTTCTTATTTTGTAAATTTTTCTGAATTTCATTCTAATTACTGGAAAGTGATGTCATTTAACTCATTCTGAAGGAGTACAATTCAAAATGGGAGTTAGACTGATGCTTATATTATCTGATTTGAAAGAATAAATAATTCCTCACCTGACAGTTAACGTTGTTTCCTTTTAAGTGTGGTACTTTGAATGTTGCAAGTAAACCTTGTGAGCTAATAAACAGTGAAATAAATGAAACCATGCTCTTACAAGGTTTATGTTACTAAGAATCGAATAGGAAGGGAAACCAATCTCTTTTGAGTCAATAAGAAAATCCTTTTAAATAATGGGCTTTGGACATTTGTGTAATTTTCAAGATGTGAAAACTTGCAAGAAGCTTTTGAGACACTCCAGAGTTAACTGGTGGAGGCAGGAACTTTGTATTTTCATCTACCATCTACTCTTTCTTCTAGGCAACTTTATAGCTTCCTAAAGCACCAGGTTCTTGCATGCCTATACTTACCTCCAAGGACTTAAACAAAAGGACCAGTTTTGGAAATGTTGATCTGCTTGTTGCTTGGCTCACAGATAGCGGGGGATTTTTGTCTACATTATTGTTCTGTTATTGTTGCAGGCAAAAATGTGAATTTTGCAAGCGGTATTTTTCTGAAAAGAATTTTTAGCCCTGTAGACAGGCAAACAAATTAGGAAGGATTTATAACTTGTCTTGCATGCCCAGTGAAGGTTAGATGATGGAAATACCTTCCCCTATTTATCTGGATGTTTTCCCTAGTGTTTGGGCCTTCCTGTCTTATGCCTCTCTTCAAGAAGTAGATAATGAACGAATCATTCATAAGGCAAAAGCTCTGAGGGAACTGTTAATGTTCCTTTTCCATCTTGACCAGCCTGAATAAGGCAACATGTTAAAAGCAAGTTGATCTACCAAAAATCAGGAGACTGACCGTATCTTTTGAGTCTGAGACTACCCTGGGTGGCTGACTTCTAGGAAGATCTGCTGCTCTATGCCATCTTTCTTTGTAGATGTAGTTAGTTTCCAAGGACCTTTTTGCAAGGAAAATAGTAAAGACGTATCCTAGCATTTTATTTTTCACAATATAAAAATACCACGTAAATAAAGAAATTTGACTCGGGGAACTTTGTCCTTAGTATGTGGGAGACTCTGGAATTGAGAAGGAGTGCAGCATTGGGTGAAATACCATTTTTCCCCTGTCTGTGGATTAGACTGACCTCTGCTAGAGATGTTTTTTTCCAATCTCTTTAAGAGCACCTTAACAGAAAACTTTCCGTTAAGACTGGGTATCTAAATCACTGGATATCTCACACATGTACTCTCAGTGATGTCACCCTACTGCTCTGTGTCCTGAATGTGGTGTTTGCACACACTTACAAGACATCGTAAGCCACAGAGGTGGAGTGAGGATTTTAACAAGGTATCTCTTCTAACTGTTAGCCCCTGAGAGCAGGTGATGGTATCAAGCCTAGCTGGTCTAGTCTGTAATTTTTAATACAATTAAATGAGAATGCAAACATGGTGTCTGTTTCTGCACTGGAGAAATTGCTGTCCCAAGGTAAGGTAATTCATATGTCCCACTTGCCTAATGTTTGAGGGAGCGGAGTCTGTGTCGATGCTTTTGGTTAGCTTGCCTGTGTGATATACCCATTGTGCACTGGTAGGTGAGCTCTGGGATCACCTAGGTTACGTGAAATTGCCGCCTCTGATTCATTTGCTAAGGAGATCTCTATAGTTAGCTTGTATTAAAATGAATGTGCCCGTAAATAGGCACTGAGATTAGTTCTGTTAAACTTTTCAGCTTTTGCTTTTCCATTTTTACAAAATCACCCTGTGTGTTTTGAAATGGAAATGCCAGAACACTGTAATCTTAAATACTAAGTACTTTTTGATGGTCACTTCAGTAGGAACATGTCTTGTTTTCTTCATCTTATCCCTTTAGCTGGGAGGGGGATATGGTGTGCTTCGTGTGCCTTGGCACAGGCAACTGAGTCACTTTCTTTCCCTTGAGCTGCTAGTGTTAAGTTGTCCATAGCTTTTTACGCATTGGTAAAATCATATTTTAAGATAACCTAAGGTACAAGCCCAAGGATGCTAAAAAAAAAATTAATTTTTTAAAAATCTATTTCTTTATTTGGCTCATGTGAAGTTCTTTTGCTGTAATTTGAAACCTGTTTTTTTTCCGTATGGAGCCTGTAATACAATAGTACTAGTCACAACTGTCTTACAAATTGATTTCCTTTAGGAATCCTTTTTGTGTTGAAATGCTGGGATAAAGGCGGTTTCAGTTGGTGGCCCTGTTACTGTGTCTGTTTAAATACTGTGATGGGAGAATTTCATTGCCCTGTAGGCAGCACAGCAGGGGGCGGCCCACAGCGTTGGGAAACAATTCCTGGTGTTGGTACTCAAAATAATTATCATAAGACTGCATGTCCTGGGGCCACAAACCCAAGATGTTTGGCTGCCGTCATCAATAACTATGGTTGCTGATGTTCTGTAAGTCTGAATTCTGGCTGTTTCTTGACAGCTGGTGTGATGGATCATAGCAGGTTAGTTGTTCATTTGCATCAAGTCTCGTACATAAATATGGATCAGAAGCAGCTGTTGATATCTGGCAAGCTTAATATTAACTGTCTCTTTTCCTTATTCTGATCAAATTTTAGGAATATCCAATAATAAAGTCTGATTTTCTTTTGAAGAAATTGCGTTGTCTTAAAGCGTTGGAGTTCTTCCAAAGGCTTCTTTGTTGAAAAGATAGTTTCATACATTTCCTGTGCAGACTAATAAGTTTCTGAAGCGCATATGGGAAGTTCTGTGGATACATGCATATAAAGTAGTCTCTTTTTTTTTCCTAGAGCTCTTAAGCCATGAAAATGCAACGACGCTGAATGATGTCAAGACGTTGGTTCAGCAGTTGTATACCGCCTTGTGCATTGAGGAGCACCAGCTGAACAAAGAGAAGGAGCTGATAGGGAGACTAGAGGAATTGAAGGAGCAACTAGCACCGCTAGAAAAAGTGAGATGTTTCTCATTGTATTTTACTTACCCTCCAAAATCATCCTTAATTTATTTCAAGGTTTTAATTAGGTTCCTGGCATGCTTTGAATAGTTTTAAGACAACTGAAGCAAATGTTGCACTAAGTGTATACCAAACCATGCCTGGTTTTGGTTTCTGTGTGGAAGGATTTTGTTTCCTTGCTTTATATAATTGGAAATGAACTTGGTAGTAAATAAAGACTGGGGCTAACGCAACAGAACATCTCTGAACATAGAGAATTAAGCACCTGTCTGAGGCATTCAGAGCATGCTTCGAGTAAACTATGGATGATAAGAGACTGATGGAAAAGTAGTCTAGATTTGTCTGCATAATCTAGACTCAAATCATGTTTCAAACCACTTAACATGAATATAAATACAAGGTACTATTTTTACATTATCTCTAAATGATATTAACATAATTATTTTTGAGAATACAAGGTGTGTGCTTCTGTCTTCTGTAGGTAAGGATGGAGCTCAGCAGAAAAGCAGAGAAGAGGACAACCTTGGTGTTGTGGGGAGGCCTGGCCTATATGGCCACTCAGTTTGGGATTCTGGCCCGCCTCACCTGGTGGGAATATTCTTGGGACATTATGGAACCAGTCACCTATTTCATCACCTATGGTAGTGCCATGGCAATGTATGCTTATTTCGTAATGACTCGCCAGGTAGGACTTGTTGTGCTGATGTTGACGCTTCAGTAGAAGACTTTTTAAGCTCTACTCCCTAGGAAAATAGCGAAAATGTGCCTGTTTAGAAGTAGCTTTGTCATTTCTTTATCCTGTCGGAACCTAGATGCCACTTGATTTTATTTGTGCTGTCCGGGATGGTGGTGTATGGTTGTGAGATTTTCTGGTGGTGGTCATTGCTGATTTCCTGGTTGTCTTACCATGATGCTTATATATGTTTGGTGGTTGACTGCTTTAGCTGTACAGGTTCATCTACTGACAGATAATGGTTTTTGCATGCACCCACACACAGCCTCACACACGTTGACTTGCACCAGAGGCCTCCAAGTGCTGTGACTTATTAGCTTAGATAAACTATGGGTGCACAAGGTACCTTCTGAGTTTCAAGGAAGCCCACCTCTCTGACATGAGATGCTGGCCTGTTTAGTGAGATGAAGGCTCAGGGATCTTGTTGGAAATGCTTTTGCTTAGGTGTTTTATGGATCTGGTCTCCCATCCAGATCCTTCTCTCAATCCTTGTAGTTGTGGCAGACTATGTGTGGGTTTACTAGTACATGGTTTGTCTCATCACTCCCTCCTAAACTTGATAATCCCACCTAAGTAACAAGGGATGGCTCGAAGAGTCTCTACAGTCACAAGACCATCAGAACAGATGCTGCAGGTGTTCCAGCAGAGTGTCCCAGGGGTCTGTCAGGTGCATCATTTCAGGGGCTGAGGACATGCGTAGCCCTGCCAGGGCTGCTGCAATAGTTTCTGCCAGGTGTGGTTGGAACTTCTGCTGTGTTTGAACTCAGGTTTGATGTTTTAATTGTCATCTGTATCAATTAGTACCTCTTATGCCAGACCTTAAAATCTCAGTGTTTCTGGGATGGCGTGACACTGAACGCAGCTTTTCTTCACCTGATAGCCTTGGTCATTGCGTACCAGACACAGAGGCTGTGGGGTGTTCCAGTGCAAGGGACAGTTAATTTCAGCAGGCAGACCTGTACTTTGTGGAGGCTGTGTGGGATTTGGTGTGAACAGCTCTGCTGCTCCGAGTTATCTGCACGCTCTAAGCAGCTGTGATTTTTTTCTAGTAGAGTATCCTTGGCAAAACCTGTGGTATTAGGCTCTTGTTCTTGCTTGTATAGCTTGGTTGAGAGATGAACTCATAAGCAACTATTGTTGCTTTAATTAGCTGTTGCATGTTTATGACCTTAAAAAGAGAGTAAGGGCCATCTTACAAAGGCTTTCTTCTGGTATTTATAGCTTTTTTTTTTTCCTCCCCACAAACTTGTCAGTATTGGAACCCTGAAATGTGTTAGTTTTTCTTCTCCCAGCATGGAAGGATTCACACATTGGGGACAGGAGGGAGGTGACGGTAACTCACTGCTGGAGTGTAAGATACTAGTAGAGAAGCAAATGCCTGTACTGGGTCTGGCTGGGATGGAGCTAAGGTTCTTCACAGCAGCTGGTATGGTGCTGTGTTTTGGATTTGTGACCAAAACAGTCTTGACAACACACCAGTGTTTTTGTTACTGCGCAAGCACTCTTCAGGAATATCGAGGTCGTCTCTCTTACTCCTCCCCTACCACCTCCACACACACACCACCCCCAGGAGTAGGCTGGATGGTGGTGACACGTTGCGAAGGGGATACAGCCAGGACAGCTGACCTGAACTGACCAAAATAATACCATGTAATGTCATGTTCAGCAATAAACTGTGGTGGGGGGAGTTTCTCCAAAGCAGCTGTTGCTCAGAGACTGGCTGGGCATTGGTCTGCTGGTGTGAGGTGCTGAGTGATTGCTTTTGCATCACCCTTAAGGGTCTTTTTTTCTTAATTTGTTAAGCTGTCTTTATCTTGACTCTAAGTTCTTCTTGGTTTTTGCCCTTTTGATTCTCTTCCCCTATCCAACTGTGGAGGAGTGAGTGACTGACTGGGTGGGGGCTTAGTTGGTGGCTGGGGTCACCCCACCACAGTGGGTCAGCATAGACAATGCTGTCTGGTCTCGTGCCTTCACTGACAGAAACTAGTCATCCTCCCAAAACACACCTGATACATACTGTGCTAATGGTACCCTGTGTTGCAGCCTGTTGTGGCTTTATTCCTATCTTGTCTCCTTTTTTTCCTTTCAGGAGTATGTATATCCAGATGCCAGAGACAGACAGTACTTATTATTTTTCCATAAAGGAGCCAAAAAGACACGATTTGATCTAGAGAAATACAATCAACTCAAGGATGCAATTGCTCAGGTAACAAGAGTTTTTCCAGAAATAAGACAAAGAAATTACTGCTTGCTAGTTCTTAGTTACTATTAATAGATGCACCTCAAAGAAGAATGGATGTATCTTAAGTTTTCAGCCCATTTTCTTGTCACAGCCCCAGTGCAATCACTGTGAATTGGCTTTGATTTGCGCAGGAGTAGAACTGCTGGATGTGTAAATCAAAATGAAACAGTTGCCTATGTCTGTAAGGGCCTTTTAGAAACTGCTGGCAAATCTTGAGTTGCTTCAGGCACTTCATGCCTCAGAGGAGCCTAATTCAAGATTTCCTTTCTTCTCAGCTCCTACACACCAGATGGATTTAGTGAGGAATGAAGACTTGCATCCATTCAGTTCATGTCTTCTTGACATAGCACTTCAGTGCACCGGTTGCAGTCCTGGAAAATAATGTTCAAGAAATTTAGCTGTATTGTTAGTGGCAATGGGGGCAGATTTCTCATATTCTGGAGGCAGACACTTTTGGCAGACTGTCCACACTGTGGGATCTGTTCAACAAAGGAGTCGGGTAGAGATCTTTCCTCATATTTCTGAGATACTTTCTGCAGAAGGATGGTGTAAGCAGGAAAAGCAGAGCTACCACATGCTTTTTCACTGCTCCATATCATTCTCTGTTTATTCCCAGGCTCTGAAAATGACAGTGTAGGATATGCAGGGCAAGATGTGTTCTTCTCTTGCCTTGGAGAAGGAGTGCTGCAAGGAGTAGAGGGAGATCAGGGCTAGGCTCTCTTGGTTTCATGAGAAACCCAGAAAAACTTCTGAGTTTTCTCATGCTGTGCTGAATATAGATAGCCTTGGGTGGCTGTATTTTCATGGAGTCTTTCTTCTGGAATCAACCATTCCCATTAATTTAGTTGGGTTTGTTGTTTTTTTTGGTGGGGTTTTTGGGGGTTTTTTTTAAGAATGTTCCAGTGAGTTTCTGGGAATCAAATCGTCCCTACCATATTCCTTTTAAGTGGCTGCGTGTAGCCAAGTTTAGAGAGGTACAGAGCAAATGTCTTTAAGTGCTGAGAATGGTTTTCCCAAATATGAACCTGTCGCTTTGTTTTACTTTTTGAATGCTTCCCTTCTGGACAGGAAAACCAAGGAAATATGGGAAAACTTTCCATTCTGTAAAGGGGAATGGTATTGGGGGAAGGTGTATTGGGAGCTTGTTCTTTATAATGTGTCTTTTACTTTTAGGCAGAATTGGACCTTAAGAGGCTTCGAGACCCACTGCAGGTTCACCTGCCCATCCAGCAAATTGATGAAAAGGACTGATCAGCAAAGAAGCTCTGAACCCCGGCAAAAACCTGTTCATAGCTCTTGCCTTTTTAATTAAAGCATTGCAGGTGGAAGCTGGGAGGTGGTATGGGGGTGGAGGGTTTTTACCTTTAATCAAGACAAAGGACTGTTGGGGGGAATCTCTTAAATATGAAGATGGGACATTGTGGAATGTTAGTTCTGAAAAGGGCTTGGCAAATAGTCACATTTAAAACCTGTCTGAATGGCAATTGTGTACAAATACAGGATTGGGGGGGTTCATGAAAAGAATGTAATGCTGGGGTGTTAGGGGGGTGTCTTCTTCCAGCTTTGCAGGGTCTGCCTCTTGGTAAGACACCAGCAGCCTGCTTAGCTTTTTTAATTTTCCTTTACCTGATTCAGATCTCTTTCCCTCTTAAAAAAAGAAAAAGGAGAAAAAGAAAACAACAAAGAATTCAAGCCACTTGGAGCTGTGGCTGGTGATCAGAACTTGCGCTCCACCACCATTAACACGCACACTTCTGATCAGACCTGGTATCTTTTATAAAGTTACTACAAGACTGCTTTCTACTGGAAAACCATGAGCTTCCACTTCCCAACCCACCCCATGTGCTCCACTGACTTCCTCCTTTGCTTATTTGTAGCACAGATTGGTTGTAGCCAAGTGAGAGAAGGAATGAGTTTTCTTCTGGACATTTGATAATTGATATTTTGGATTATTCCATAATAACTATAGAAACTTTACGTCCCTTGAGCTCCTTCTAGAAATCAATGGCAGCATTGCATGAGAGGTTTTTTATATTCAGTCTTAAGGGAGGGAGATTCCCCTCTTCCTACCCCAAATCTGATAGCCACCTGGACTACAAAATTATGAAGGTGTAAAGGATTATGAAACTGTCACAGAATCATGACTCCTGCTTTTAAATGAACAGTTTTGGAACATGGAATAATTAAACTTGATATTTGATTGCTTGTGTAACAGGATAAAAGGTCTCGTATACGGTCAAAACATTTTCCTTGCCCAGAGGCTTTTTGAAAGCCTGGGGCTCTTGCAGTGCAAGACACAGAACTACTTCAGTTGTCTAGCACTTCCCCCTAATTAAGTAGCTTTAAATGAACTTTGCATCCACAGGTCAGAATTTCTTAGGAGTGGCTAATGACATCTCTTGTTCTTAGCTAAAAGAAATAGAGGAAGGAAAGTCAACCCATTGCCCTCTCTTCTAGCCAAGGCTAGCTGATTTCTAAGCAGATAAAACATCTCTTCATTCAAAGCAGGTCAGTCTGTTTTAGCATCCTGCTGATAAATACTGTGGAGACAGGATGAAGGTGGGAGAAGGGCATTAAGCTTTATATACAGAAAGGCTGGCTGCTTTTTTGATGTTTCACTACTACTCCTCACTGTGTCATGGAAAGAGGCTTCTGGGTTTTTTTGGAGAACCATGTTTTAAAAATAATAGGAAAGAAAAAAACAAATCAGTATTAACTAGATGCCAGGTGCCTTGCAGATGTGGAAACACAGCTGGGATTGCTGCCTCTTCTCACTCAATGGCATGTTGGACTGAATGGGTGCATGTTTCTAGTTTTGTTTTTTTCTCCCTTCCCCTTTTTCCTCTGTCTTTCAATTTAATTACATTGCGTGATTATTTTTTATCTGTTTTATCCTGTTTGTGTGGTGAGTTTTAAAGGGAAAAAATTGAACACGATCCTGTAGCTGAATCCTTGGTGTGTGTTTGGGATGAGGGAGGGAGCATGGAGAAAAGTCCTTCTTTAAAAAAAAAAAAAAACACAACAAAAAAACAAAAAACTGAACATGTGTAAAATCCTGTATCATTTATCAAATATGTATAAAAGAGCAATGTACTTCTGGAACAATAAATAACTATTCAATTTTTGAATCAGTGCTCTTGAATAACGTTATTTTGCCCATCTGAGAAAAGAATATTCTATATGTGGTAGCTGTCTCCTGAGTTTCCTCCATTTCTTTTTGTTTAGGTTATTTCTTCTTGACCTTTCATCACTGAGGCTGTGGTGATGCAGATAATAGCTTTCCTGAAGAAGCTCGGATGGAGATCTTGCTGTCATGCCTAGCTATATAACACAGGGATCTTGGGAGCAGTTGAGGTGGTGAGGTAGAGGTATTTGGTCTAACAAAGATCTGCCTTTGGCCAGTGTAGTAGCTCCATGTGGAGGCTGACAAAATCTGGAGACATGTGGCAGGTTGCAGGATAAGAATATATATGGGTTGTGTAATGCCCAGCAACCTAAAAGGTACCAACTGGTGTCAGTGTATTTCTATATTGCATTCAAGTACTGTTTCAGAGGAAAACTGAAGTTTTAAGCTTATGTTACTTTCTTTCTGGGCCCTTGAATGGCTGAGGTCTGATTTGTCATGGTGACATTCATTAAATTTGGGCATCAGCAGACTGTACTTTTTCCAAACTTTATAGGACGTTCAGATGAGATGTTTGGTGCCAGAAGGTTTTTATCATGTCCATTGACTGTTCAAAAAAAAAAAAAAAAATCCATGATTGGCCAGTTTTTAAAACGGCTAACTCTCTTGTGTTTTTTAAAGGCGCAAGGGAGGGACTGGAAGCAGTTAGTTGTTGTGACCTACCTTGAATCACTGCTGAAATTCATTTCGGCCAATGCTGACAAACCCTCTTCCTCCAAGCAGCCCTTAGTTTGCTGCTGAGTACAGATGAGCTGCTGCCCTCCCTAGACAAATTGCTTGGATCGGTTGCATAACTCATTATCCATTTTGGCATCCAGAAGAACTGCAGACTTTGACATCCAGCACCACAATCCCTATTTTGAAAACAAGAAAATACTCTGACAAAATTGTTCCTGCATGTGCTTTAATGTTGTTCTAGAGATGATGTGGGAAAAGGAGTTAAATAAGACTCTGAAACTGTACCCTGAAGCAGGGGCTGTCTGGTGGGTGTTGTTAGTCCCCCTGGAAGATTGCTGTCCCGCTCCGCTCTGCACCCCCAGTGCACATGTGGTCTCTGCCGGGGGTGAATGACCTTGCTGTCTCGTGTCTCGGACCCAGGTCCTGACCTGCTGCAGCAGCCTAAGAGCAGGCCGTGCTGAATCCTAATGTAACGCTGCATTCTTAATACCCTCTGAAGGATAAACAGCAGTGTGCGTTGCAGCGTTCAGATGCTGCTTTTTCTACCAACTTTGTTATTCATTTGGTTAACCTCTCTTCCCCCTTTTTCTGAGGGAGCTTTCAAATAAATACATGTCAAGTTCTAAATTGTCTGGAGAAATGTATCAGGTTTCCTTTTTGCCACGCCTGCGAGGCTCTACCTTGCAAACCTCTCTAGGGGAGGTGTTCATGGCTCCTTTTTCCTGAAGAGCAAAGAAACCCTTTTTCTTTTCACCTCTAGCCCTTCTTACCTGGCAGACAGTGGTGATGATCACCTTGCTCTATGTTCTTGCGCTTCCATGTTGGCTCTAAGAGGGTCTGCACGGTGCTCTGAAGCTGCTGTTGGCTGTCAGTCCTTGGCACTATGTCTGTCAAGTGAAGCTGGCCAAGTTGCCCTGTCTTTCTGAGCCAGTGGACAATTTCTTTCATCTCCTCTGTGTTTTTTGTGTGGAGTTGTCAATGCCAACTGCTTTCCTCTGTGCTACATTCTATGACTTTATTTTTACATAGGAAGGAGATTCTTTTTCTACCTATGCCAAGAGATTCTGATTATTCCCTTTCAAAAAAAAAATGTTTTCTATATGGACATTAAAGGAGAGAAAAGTGAAATACAGGAGTGGAAATTAAACTTGCAGTGTATGTAAGCCCTGAAGTATGGGAGAAGCTGGTGTTACGTTGTGTCATTGTGGCTCTGTGCACTTGTACAAGGTGGGTCCTGCTCCTGTCTCTGCCCCTGACTAGTTTTGCAATAGTGGCAAGCTGTCTGTGCCCTAGTTCCTCCATCTAGGAATTGAGGATCATGGAAAATACACTGGGTTCTGTAGCAACTGTGGAAAAACGCTCTCAAAACACCAAGTTCTGCTTCACAGGGCTTCACTAAGGCAAAGGAAATAACTGCTACTCTTTGCTAGGAGTTATGTACTTGTCTGATTTTAATGGGGTCTTGGTGTTTTACTTTCTTGTTGAGTTGGCTCATACCTCACCGAACTCCTGTGCGCTCTCTGATCTCAACCGCCCTTCCCATTGGCACCGTGTCCTGGGACAAGTTGTTTACAGCAACAAGGCCTATCTCTAAGTCCTTGACATTCGTGCAATCCATCTCAGCAGCTTGTCAAGGCTAATTGTGAACATACATCCTCACATCAATCGCAGCCAGGGATCCTGTCGTGTGTGTCGGGTTCTCCTCTGTCCCGGCGGCAGGAAGCACTGATTAGCTCATCCGCCTGCTCCTTCTAGGCAAGCTGAGGGATTCTTCACACACCTCACCTTCCTCAAGCGTTGGCGTGTCTTGAGAGGGGGTTCTGGCAAAGGCAAGGCCAGCTTCAGAAAACACCAAAGCATCTTTACTCATTAGTCCATTAGCACAAGCAGTATGAGGCTTTTTAGCCTAGCCAGTGCTTTGAAGGATTTGAGTTCCTTCTGTAAGGGTGGGAAAGCCTTCTAAATGTCTGGGAGAAGCAAGAAGTGTGGTTGCCACCTGCAAAATTAGCATCCTTTCTTGCATTAAAAATAGACATACCTAAGCTTAGACAGCAGCTGGTCTCTTGGGTGCCAAAATAAAATTCCAGTTCTTTATTTTAATATTGCTTTCCCTCTTCATATCTTTTAACCCATACTGGTGACTACTTTTAAGAAATACTAACTTGATCCTGATTCTTCTTGCTGCTTGGGAAGTCAGGATCACTTGTCTTTGGGGTGGGGAAGAGGAGGTCAGGAACAACAGATTTACCAGATCTGTCTAGAGGGTGCAGGCCCTACAGCATCTGGAGTACTCCATTGGAACTGTATCCTTTCTCCCTGAGGGTCTGTTTGCAGGAGGGTTTTTTGTTTGTTTTTTTTCCCCCTTCCCTTCTTAGTAATAATTGCTCCAGCTCCCCGAGGCATAGATTTGCAGTGGCCTACTCTAATACAGGCTACCATTGTTTGTGGGGGAACTGGAGCTATTTATGTCACCCAAAATAACTTGCAAAGCAAAGAGGAAGTGCTGATAAAAGAGTTGCATCTGCTGGTGCTTTCGTCAGAAGACTGAGATGGTCTTTGTCGTTCCTGTGGATTCCAAAAATGTTAGAGCTGACACACTGACTCTTCTCCATCTTTAGACTGTTTCCTTGAACTAGAAGTTATGGTGATTTGGGATAGTGTCATTGCTGGGAATGCTGGGGCATCTCCTGATTTAATCCATTTTGGAGAATTTGATTTGTGACACCTTTGAGGCTCAAAACTGCTATGATGCTGTTCATTTCTCTATGTTAATTGTCAGTCACTTACATATAACTGTCAAAACATTACTAGTGTCAGGCCTAATATATCACCTACAAAAATAAAAGCAGCTGGTAATGAAATGGTTCAGATAAATATACACATCTCTAACACAAACAGAAAATTCAATTCAAGCTTGTCAGTTTTATTTACCCAGGATCTTAAGTATGAATCAACCTTTCAATGTAAATGGCAAAATATAACTTCCTGTGGCTTGCTGTATTATTCTCCGTTCAATTTTAGTTTCTCTTCTGGGAATTCACATAATCACCTTTTGAGGGTTATCTGCCCTGCTAACTTTGCATAGTGAATTTGTTCTCCTTTCCTGTTGTTGAAAAAAACTTTTCTGGTACTGCGTGGCTGTCAGCACAATATAGCCACAAAGGTTTTGGTTTTTTTTTTTTTTTTTTCCCCTAGAGTTATTCACCACTGGAAAAGATTTCTGGGGTGGAGCAGAGCAGCATATTGCACTTCACTGCCAGGGGAGCACCCAGACGGGGAGAGGCCCTTGAGAACTTTTTATAACGTATAATTTCTGCAAAGCAGGCAAATATCCAACTCCTTGTCTCATGCAAACTCAATATGAAAATAACGGAGCCATTTTTTTCCTACTGGGATTTAAAGCTACCACATCAACCTTGACATTATTCCTTATGCCAGCCTGCTGCAGAAATGCAGGGTGCAAAGGAGATGTGGAAGTAAATGCCTACACTTGCTTGATTGTGCAATTACTGTAGGCTTAGCTGTAGTCTTTGCTGATGGAGAGCTTTCTGCCTGCAGATGATTTCCTGGTGAACTGTACGACCATTGTTCATAAGCAGGGAGGGACCTGTAGATGTGTGTATGTACATATATGTTAAAAACAGGAGTATTAAATCTATTCTTTCTAATAAGAGCTACAGCTAGTGGCATGAGAGGGAAGATCCCTTTCAGCTTATTCGGTAACCTTGATATCTCTCACTGTCAGTCACAGTGCCTGGTTTGCTTTAATAGAGAGCAGATTTCAGTGTGCTGTATCTTATCTATAGCCAGAGCTCATGGTGATGACCTGCAACTCAACCTAGTTTGGTTTAAACCGGTAAGGCAGAGGTTCTCACTCAAGTTTTGCATGGAAGTTAGTTCAGTAATGTTTGGTTTCTTCTTTGTTGGTTTGGTTTTGGTTTTTTAAAGCCAGAGGTCACAGGAATACTGCAGAAAAATGTCCTTATTTGCCTTGTTTGATAATCTCGCTACAGTGGTCAGCTTGTGTGACCAGGAGTGGAAAGGGTCTTTGTGTAGCATAGGAACAGCTTATTTCCCTGTGGGACACCAGTCTTTCACTTTGACTGATGTTCTCATTGTAGCTCTGATCCAAGCATTCGTCTGCAATCTCTGCTCGGAAGGATCATTTCTCCTCCTTTGGCCACTATTTCCTGCAGTTAAAGCTCTCTAGCTGGTGTTTTCTGCCTGTGGGGAGCCATGAAGGAGCTTGTGGAAGGAGCAGAGATAAAAACAAGCACCCATCTGTTCTTCTTTTCCATCCCTTCGGGATGTCCGGGTGTCCCTGGTTAGAATTCTTCTCCAGATAAGATAGTGGAGGTGTCACTGTGGGGCAGTCAGGCCAGAAAACAATAGCGGGTTGAGTCCAAAACCCAAGATTGATCAGTAAGTACATCTCTGTTGTCAATAAGGGGCAGAGCTGCTCTGTGGAGGTCAAGGCTGGAGCTGTACCCCACATCCCTTCAGCTTCTTCCTCTGATAAACTTCCAGGAGAGCTATCAAACTTGTTCTTCGGAAAGCTTGGGGTCAGAAGCTCCACTGTGAGGAAGGCTGCAAGAGCCATAGCGTGTGTAAGGGCTTTCAAGCCTCTGTTACTTGAGTGGTAACTGTTCCTTGGTTGAGTGGGATGTTCCAGTACCTGTTTTTCTGCATCTGCTTCGTTATCCAGTTGCAGCCAGTGTCTTCGATGGGTGAGTAAAAAGGCATTGCCTTCAAGCTTATTTCTGTTTGCCATCTTTAAGGTTTGTGCCGAGCCTTAGTGTTCTTAGGTGAAAGACTAGGAGATGTGAGAAATATCCTTTTTCTTTGAAGGTAGCGTGAAGTTCTTTCCAATTGGAAAGGTCTTTCTGTCACAGAGCGTAAAGATTCCCATATTGGGAGAATCTCTACTGCCAAGGCACTGTGGGATTTTCCTCTCCCTTCAGAAGAGAGACTCTGAGTAGATATTATGATACTTTTTCACCTGCTGCTTTGACAAATTTTAACTGAATTTAGTGTCATAATGCAGTGCTGCTCATTTCATGGCTTAGTCGTGCCAGAGCAGAGACCTCTGGTTACACAATAGACACAGGATTAATCTCCCTGCAGAATGGTGGGCTTATGAATGCTTGCTACAACCTGATTTGTCATCCAGTATATATGGTAGAATGTCAGCTAGAGAACTAATGATATCATCAAGATTACAAATTGAAAAGCTTTACTTCATAGCTAATGCTTGTCAGGCTGAATTGCTCAGGCCATGCAAGAAGTGTTGGGGAGGAAAAAAATTGAGCCAAGAAAAATGAAAAACAGAGGGAACTGGAGACAGTTATATGTCTTGTGCAAAACCCCCATGCTTTCGTTGTCTGGGGAGAGGCAATAGGAGGCTGATTGGTTGCTTCTATATTATCGTGGAGTTTTTTCTTAAAAACTCAAATTAGTTTTCCAGTAAACTGTGCTGCCAAAGACTGCTTGGTGTCTGCAGGAAGGTTGGTTTGGGGCAGTGCTGGCAGTCCGAGGGTGGCCACAGAGGGTCTGCAGTGTTCGAAGGAGCACTGTCTGCCTTTTCTGCTTGTTTGCTTCCCCTTCATTCCTGCCTGAAGCCCTCAGAGAAATGGGAGATGTGAGCGTGTGCTCCCCCATTCCCCTGAAATGCCTTCTTCCAGCTCCCTCTGAGCTGCTGCATGTTCATCTCAGTAAATTTTGTCTTTAAATTATTTTCTGAATGTTTAGGAGACAATGTGATCTCCCTAGATGAGTGTTTTCAGAGTCTGTCTGCAAAGGATATTTCATAAAGTTAATTATACTATATAAAAGCTAATGAGTGTGTATTTTTGGTGCTGCCCAGCTGGGAGGCTGACAGGGCATTCCTCGCTTCGCCTCATTTGGCTTTTAACGACACAGAAACCTTTTAATCTTAGTCAGTGACTCACCCTAAGGCCATACCGAATCATCTTGTGGAAACCAAGTGAGTTACGCTGAGGGAAGCCCAGAGCTGTTCAGCTGCGCGCAAAGAAAAGGCAGGACCCATCTCTTCTGTCGCAAGAAGTCAAGCGAGCTTTAGGAGGATGGGATTTAACAGTGCTGCTGCTGTCTGTGGGTAAGGGGAGGCACCTCTGCTGCTCAGGAGAACTCGACTGGTTGTAGTGGGAGTGAATCTGCTCCTCTGCCTATCTTGTGATTTACAGCACTAGAGATTCCCTTCGTAACCCAGATCTGTGCTCCCTGTGCCAGCTTGCGGCTCTGCAGCACTCTCATGGCTACGGCAGCTCCTCCTGCCTTTTGTGCTGGGTTTGAGGCCAGACAAAACATGTCTATGGCTGAGGAAGGTGTAAGGATGTTTGTCAAGAGAGATGTTCTGTTTGTGAGAAGCTACAAGATAGCATGTCGGTGGGACAGGTATTTACAGAGGCTGCGGCTAAATACGGGTGACTTGAAGCCCATTCTCTGAAGCATTGTAGTTCCCACTTTAAAGTTAGTGAAGCAAATCAAAATAATGAACTGAGAAGGTTTGTCTGCGTCCTGAGCATTCTAATAGAAACAGTATAATGTCTCCCCACTGCCCAAATTGCATCACCCTATTGTATAAACAGATGCAAAACTGAGAGTGCGATTTTAGAACTTAAAAAGAAATGTGGTGTGGAAAGCAGAGGGTATTCCAATCTGAGATACATTTAATCAGAATGATTGGTTTTATTAGCCTAATTCTAGGCAATAATAATCAATTTTCCCTACTCAAGACAGTATTAGCATTCATTTTGCTTAATAGGAAATAGCTAGTCATGGGTAAGTAGTGCTTAATCGGGTATTAAATGTAAGTGAAAATGAAACCTCTGGACTTTTAGGGAGAAAGCTGCCAGATCAGAGTTAATTAGAAGAAGACTGAATATGTAATGAACACTTCAATTCTTCATTTTTTTTCTCCCGATGGTATTCTTACAGTTTAATTGTTTGCAGAAGGTTCAGAAAGGCCTCTGAAAACAGACATGCTCCTTGAGCACTGTATAAACAAGCCACACATATACTAGGAGGTCCATGTGTTTATATCTTGCCTTCACAAACAGTCACTTCACTCACAAACATCTGATCTCCTGTGAAGATCAGGAGGGTTTGTGGGCTTGCAAGGAACCTGACTGTGTAGAGTTGAACACTTTGCTCCCCGGTAGGCCCTGATTCAGACTTCATGCTCTCTAGCTTTTAAGATAATAAATGAAAATATATGGGGAAGCTGTTTCATTGAGATGCAGGGAGGCAGCAACCTCACACAGAACCACGATAGATACTGTGAATCGTAGAGGTCGTTAGCAACTGGCAGAGAGGGAAGTGAGGGACAGAGTCTCTGAAGGAGACCAGGGCACATCTAAGTAAATCTTTAAATACAGACGGCTGCCACCAATCTCACTTGCCCCACTGCAGAATTTTAGAGTGCACAGATTTGACTTACAGCTCTTTCAACTCACCTTGGCATAAATGTACATAGCTGTAGGGGAGACAGTGGAGAACAAAATCCCAGGCAAATGGAGCAGGGTCTCTTTCTCCTGCCTCACCTCTCTAAGCATAGAATCTTGGTCAGAGACGGCCTGATGGGCTATAGATCAACTTCATTGTGACCTGGGAGAGCAGTTTTTATATTTAGCTGTTTAAAATTGTAGCTGATAAATTATGGTCAGAAGTTGCTTACAATTATATAGGGGTGTAATAATTGAAATGGAGTATTTTCTTTCTGTACACCTTAAATGTAGCATTCCTGTTGCATATCTTGCAGTTCACAGTTTAACTGGTGCTTTGCAAGGTGGGTCTCTCTGTCTTGTGGTTATGGCAACTCAACTGTGAGGGCTGACACCAGCTACGGGTGGATTTTGAGAGGCTGCATAACCAGTTTGAAGCCTGGTCCTTTTCTCCAAGGGATGTGGGAGTTACCAGTGACTACAGGAGGGGCTTTCAGATGCTCAGTTGGTACTTGAACAAAGGGTGGATGTCCTAGGCTAGATCCAGTGCTCCCAGGATGTATTTCCTATGGCAAAATCACTACCTGGCCCTTAGATGTGCCTTTCCCCCCCCTCCCCCCCGTCATACAGCAGCTAAACAGCAAGTCCGACTCGCATAATGTTGTAAGATCTCTGTTAATTTCCTTTTTCTTCCAAGACATTTAAGCTGAGCTGTCAGAATTTTCCACAAGGCAATTATTTAGCTGGTATCGCTGTTTCTCCCTGGGGATCTTTATCTATCACAATGATTCTGTCAGGTCAGGAGTAGAAAAAGAAAATGTTTTGCATTCCTTGCAATTAGCAGTCAACAACTTGATATCTACCAGACATTCTCTCTTGTCTCTTGTTGCATGTCTCAGCCCTGGACCCCTGCTCTGCCTACATCAGCCTGAACGAGCCCTGGAGGAACACAGACCATCAGATAAACAGTTCCCACGGCCAGCCGACATGCGACAGTCAAATCGACGGGGAGTGGTATCGCTTCACTGGCATGGCCGGCGACGCTATGCCTACCTTCTGCATCCCGGAGAACCACTGTGGCACCCACGCTCCCATCTGGCTGAACGGCAGCCACCCGCGAGAGTCGGACGGCATCGTTCCACGCCAAGCCTGTGCCAGCTTCAATGGGAACTGCTGCCTTTGGAATACCACGATTGATGTCAAGGCGTGTCCGGGCGGGTACTACGTGTATCACTTAACCAAGCCTAGCGTTTGTTTCCATGCCTACTGTGGGCGTAAGTAACTGCCGAGGTCACTTTTCTGAAACCCCTTTGTCCCCATGATGTGGGAGAGGTGTGAGCATCCATACACCCACGAGAGGTGGTGACTAGTTTTTGCCTTTCACAGAATCACCTAGGTTGGAAAAGACCTCGAAGATCCTCCAGTCCAACCATGAACCTCACACTGACCGTTCCCAACTCCACCAGGTCCCTCAACACTGGGTCAACCCGACTCTTAAACCCTTCCAGGGATGGGGACTCCACCCCTGCCCTGGGCAGCCCATTCCAACACCCAACAACCCCTTCTGGAAAGAAATACTTCCTAAGAGCCAGACTAAACCTTCCCTGGTGCAACTTGAGGCCATTCCCTCTTGTCCTATCACTTGTTACTTGGTTCAAGACAGATCCCCACCTCTCTGCAACCTCCTTTCAGGTAGTTGTAGAGGGCGATGAGGTCTCCCCTCATCCTCCTCTTCTCCAGACTAAACCCCCCCAGTTCCCTCAGCCGCTCCCCATCAGACCTGTGCTCCAGACCCTGCACCAGCTTCGTTGCTCTTTCTTGCCCAGAAGCGTGTCAGGTGATGTGGTACAGATGGTGGCCTGTCTGTACGAGATCGATTAGACAGTTTCACCTCCATGAATTCTAGCCTTTGTTCGGCTAGCAGAAATCTTCCATAGTTGACCTGGCTGCAATGATTTAACGCTCTCTGTGGGCCCTGTGGTTTGTCTTGACATGCTACCAAAACCAAAATTTGCATCTCTGACTTACAGTAATTAAACTAGATTGTTTCTCATCAGCTTCAGTGGTTCAGCTTTCCTAATGTCTGTAACTGATGGACTAGATACAGGGCGTGAAGCTGACAGTACAAATACAGTATTTTCATTGCATGCTCAGTGGTTTGTGCTGACAACATTCTTATCATGCCCTAGATTTTTATGACATTTGTGATGTGGTGGATTGCCAGGGCTCCTGCCTCGACACCAGTGACTGCACATGTTCCCTGGGGACGACACTAGGACCTGATGGACAGACATGTCTTGGTAAGAGTGGAAATAACTTGTGTCAGTTACAGATGCTTTCTTTCACCTTTGCTCAAATCTCAATCCATTGTCTTACAAAGCTGTACAAAAAAAGGAAAAGTATTCTGAGAGGAGTTTTTCTCTCTCATTGCCTAGAAGAGGCCTTTGATTCTGTAAATGGTTCCCAATCTCTCCCCACAGGGTGAGATGCAACATCCCATGAGTGAGTACTTTCTGGTGCCCCTGTCATGGACAGAGGCTAGGTTTGCTTTCTGGATGGTCCAGCTGCTGAAGGCAGTAGCTTCACTGTCAGTAGCAGAGTCTCTTTGCAAGATCACGGCACAGTCTCATTGGTATTCAGGAATGGCTGTGTGGTCTGTCATTAGAGATTTCCTCTCAGCTGCTCTGTTAAATGTCTCTTTCTTCCAAGGAAAGTTTTGCTGGCTGCCGTAGGGCTATGCACTAAGCTTCACCATATTTCCTGCCCCTGTGGGGCATTGTCCAGGCCTGGGGCTTGAGGGGAGCCAAAGGATTGTAAATCACAGCACAGCTGCAGTGGTTTTAGGCAGCATGACAAAGTGGTGTTCAGGGGGCTGGCCCTTGGTGGCTGTACTGGTGGAGACTAGCATGACCAGCAGGGGGGTGGAGGGCTGTAAGTGAGAGCAGAGCGTGGAACGTAGGCTTCAGGGATTTGTGAGGGAATCCCCATGAACTTCTGAGGTGAGGAGAGCTGGGTGGTGCTGGGAGAAGGGAGAGCACATGGGCTTGTGAGGTCTTGGGAAGAAGGTGATCTGTGGGGCAGTGCAAGGGGCTGGGAAGGGGTAGCTGTTGGGGAGCTGCAGAGCCACACCGATGCATAGGAGGAGGTGATGTAGAGGGAGGAAGGAGTGCTGGTGTTCAGAGGAAGTGGAATCTCACCTTTGTGGCTTGATTTGGTGGAGAAGTCGAAAGCAGAGTTGGTGCAGGAGGCTGCGTGACAGATTAGTTTCTTCCATACGGACTTCAGCTGACAAGGCAGACACAAGTGGTTTCTTTCTTCACACTCCTCATGTCTCTGTGGGCATCAGGGTAGGGGCCACGGTCATTACAATATGTGAAGAGAGCAGCCTGGCCCCGCTGCAGATTTACACTTGCTCACACTGGTTCTACAGAAGGGTTTTGCTTAAACTGCTCCACATCACTACAGCCAAGTGGCTCACTTAGCTCTCTCAGCTAATTAAAAGCATTTATTCACTGCTTCTGTGCAAGACTTCCAGTCACAGCCGTGCCCTTGACAAGCACCAGCACTCAGTAAACGTGTGGCAGGCTCACCAGAAGGGATTTCCTGCAGCAGGGAGGCACGCAGGAGCCCTGAGCCTGTCTGCGTGTGCTGCAGCTGCCTTCATCCCCCCCATGGCCAGGCCGGGCAGGATTTCTGCTTCTCTTCATGATAACCAGATGGCACATCATCTCAGCTGTAATAATCACACCGGTTTACCTACCTGCAGCCTCTCTTGTTGTATGGCTCTCCCATCTTTCTAATGACTTTCTGTTGTGCTGAGTAATTGCGCAGTCACATCTCTGAGAGCAACCGTGCCGGCCTTCCTAAGAAACCAATCTGTATCAGCCTTTTCTATGCCTTTCCTCTATGGAGAATATTCTTCTTTTCCCAGGTCACCCTAAGAGGGGGGGCTGAAGATGCTGCAGTAATGCTAAGCAGCTCTGTCTGTGAATCCTCCCTGTGCTAGGCTGAGTTCTCTTCAGTACATTACATGCTTTGAATCCTAGAGTAAAACTGCTGATCCTAAGTTATATTTTCATTTGCAAACTTTCTTAGGGGTTAGATTAGGTCTTGGATTTTTTGTCAGGGATCCACCAACTCTTTGCATTGCCTTTGACCTCTGGAACACCTGGACCTGTGTTGTGCTAAGCCATGGTTAAAATCAGTTCAGTGCTTTCCCAGTCCAGTCTCAAGACAACCAGCCTGTGTCCCAGAAGTGCTGGTTGTTACTGGTGCAGAAGAGCAGGGACAGATCTGCTGTGTGTTGTAGAATTTGGAGGACCGGCAAGGTGAATTGCTGGGTACAGTCCTTGACCAAGCCAAGCTCTAGGACCTACTAACAGCAGCTCTATACCTTTGCCAGTAGCCCTTTCCCTCTTCACCCTCTGTTTTTAAGCAGCTTTAGTTTTATTGTTAGAAGGGAAAGTGTGGAACCTGTCACATGTGTGGAAAGGGGATTGTCTGTGTGTGTCTCCTGGACATGCTTCCTGCCTCCCAAAGCAAGGTATGGGCCATTTCTTTGGCTAAAAATATTCAATTCATGTTGCTTGTGGAAGGAGACACACCACCAGCTGCAGGCTGCAGGTACTGTGTATGTGTGGGACCACTTATATATACCTAAGAGAGCTCATCTCTGACCTGTCTCTTGAAATGGTTTGGGTTTTTTTTTCCTCAGTTTTAAGCTTCTGACATCTAGTAAATGGTAACTTCAAAGCTGTTTTGGTGAGACCCCATGTGAACCTTGATTGATAACCTCAGCATTCTGGCCTGCCTAAGAGAAATCGTTAGTTTTGTGGCTCAGCAATAGCAACGACTGTCCCTCTCTATTTGATTCACTTTTTGCACACAGAGATTAAATCAGGTTGAAGAATGAGAACCTCAGAGAACAAAGTACCTTTCAAAAAAAAAATAATAAAAGAGCAGACAGACATAGAGGAACTTTAGCCTTTAAAAGAGAAAATTAGGAGGAGTTTTCAGAGCTTTACCAAGAGTTTCAAAAGCATCTGCTGTGCTTTTTCCTCAATAAATACACTCAGCACCCTGGAGGGCTCTAATCTAGAGCTGAATGCAGCCAGCACAGAAATGTGACACAGGTACTATTCATGGGTAAATTGCTTTAGGTTATAAAAACTCAGTCCAGGCCTATTACAAGGTTATTCTGCAACCTTTACACAGAGTCCACGCCAGAAAGCGTGGGATGCCAGCTCAGGCACTTCTCTTTCTTCTGAGCTAAAAAGGTAGGAGCCACGGCTCTGTGGGAGGCTGCGGAGGAGCAGGGCAGTCATGGGGCAGTGAGGAGCTGAGTCCCCAGAGGCAGTAGCTCAGAACTGAGCTCTTCATCTCATCATCAGTACAGAATGTCCGGATAGCTAACAGTTGTGATGGCCTGTGTGGCACCAGCGCCCAGGTCAGGTCTCACCACGGTGAGTTGACATTTCTGTGCTGCAGAGAACACCTGAGCTGCTGCCTGGTGCAGGGAGCTCCCAGAGCTGGGGCAAGAAGACAAAATGATGAAATTTCTCATGACGTGACTTTTCTTGGGAAAGCTTCATGGGGTTCATTAAAATGTTTTGGTTTGATTTCAGCTCTATCTGTTTACAGCTGTTCTTCATTCCTGTGTCTGTATTTTAAAATAAGGGGTGAATCATTTAAAATTGCTGTAGGATAGTTGGCCACGCGTAGCAGTAGCAGGTGTGATACAAAAATAGATGGGGTTTATTTTTGACCGATTCTAGTATTCACCTAGTTTTACCATGCAGTGAAGTCACGTTAACCCCATTTTGAGTGGAGCAGAGAATAGTATGAGAAGATAAATGAAACCACGAACTCCCCAGTGTGTGGAACCACTTTGGAAGTTTCCCAATGGGACTGTGTCCATCTTCACTCTGAAATGGCTGCTGTGTGTACATGGTCTTTCCCTCCAGGTCTGCTTTGTTCCTGAGGTAGACAGAGCATGGCAAAACACTCTGCTACTGTCAGTCGACCGTGGTCTTCAGCATTTAGTGGGATTACTCTGTTGCCCTGATCCAGGTCACGAGGCCAGGAAAGCCACTCCACGGTCTAGCTGGCACTCCCATGGAGCAGCCCCTTTTTGCCAGCTGTGTGTTTACCAGGGGGCATGTTATGACAGTGGGTTTTTTTTTTTTTTCAGATGAAAATGAATGTGAGCAGAACAACGGAGGCTGCAGCGAATTTTGCGTTAACCTGAAGAACTCCTACCGCTGTGAGTGTGGGATCGGGCGCACGCTGGGAAGTGATGGGAAAACCTGTGAAGGTGAGGTTTCAGCTATCGCAGTCTGCTGGAAACAATATAAATCATTCCCCTTCCCTTGCAGCACTAGTTTTGGCTCCTTGCAGCTGGGATTAAATGTCACTCATATCACTTCTGTGCTTGCCAGGGGGGTTGTTACTGAAATATCCTTCTAATGAAGCAGAGAGGAGTCTCCTTGTTGTTCTCCCTGCCTTGTTCATGTCTGTTAAGATTTGCTTGTATTTATCTCCATGGGGAGGGTGGCAGCAGTGCATCTGGAAGAGTGGTTGTCCAGACAGAACTAGATATTGCTGGAGATTTGTGTGATAGTTGTGTGGGGGCAGATTTAGCATTGCTGGGTTTTAACAGCTAGTATTAGGTACGGGGTAATGTTAGACCAGAGCACGAGCATCACTTAGCTTCCCAAGATAGAGATTGAGGAGAGGGGGTGTCGGTCTGAAAACAGAAGGTAGATTTGAGATTCGGGCTGCATTTTGACTGTTTGATTTTTGTGAGTGGTTAGCTGTGGGCTCTTCTGTGTGCAGCTGCTACAGTTACATCCCAGTGACAGCACAGCCAGGTTGAAAACCCTTGATGAGTTTAGACTGATAGCTTAGCAGGGCTTAAAGACCAAATTGTAGGTTTGATTTGTTGTCACTAACAACGTACAAACATCTTTGAGCAGAAGTAGGAAAACCCAGCAAAAAATGGCTTGTGCCTGATGTTTTCTGTGGTCAGCTGTGTCAGCGTGGTGCCCCCTCGCAGGCAAAGCTTCTGTGTTGAATGTTTGCAGATACTGTGGGGCCTCAGACACGAATAATAGCTACAGATGTGCCTCACCGTTGAGCTACCTGGTTGCCAGCACTGAATACATCTGCAGCCTGCATGCAGCCTTACGTTAGCTGCTGTGTGGCAGACATCCCCGGTGCAGGGAGAGAGGGGGATTGCCGTGGTATTTTTGGGCTGGCCTCTACCCTTCTGTTCACTGACAGATGGCTCCAAGCTGCAGTTTTTGTCCCTATTTTCCCCCTCTTTGATACCAAACCACGTTTCATCTCACTTCTGTGAAAATCTCCTCTCTGAGCTCTGTTAATAAAACATCACCCACCCAGACAATGACACTTCCTTGGGGAAAGCTGCTGTGCAGAGGACTCCTTAAGTACTTTTTAAGTTGTGTGGGGCCAAAAGTGATCTGTGGGCTTTGTCCCTTCCACATCCAGCACTGAGCTGGTGGGGTGTCACGTAAACCAGCTGTGCTATGTGGCAATTTTTATTCCTGAGCACTGTTCTCTTCTGACAGGGCTGGAAGGGTCTCTGCTTGGAAACTCGTTTGCTTCTGCTGTTCCCAAAGTTGGATTGCAGGGCCTTTGATATATCATTTAATTTACCTTTCTCTAAAAAGGATGGTTCTTTTCACAAGTTTAACACTGCTGCTGGGGATTTTTACAATCTTGTTAGTAAGTTTTATTTCTGAAGATGTGCCCTCAGCTTTGTGAGCCATTAGAGTATGTGATTTATTTGTGAGCCACCTCACAGCTGTTGCTAAAAAGAACAAATGCAAGAGATTTAGCTTGATTACATGAGCTGGTGAGGCTAAGGAGCATTAAGAGTACCTCAAAATTTCCATTATAATGCTTTACCTATTACTTTGACTCATGTGGAGTGTTCAGGCCGTTATTTTCCATGGAATGTGTAGGATTGAGTATGGGATTTCCATTCTTTTCTTTATATTTCAGTGAAAACCACGCAGTTATTTCTGATGGCAGGCTTAGGGAGAAGTATTTTGTATTTGATTTGCTTATATTGTATGTACTATTGTTTTTCTGAGAACATCTAGCAGTATCTGTCCCAAAGGGCTAAAAAAAATCAAGCAGTGAAAGTTATTTTTTTAAAAAAATCATGATGCTCTGTTATTTTCTTTATAATAGAAAGCCAGCAACAACTGCAAATGGCCTTGCTTGCCTTAGATTTTCAAATCTTCAGAATGTATTTGGATGACCTTTCAGGCTCTTTTCTGCAGCTATAGTGGCTAGGAATATGTTTTACACGAAAACTCAGATCCTCAGAGAACTGCCTCATCTGAACAGAAAAGATGTAAGAAGAGACGTGACAAATGCCCCAATTAGCTGTGCTGCCCTCTCTCCTCTGCTCTTTAGAATGGGGGAAAATTACGAGGGAATTGACCTTACACCGTGAACTTCTGTCATTCTGTCTCAGCGTAGCCAACCTCTAAGCCTAAAACTCACTAACTAGCAATATTCCTGCTAAACAAACTCCTGCAAGCAGAGTTTCATCCACAGCCTACAAAGGGGATGCAGGAATCCAGTATGCCCACCACCATCACAGCTGGGAAAGCCAGAGGCAAAGAGCACATCATCTTCTCTCTGGTGTTCCCTGATGGGAATAGAAGCTGGCTATCTGTGAGCCTGCGCTCCCCAGGACACCTCTCCTACAAATCTCAGGGCTTTAATTCTGGTGATGACTAAGGGAGTGAGTATGGTTCCACATGGTAGAAGTTTTTAATAGGATTTTCCTCCCACGTTTTTGAAGTACGAAATGACATAAAAATTTAGTTTAAGAGGATGTCTCAGAAAGGGCCAAGCTGAAGATTGCCTGTTCAGCCTTCTTATGTATGCCAGTTATAGCATGGGATTTGATTTGGTAAGCTTTTTCACAGAATTCCTTGTTAACTTAATGGTGAAATGAAAAACACAGGAAATTGTGCAATTAAAAATAGGTTTCCACCACACTTTCTTGGAAGCAAGCTCTCACTGTGCTGTTGCCTTTGAGCTCTGTGCTGATCATACTGTTTGTTAGTCAGCCAGGAGTGTATGTTGGGGCCTGTGTAGCTGCCACACAGCTGCCTGAGGAGCAGGGTATGCTGATTTTCCTTTCTTTTGCAGAAATCGAAGGCTGTCACAATAACAATGGGGGCTGCAGCCATACCTGTATTGAAGTGGAAGACACGTACCAATGTGAATGTCCGAGGGGACTTGTTCTGTCAGAAGACAACCACACTTGCCAAGGTAGGTCAACAAAATCTCCCCGACAGCCTCTTGTCTCCTGGATGCCAAAAGTATGTCTGAAGGAACTTTTCTTCTTGTTTTTGTCATGTTCTCTTAGTCTGTCCTTTTCAGATTGGTTAATGGAGTTTTGTTGTTAATGACAGATTGTCCAAAACTGAGAGCATGGAGATATTGCTCTTTTTACCAGGCAGGAGAACAGAGACACAGGACCCAGCTGGGTGCATCTTGCATCACAGGCAGTTTTGGCAGTGTTCACTTACAATTAAGATTGCTTAACAACTCCCATTATACTCCTCTTCTTCCACTGTGTATGCCTTTGAGAAATTTCTGCTCTTAGAACTGAAATTTTCCATGCTTCCAACTGGGCTTTTAAAATTTCAGCTGAAGTGGTTCAGTCCCTTCCAAGAATTGGGGTTAAAGAGAGAGGCCTTTCTTTGCCCGAGTTATCTCAGTAGCCATTCCTGTCTCCAAAGCTGGAGAAGGTACACTACTGCCCTGGTAGAGACGGACCTCTAGCTCTCTGCTTGTGTTCTGCCTTGGTGGGCACATGAAGAACCACTGTGGGTGCTTTCAGACATTTCCATGGGAATTTGCTCATGGGCTGGACTCCAGCCGTAGCCAGGGCAGGATCTAAATGCAGTCAAAGGGAGTCTGTCATGGGCTAATTCACTCGGGCTTTAGGTAATACCAATGAGCTGGTGTTACCTGGTATGCTCAGAATCTCCTGTCATCCAATGTGTTACAAAGTGCCCAGACATCAGTTAGGGGAACAGATCCAGACTGCACGGTGGCCAGCGGGGCAGGTATGCCCCAGAGAGGAAGTTGGAAGGGTTCCACTTGATGAAATTTCTGCTTTTTAAGCTTTTTAGAAATGCAGGGCACTGTTGTCAGGGGTGAGCACTGCACACCTGGGATTCAGTAGTGCTTACTGCTCCAGCAGAGCCAGGTGGGGAGAAGAAGATGGGGATTTCCAAGAGCTGTGATTATACTTACTGATTGAAGACCTGATTGATGGATATAGGCCAGAAAAGACCAATGTTCTTCAATCCTGGCTCCCTGGGGCAACCCCAACAGCATTAGAAGGCCATGCATTTCCCAGCCAGTGTTTCTCCTTCTCCTGAGGCTCCTAATGAGAGCAGCAGCACTGCTGGGTGCCAAGCTGGGGCTCGGCATACCGCATCTCATAAAGCAAAATTGCTTGTTCTTTTGCATTTAATGAATTTATGTCCCCACGCAGTGGTCTGCAGTTTTGAGCAGATACGACAGAATGTGTCTGGAACTGTACCACACAATTTTTTATGGCATCTAATCAGGTCTATAGTGCTACAATTAACAGTGCAGGGCAGGCACAGTTGCCTGAAGCAATTGGATCTGCAGCCTGTCAACCCTCCTCTGCACTGTCTCAACATTCAGAACGAACATTAATAATCTTCCACAGAAATCACAGTCTTGCCTACAATTTTCCCACAAAGATACCAGCCAATGAAACACGTGGAATTTTGTAGACCATCCTAGTACCCCACCTCTTTCTGAAGTGTGGTGGTGAAATGCTTTTCTCCCTTCTCCCATGCCCAAGCCCTGTGTGTACCCGAGCAGGGTACAGTAGCATCGTTTATTTGTGTTTGTAGCAGTGGTTCAGGGCTCCCCAGCACCTGAGAGCCTGTCCTGCTGAGCAGTCTGTGCAAAAAGATAACCTCTCCTCCAAGCAGCTGTAGTCTGAAAGGGCAAGGAAGGAGCCACAGGCTGGACAAGGAACATGGTGCCAACAACAGCAGACAGCAAAATGAGCGTTGGACTCACCACAGAAGCTTCCTACCAGGGTTAGGGTACTTGCAGAGCTCAAAGCAGTATTGAGGAGGCTTTCCCAGCACTTACAGACACTCTGTGGTGTGTGAGGGTGGAAAACTGAAACATTTGACTGGCAAAGACTGGGTGAGGATCTCAGGAGCCTCGCAGGTGGGGGTGAGCCCAGGGCAGGGGTGCAAGAGATGGATGCTGACAGCAAGTCAGGAAAGTGCAGCTCTGAACAGATGCAAGAAGTTGTGAATAAAAGTGGATTTCTTGGCACCCAGGATAACTCATTTCTGCAGGGCATCTCAGTCCTGGCCGTTGGGACCTCATCACTTGCCCTGGAATAACGTGCCTGCATACAGTCACGGCTACCTTGCCAGCTCCTTTTCAGCCCCCACTACGAGGCAGTTGCTGGCAGCCTGTCTGGGGGGCATGGGGCCTGCTCAGAGCTGAATCACGCTGATGCACGCAGTCTCTCTGCTTGCAGCACCGCTGGTAAATTGGCAGAACTGAAACACAGTTCCCAGTATTGATTACTCTTCTGTGCACAAATGTCTCGAGTGGTTTAAATTACATTACCAGTTACTCTGAGATGGTTAGTATAAGGAGTTTCCCAGAGTGTTTTCCCAAATTGTGATGAGCTGGCTCGAATCCAGAGTGGATCTGCTCACAGGTTTCATTCCTTTGTTTCCGTGCCCAGGTGGCGGAGCACACACAGACAGCTCCTGCAGTGCCAGAGCAGAGGTTAAATGGGTGCCTCCTCTTTCTTGCCCTTTGTGCCTATCAAAGACATTTAGAAAAAAGAGCCTGAACCAAATTGCTCCTGACCCTTGGAGAATTGCAGCTGGGATCCAAACTATCTTGCCCTGAATTACACCTTTATAAAAGCATTACATTTTCTTATTCATCAAGGAGTCACTAGAAAAGTGAAGCTTTAAATCCAAATTGAGCCAATCGGTTCTCCAGAGAATGTTCATCTCTGCCTGCATTGCACTGTGCTCTCAAAGTCTCTTTGCCATTTGACATGCTCGGTTATTCCCGCTTGCCTTCTACTGCAGATGGAGGAAAAGTTAAGGTAATTCTTAGTTATTTAATTTTCTGTTCTAACCCAGCAATGTCATTATGAGAGCATATTGCTTTGGGCATGCTGCATACATTTTAGCATATCACCTTGAAAAGATCAACTTTTAATAAAAAATACTCCCTGCAGGTACACAATATCTGTTACAAATACCTTAGCTGGGACAGGAAAATTTTTTTAAGGGGTATCAAAGGCATATTTTAGCAGTGTGCCTAGTATCCAAGATCCAGAATCCTGGATTACATAATTAATGATCAAAATTAAGGGAAGGCAGATCATATGAATGTTGAGGATCGGGACTGTAATAAATTTTAGGAAAAAGCTTGGGCAACTTGTATATTTGCAAAAAATTTTGTCATGTGATTTTGAAATATGATAAATGGAAATTCTGCAGGGAGTTTGTTTTTCTGGCTGAGAAGATACCAGAATTTATGCACCAGTACACTTGTCCTATATCTGACTGAATAGATATGTGTATGCCCAAGGAATATATATAGTAATCACTTTTCTATTGAAGATTATTCCCTCTTGTTTCCTTTTTCATTTTGCCCAATCTCTATACTTTTTCCCACTTCTTATGCAATGGAATTTTAATTTTAAAAAGTTTGCATGAAGTTCTGTATTAAAATTCAAAGGTTGGAAGGAGGTGGAAGGAGTGAGCTTAATTGAGTTTGTCAGAGCTGGGTTTATCACTTATAAAAATATTATTATGGCATTTTGAGGTGCTTCCATTTTAGTTCGGCATCTATATGGAATTACTCTGCCTTGTTTTGACATGTTTTGGGTTTGATGTAAAATCTGATTAAGGGTCTTAAAAAATGGCTTTGCCTGCAGTGTTGTGAATTTGATGTCCGTATCTGGGAAAGGCTCTTGCCAGGACGTAGCAGTGCAAGAGATATCGATCAAACCTGTGCTGTGTATTAAGTATAGCTGGAAATACTGCACAGCTAAGTCTCTGCTGCAAGTGTAATGGTCATCTTCATCATCTTTTGTGGCGTCGCTGCGCCAGGAGAATCTGGGGCAGCGGTAGCTCAGGAGGTTTGTGTTGTGTAGGTAGGAATATAAGATAGGTAGTTAGATTACTATGGTAAGATAGTAATCATAAATGCAGCATATGATCCCCCTTTTTTTTTCCTAGTAATAATTGGTATAGCCCTCCCCCAGCTAGATGTGCAGTGCAGACTGTTACTCTGGGGACGTTTCTTGTAGTTCCAGTGCTGTGCAAGTCCAGCTCTATTGAGGTGAGCATCCCAAAGGACCTGGTTGGAGGCCTGGACCTTTCCCTCATCAACACATCGTGCAAAGGAGTATCCAATGGCACTCACGTCAACATCCATTTCTCCTTGAAGTCCTGCGGCACTGTTGTAGATGTATGTATACCTGTTGCTGTGCTGTCTTTTGGGATCTCTCGGATTTGGGGACTTGGCTATGGCTTACTTGGGGAATAAAGTTGATTTAGCTGTACCACCGGAGCAGTTTCCTGTGTTGCCATGCAACTGGCCTCAGACCAGACCTGAGGTGGCATCCCAAAGTAGGAGAGCTTGTTTCATCTCTTCTCCAGTGGTGTGTGTCTGTCAGCATGGGTACTGTTTTCTGCTCACCTAGTGCTTCACAGAGGCAGCATCACTCTGGTGCAGAAAGTGCAAGTGGTGCCCCTCTCCACCCTCCTGTTGAGACAGGATCTGGTCCCCCAGTAATGTTTCAAAGGCTACTCTGGCAGCTTGGCAGGAACCAGAGAGCTCATCTTAGCAGATGGGTAGCAATTGGAAGCAAATTGGAGTACAGTGCACCAAAGCTGACAGCAAACTGATGGAGGCTCTTGGTTCTTAAGTAAGGATGAACATCATTCTGGCTGCAGCATATCAATTCACAAGCTGTACTTTCAGTGGCTAGTTTATGTCTGAGTTTCCTAAACAAAGTAAACTCAGCTGCTAGTCTGAACTTGGAGAGGTCTTTCTCAGGGATCTCCCCCTTCCCTTCAACTCCTTTCTTTGCTGCAGGTAATAAATGATAAAATCATTGCCACCAACCTGGTGACCGGCTTGCCAAAGCAGACTCCAGGAAGCAATGGGGACATCATTGTCCGCACCAGCAAGCTGCTGATCCCGGTGACCTGTGAGTTCCCACGCCGGTACACCATCTCTGAAGGTTATGTGCCCAACCTCAAAAACTCTCCCTTGGAAATCATGAGCCGCAACCAGGGCATCTTCCCCTTCACTCTTGAGATCTTCAAAGACAAAGACTTTGATGAACCCTACAGGGGTGCGCTTCCCACCCTCAAGCTTCGGGACTCTCTGTACTTTGGGATTGAACCCTTGGTACATGTCAATGGACTAGAGACACTGGTAGAGAGCTGCTTTGCCACTCCCACCTCAAAAATCGACGAGATCCTGAAGTACTACCTGATTCAAGATGGGTGAGTTCCCTCTTCCCTCTCTTGCTGGCTACTAGATGGGAATTGGTGGTGGGGCTAAACTGCATTACCTCTGTCACGCAGGAAACACTATCAGCCCCTCTGCTGTGTTCCTAGCAATCAGCAGCAGCCAGGCCTTTCGGCCAACAAGCTGAAACCAGCTGTCCCATCAAAAGTGGTTGGGAGAAAGAGTGGGAGGCAGTGACAGAGGTTACTCCAAGTGCAGCCTTTACAGGACATATTTCCCTGTAACTGGCCTTGGGGATAATTGAGTTGGCTCCCGTAGAAAAGATATCCTTCCTGATATCCTCTCTCTGCCAGCCTGCAGAGTGCCAAAGCAATTGGCAGAAGCCCCTGACGGCTGTGTGCCACTGCCACACAGCCGCCACAGCAACTGGAGCAAGGTTCTTAATTTTCCCCTAATGGCCTTACCACAGCATGAGCCAGAAGACTCCGTGGCTGATCCTGGTTGGAGCTCCAGGAGCTGCCCTTGCTTTGCTCTCTCTCTGATGCCTGTCAATGCAGTAAGCTTAGAGTCCCTCTGCTTGGCTGTAATTTTCCGAGGTGTTTGTGTTTAGTGATCTTTCCAGGATATGCTAGTGAAAAACGCAGGTGGATCTGTGGGTTCACTGTAACAGGTTTTGCATTAGAGCTTTGGGGAGCACTGCTGTGGGCTCTGCTGTGGCTCCTAAGACGACCCCTGCTTTCAGACATTTGTTTGGGTGCTAACACGACAATGCCATGGTACAACGTTGCTGCGGGGGGTATTGCATCCAGCAGCGCTTGGCAGCTTAACCAGACAAGGCTGTGGAAATGTCACAGTTGGGAACCAGTTTGCTATCCTCTAGGGAGCAAAGTCCAGCCAAAGTAATATCTAAGACATACCCAAGTGTCATAGCCTGACAGTCAAGGGACTGTGCTCATATGAGTCCTGTATTCTGTTTGCCAAACCATCTAATGAGGACAAGAATATTCAGGATTTAGCCTGGCAGCTGAATCATCCACCGTTACAGCTGGTGATGACAAGGCCTGTGTGATTGTCATGTAGCAAAAAGGTCCTGCAGAGTACAGTACACAAAAATACTTTTTTCATTTCCTTCTGACAAAGGTTTCAGCATTAGCTTGCTCTCCCTCCATCCTTGGCTGCAATCCTTCTGTGCCTGACATTTCTGGGCTTTATGAGCGATTTTGTAATGGAAGGATTGATTTATCGACTCCCTGGCTTGGCTGTTCCCATGGACCCTTCACAGAGTCAAGGTTCCAAACATTCATTCATTTCTCACCATGAGTGAAAATGATGGGATTCAAAACAGTGCCCAAAACCTGAGCCAAATAAAGGAGGGAGAAGGCAGAAAGTGTCATCTCTTGAATTCACCGCAGCACTAGTTGAAGGATTTATGGCACCAACAGCCCCTTTGGTACTGTTATCCTGCAGAGGGCATTAAAACTTCACCGAAGGGAGAAGTGGGCTGGAGCCTCACCCAGCCTGCTCTGCTGGCCCCAGTGTCCCCAGCCATGCCAGCCCCCCTGCGCTGTGCTGGGTTTAAACTGAACTGCTCACTTAGACCAAAGGCTAATGATGTGCTGTTTAGCTAACTGGAGTTCTTTATCTCTCTGGGTGCTCGCAGCAATTAAAAAGTAAAATTAGCTGAATTACGCTGCTGATTTGTGTCTGCTCCAAACAATTCTGTAATAACCCAGTTTCCTTCCATCAACCCAGCCCCAAAAGCCTAAGGCAATAAAGAAGGGATTTTTAAATCAGCTTGATTATGGTAGGATCTGACCTGCAGGAGTTAACTGCAGCTTCCAGAGGGAAACACTGTTTAAATTTGAGGGGATATACCTTAGACTGAAGGAGGGGAAAATTCCCTCTCCTGCTTTCTTCCCTGTTAATTCCATGCCATCTCCAGTTGGCAAGAGGTGGGAGCCGCCTTCTGTGGGATTCCTCAGCCCTGTGACCACGCTGGAAATCAGGATTTCCCCCGATCCCTGCCTGCTGTCCCTGTAATACCCTGGACTGCTGCTAGCCCAGCCAGCCAGCACCAAAGCAGGTCTCCCCCTTCTGATCTTGTTGTTCTTCTTTCTCAAAACAAAAATAAATAAAAGGCATTGACCTATTGCACAGGCGATAAACACTGCAGCTCTCTGTGGCATCTGGGGCAAGGTCATGTCACTGAGGGCAATCCGTTGTAACCTGATGTGGTCAGGAGCTGCGATTTATCTGAGCATGGTGTGGTTAAGGTAGTTTCATTGCAAGGCTCATCTTGTTACACCTGGGGCTGCCCCTCGTTTATAGGCTGAGGTGGTTATTTCATTCTCCAAGCCCTCCTTTCTACCTCGCAGCCCCCCGGTAAGAGGATCAGAGCTCCTATGGCACTGCCATTCTCTGCTCCCCTAACCTAAGCACATTATGCACAGGAAAGGGTTATTTTCCCCATAACCTGACCAAGGTCACCTATTTTCCTTCCATCCCTGTTCTCCCTGCCCCATCTCACCTCTCCAAGGTGGGAAGCAGGGTCTGGGAGTTTCCTAGGAGGGTGGGACATGGTATGGCCCCACGCACAGTGCAGAAGGTCTTGACCCTGTTGTCATGTTATAGTGCATTTTTCAGAACCCTCCGTAAGATGTACTTACCATGTGTCCCTGGTTCCTCCTTGTGTTCTTCCATTTTCCCTCTCCCTAGCCCCAAACCAGTAGTGTTCCTGCCACCAGTGCAGCCAACCTTTGGAGAACCTGGGATTTCAGAGTCAGTCAGAGCCAGTGTCCAAGCATCATCACAGTTTATACGCTCACAAATGAGGACATGACTGCGAGTTGACTTTATGGCCCCAAAGCTTGGCCAGTCGCTTATGAAAAGTCTTTAACTGTCATTCTTTACAATCAGTTGCCTTCAGGAATGCTACTTTTAAAAGCCCTTTTATCCTAAACAACGTAGTAACATCTAGTGTTTGGCCTTAAGGGGGAGGAATTTATGTCAGTTTTTCTAGATGCACAATGTTAATTTATTAGCTCCCTTTGCAGGGCTTTTTATGTTTGCCTCCCAGACAAGTTAACTAGACAAGTGCTGCAGACAGGGATATCCCTTCAGACTGTGACCTCCACTGACTGAGAAAAAAATACAGAAAATAACGCGAGGATCAGACCGATGCTCAGTGCTCCCAGGAACATACACGGCTCTGCTGTACGTAGCAGAAGGGTGTTTCTGGGAGGGATTGCAGTAGCCTGCCGCCCACAGAGTCAGCCAAACAGCGTAGAGATTTCCAAATAAACGTTCTAGTGAAAGCAGAGCTACATATAGATGGTGGGTTTGCTGCTGTTTGATAATTGAATGTGTCAAATGTCAGCATTTCTGACTATGCCTGACATATTTCTGTTGTAAAGGTGGAAGCTAAAGGTTGCTGCAAGAGTAGGCCTTTCAGCTGTCACACCATTACCTGTTGTCTCTTCCACCACCACTATTTTTTTTTTTTTAGTATCTTGCAAAGTCCACATTTCTGGAATTAACTTGCTAGAAAGGACAAGCTGCACTGTAATGCAATGTAACAGCAGCATCTGAGCCTTTCGAGATGCCTAAGGCTTTGCAACAGGCAGCAGTAATTATCAAGTCACCATAACTTTTTGTCTGGCTGTTTCTCTGTCAAACTCTAAATAGGCTGTAATAGTTTATAAATGGACTGCACTCGGAATGTAACTTTTTATAAAAAGTAGCTTATTTTCTTGCAGTTCTGTGACCTCTCGCATGATCGTATAGCGCTAGTGATGGAGAAACTGAAATCATGAATTTCAGTGTAGTGAATCTGAGCTGTCTGACCAAGTCCAACAGGAAGTAAGAATGTAAATGATGTAAAGCAAAGTAAATCTGGATTTTTGTAGTTTACATCATCTGTGATATTTTAGTAATGTGGGTACAGACTTCTCCATTTTAAGCATGATTTATGTGTGTGTATACAGAAAGTACATAATACATTATATACTGTATAACAGTTCTGTTGATCACTGCAGACTGTTGCACAGGAAGGTGAAATGAGGACAAACTTGCCTGCAGCTCTCTGGCAGTCCCTCTGCCGAGGGGACTGGGCCACGTCCTGCCAGCTCTCTGCTGCTGAGCTGTTCTTTGTCTGGAGATGCTATTATCATCGCTGTTGTTTTTCCCCATCATTCCCGAATTTTCTCCTGTGGCCAAAGAGGAAGTAACATGGATGGTAGCTTAGCTTGAGACAGCCAAGCCCTCCTTTCCTTTCTCTGGTTAAAAAGGCTGGGGTGGTTTTTTCTCTTTCTTTTTCCATTTCTGGGAAACCCATTAAAGCCTACCCCTCTGCTTTCCTCAGCTGTGTTTCTGATGATTCAGTGAAGCAGTACACGTCAAAGGACCATCTTGCCAAGCATTTCCAGGTTCCCGTGTTCAAGTTTGTGGGCAAAGACAACAAGGTAAGCTCAAAATGCACCTCTTGGATATTGCATCAGCTCTGATCTGACTGAGAGGAGTCTCAGCACAGAGCTGTCTGCATTAGAGTGTGAAGGGGAGGAATGGCTGGCCCAAGGCAGATGTTGCTGTGCCTCTTCCAGCAGTTGTGTTCTTTCAGGAACCTGACACACAGGTACTTTAGGAGAGTGATAAAAACAACTAGAATTAAATAAAATATGAAGGACAGTTGTGGAATATCAATGCCATAGCAGGCTAAAATCGTTGTTGTTTCCAGTGTAGTCTTAGTGGACCCTTGTATGCTGGGCAAGGAAAGTGTTCCTGGTCACCAAACAGAAACCTGGGGAGTTAGGCACATTATGCAATGTCCTGTCTTTAAAACAAGACACTCTATAGTTTTGAATCTTTTCAACCTTCCATCTTCTCTAGCTCTTGTGAGTACAGATGCCAGGTTTCCAGATACAAGGCCACCAATGTGAAACCAGGCCGTCCAGGCTGGTGGCACTCTGGGGCACAGAAGCTTTGTAGTGGGAAGACAGTTGAAGGATAATGCTATTTTCTTAATGCAAATAGCTTTCCTTGTCTGTGCTAGAAGAAATCAGATTTTTCAGTCGCTGTTGTTGTGCTCAGCCAATGCTGCTTGCTCCAAAAGGCATAAAGCTGCTGCTCCAGCTCCTGGAGAGCCTCAGTAGGTTTAAAACAGATGAGATCTTTCAAAATTCAGAAATTTTGCTTGGCTGTCTGATTGCCTCTGCTGCCTCCAATCTGCATCCTCCCAGCCTCTGCAATGGATTTTGATTCAAACCTGACCATTGACCAAACATTCACGAATATTTTCTTCCCTAATTGCTGTTTGCAGGGATCTTGCTTACTCTCCTTGTCATTTAGAGGGCAGGGAGCAGCAGTTCTGTCTCTGCCTGCATTTACTGTGCAAAAAGAAAATGCAGCTGTGTCCCTGCTTTTGTGTTCTCCTTCTCCCCTCGACTACCACTTAGTTCCTCATCAACCTGTGTTTTCCTCCTTTGCCCCTCTGTCTCCCAGCTTTATGTTTTCTCAGCTTCTGTCGAATTCTCTTGCCCATTTCTATCAGTCCATCTCCTTGTGAACGGCTTTGTGTGTTCTTGGCCTGCTTCCTGCCATGCAGCTCCTACCAGTCCATGCGAGCTCTTCCAAGCTTATTCCTGGCATTTTCATCCCTTCCTCTGGAGGATCATTTCACGCCTTCATATTCCCTGTCTAGCCCTCGGCTAACAGACAGGTGCCATGCTCTGACATCTCAGCCAGCCATTCTGAGAAAACAGATGGAGTGGCCAGTTTGGCTGTGGATGGCGATGGTGGATAAGGACCTTGTTGATGCGGGGACAGACGTCGCTGTGCCATTGGAACGGTGTTGCTCATGCTCTGCGAGAGCTGGCAGCACTGCTGGTCTGATTGCCAGAGCTGTGCGTTGACCGGGGCTGCTGTCTCACCCCCCCCCAGGAGGTGTTCTTGCACTGCCGCATCCTCGTGTGCGGGGCGCTGGACGAGAGCTCGCGCTGTGCCCAGGGCTGCCGGAGGCGGGTGCGCAGGTTGGCTGAGACGGAGCAAGAGGAGGAGGAGGAGGAATCTGTTCACGTGGCAAACCACATCCTGACAGGTGGCCCCATCAGAATCGACTTTGAAGACTAACACCCACCCACTGGAAGAGCATCTCTGCCTGAGACTGTCCTTCCTTATCAGTGCCTTATCTCATGGTTGGTTGAGAAACAAGAAGTATATGGTAAAGCCCCACTCGAACCTCAGGACTTTTTTCCCTAAAATCCCATGGTGATTATTTGTGAAGTATGTTGGGCATACAAGGCAGCCCTCTGAGTGCAGCCCGGACTGCAGAACAGTTTGGTTTTAGCCACGTTTCTTCCCAACAACCCTTCGGTTGACCCTATTGCTTTGCAGGCCTGAAGTGTTACCCAGCTTTGTCTTTCCCTACATCTGCCTGCAGGCTCCACAGGACTGTTCGTCCTTGACTAAACAAATGTTATTCGAGCCCTTCTTTCATCAGACAATACAAATAGTATCATAGCTGAATGTGTTTGCTGTGCAGTTCTGCGAATGATGCTGAAGCTTTTGGATGTGATGAGGTTTTTGAATGACCATTAATAAAAACATGTATATTGTACCTCGTAACGTGTAAGTTCCTTGGAGCTATAAAGCAGTTATCATCACAGACAGCTAAAGCTCAGATCTATCCCAGGCACATTTAAATGTTATTTTTAAATAGTAAAAGGTATTTAATAAAACTTGATTTTTTTTTTTAGAGTCTTTTGATAATTGCATGCAGTTCAATAGTGTTTCCTCTTGTATTTAGTGTATCATTATTTTTCTCCCTCTTCTCCCCCCACCAGAAATGTGGTGCCTTTCATAAGTGCTGTAGCTCCTCGACTGTAAGAAAAAGACCATTAAACGTCTATAAACACCCCCCATCCGAAGCGTGCCGCTACCAAGTCTTTATTTGAAAGTTGTACTGCATTACCCCGGTGTAGAGAGGCTGTGGCTCTGACAGAAGGATTGGAGAAACGCACGTCAAGTATTTATAGCAATCGTTTGCAATGCGGGTAGTTCTCGGGACAGGGTTGTCCCCAGCGAGCCTGGTGACAGGAGATGCGGCAGCGCTGAGGGACTGTGTGCGTTCGCAGTGGTGGGCGAGAGCTGGCTGGGGACACGATTACTGGTGACAGCGGTGGCATCGTGTTGTCAGGAATCCTTTTGGGCCGTCAAGCTCCTTCCAGAGAAAACATAACAGATGATCAGCTCAGGCTCCTCTGGGCTTCATTCAGCAGCAGGAGCGCTGTGTGGTGAAGGATTAGAAATGTGGGGTGAAAGGAAGGACGCACAGCAGGCAGTGAAGGACAAAAGAGGAGAGGCAGGGCTGGAGGGCGAGAGGATGATCCCTCTCCACCGCTGGCTGTGGCACCCCAGTGTGTTCGTGAGGTTGTCTGCAAGAAGCTTCACAGTGTGCAGCTCTGTCCTGTGTGTTTGGAGGTGCGCTGGAAGTCCCCCTAGCCTGCATTACCTATTTTCTACTTCAGTTGGAAGCAGCCAAATTGCTGCCAAGGCTGAAATTTGTTGCTGCTCTCAAATGGATGGGGAGTCAGTTTGAAGGGACCGTTTAGAAGGGAGTCACAAATCACCTCAGCAGTATTCCATTTCACAGATTTATTTCTTCTGGTGAGTGAGATTCCAGTGAGGAATGGGTACTTGACAGGCTGGGAGTTTCATGATTTTTCTAAATGGCTTCATGGCTGCTTTTCCAATTTGGGAATACATGTGTGTGCGTGTGTTAGAATAAATGAAAATGTTTCTGTGATAAGTAGGTATAAGTGGAAAGACACTTTTCATGTGTTATCTAACCATATGTGAAAGGAAAAGAAATGAAAAAGTCGCCTTCTTGCATTGCTGTGCATCTCCTGATTCTGCTGATTCCTGTCTGCATTAGGACCACATGGGCAATTTCCCACTGTCACTTCTTTGTTCAGGCAGTCCCTGCTAAATATACTTGTTTTGATAAAACAAGAGCTGGGAAATGAAATTAATTAGCTGGTGCCTTCTGGAGAGGCAACTGGTGGTTTTTGTTTGTGTGAAAGGGACACGGGGGAGTGGTGGAGGGAGAGGTTCTTTTCCTGGCTTATTTCAATTATTGTGCACGTTATTTGGTTCCTCCTGACAAATTCATACGAAGCAACCTTTCTGCTCCACAGCTTTTTAGTTAAATAATTTGGAAGAGTAATGAGGAGGCAACACTGGTCTGCATGGAGCAGTCTGGGAAGGTGTATATTTTGCCCCACAAGCAGGATAGTAGGTCTACTATCTGCTACTGCCCTGTGGCCATTCTGCCTCTGACGTGGAAGGGATGGCTCCTAGGCACAAACAAAACCATTTTTTCAAAGTCTTTTAGCTCTCCCCAGTTTACCTCCTGCTTCCATCTGTCTTCTTTGTCAGCGTTACACCCTGGACGTGAAATCAAAGGCCAAACTCCTCTGAGAGCCAAGGGATTTGTCTGTTTAATTTAATCCGTCACGCCATGGAGTGGAAGCAAGACACGCTGCCCAAGCAGGCACTGCGTGTGCAAGGAGGCAACGTGCCTGACCAGTGCTCCTGGAGGTCCAGCCAGCACTGCCAACCGGAGTTCAAAGTCTGAGCTGCGTCGGTGCTGCCCAGTGTGCACGGTTGGTGTTCTGGCTGCTGCCACTTTGCTCTCTCTTAGGATGTAAAGTGAATGTTTGAACCGTGGATGTCCAGGAGTTAGCACGTATTACCTGCCATCCTAGTCCCTGCTTTTACATCCTCGGTGGAAACAGAGAGATTGCTGTTTGGGGAACCATTACTAGGAGAGGGCACGCCGGCCAAATGGGTTGAACATCAGCAAGAGTTGGAAATAATCCTGCCAATACTCAGAGTCAAAAGGAAGCCATCTGGCGAGCAGTGTCATCTTCCTGTTCAGAGCAGGGTGGAATGGAAGATGACCCAAGGTTTGTGCATTAACCTGGAGAGACCCGTGGTCAGCTGCTTCAGTGGCTGTACACCCCTGGGTAGCAAGAGCGGGGCGGAGGGGAAGTGATTTTTAGCTTGGATGCAGAAGTTTTACTGTAGTTCATGCACCGGTTTTCTCCTACGCAGGATTATCTGGCGGTTCTCTTTGAGTCAACTGCCACCACTTGAAGGTTCAAAAGTTTCCTTGTAGAGCTGCTCATGGGGTTTTTCAGATTACTACAGTTTAACTTTCTAGTGAAAAATGCGTTTACTCAGTAGCTGCCCTGCGTGCAGCAGTCTGTAGTGTTTTGGGATGGATGGTGGTCTGAAAGCATGAAGAAATTATGATTTATATTAGTGTTGTCTCCAGAGCGTCAGTGTGTGGATAGAGAGATTTTGTTCAGAACCCTTCAATTTCTCCAGTGTATATCATCATCTGTCATCAGTTACTTGGCCTGGCTTTAATCTGATATCACTTGAACTATAAAATGCTTTAAGACATTTGCCAGCCAGTCAGCTATTGAGCGTAGACAAGATAGATTTTTTTTTTTTTAAATTGTGTCATTTAATCATAAGAGTTGCCATGTTTAAAACTGGCAACAGGCACCATTTCACCAACAAAACACAAAGTTCAGGAAGTGTCTGGAACGAGGAACTTTTCCTTCCCATCCCTAGCCAAAAATATATGTTTCTTAGATGGATAATCAGATTGTCTGTCCAGCCTCGTGCTCTGATAGACACGCTCTGCGATGAACCTCGGCAATGCGGTGTTTGCTCTCTAGTGGCATTAGCACAGCTAGGAAAGGATGTGATTGCATCTAATCAGTGTAAATTAAGGTCCTCCTTATTGGAAAACATCCCAGTACACCTCATGCAGTCACTTCCATTTTCCTGGTCTTGATACCAGTGGGCTCTAGTTGTTTCAGTCTGTCTGGAGCCAGATGAATGTCTCATTGCTGTTCACTGTAAAGCAAAGATGACTGGCAAGAACAGGAATACAGGGCTTAAATAATTTATAGCTCCGTGCATGCATTTAAACACAAACTAGAAGAAAAGTAACTAAGACAGACTCCATTCTTGTTAAATCACCCTTCTGCAGCCTTAACTTTTCTGTGGCAGATGGAAGAAGATAACCATGACTATGTTTGCAGAAAACGCTGAAGTATTTATGTGACATGGCACGCGCACCCAGTAGCAACTTCCTTTCAACAAGGAACACAGATGAAAGCTGTCTGCAAATGTTATATGTAGATGAAATTCCAAATACCTCTTTAAATTCTAATTTTGCATGCAATAAAAGCTCCTGCTAGCAGATGGAAGTATTAGCCACGTTTGAGAAAGAATGCCGTCTGGGGCTGCTGATCACTCCTCGGCTGGCAGTGTCTCTGCCCTACAGAGGTAGCACGGAAGCCCTGCCACCTGACAGATCAGCCTCCAGAATTTGGAATATCTCATCCAAGGCAACTGTGAGCCTCCTGTTTTCCCTTGTGCAAAAGATGGAGGTGGATACCCAGCCATTTTGTGTAAAAAGGGATCCTAAGGGAAAAGCTATGTTAAATGATATAGGAAGAAAATAATTAAATAGTTCTGGATGACACTGCAAAAGAAAAGCAGCTTCCTCTCCTGAGACTGTGGGAGAGTGCTGTGATTTCACATGTCAGATTTGATGGGCTTTGCTCCCCTTCTGCCCAAATATGAATTCTGCCAGTATCGCAAACATTTAAAAGTCCTTCTCACGCTTACCAAATCCCCGGGTGGTTTAAATTGTTTTAGGATCCACTAAGTGTTTAAATAAGCAGGGTTGTCAGGGTGTGTAACGATAGGATGGAAAATGTCAGGGAAGGGTGTGAGCAACATACTGAAAGCAAATTACCCCTCCTCTTCAGTCTGTCACCAGTGGTGGAAAAATGTAAATAGTGTGTCCATGGACTGGGATTTTCAGGGGTCGCAGAAACCTAATGCCTTGCACTGCAAATCAGAGAGTTAAGGGGCAGGGGAAGATAATACATGTGTGTCTAAGGCAAACAAACAAGTAAAGCCCCTTGTTTATAACCAGTGCTGCATCCTGCTTGCCTCTCCTGATCAGTCTGTAGAGAAAATTGGCATTGGGTCGTTCAGGCTGATGGACTTGGAAAGGGGTAGGGCTGTTGAACTGCATCTGTGGCGGACAGCAGGCACCACTGCCCTGTGTTCACAGGCTGTCTCCCCTTTCGCAGCCCTCTGCCCAAAAGCTGTGGTTGCTGTGTGTTGCTTGGCCCAGGTCCCCCCGTCCTGTGCTAGGCCAGAGGGCTGATAGAAATCGCTGTGCTGAAGTGCGGCATCAGAGAGGGGATGCTTGGCAGCAGGCTCGCGGAGACCGGGCGTCTGCTCTTCCTCACAATTCATCTCGCTCTTCCTCGCTGCAAATGCAGGCGCTCCTTTGGCTGTTCATGAAGGGCCGGCAGCCCAGGGTCCAGACAGCGTTGAACACTGTGTCTGCGACGGATTCACAAGCTGTGGGGAAGGAAACGATCGGGCGGGTAAGTAACAGGCACACCGGGACGTCTGAGGGCTGGCTGGAAGCACCCTAAGCCGGAGCTCTGCGCTGGGCTGTGTGGTATTTGCAGTTGGAAGCGTGGGCTGTCGTCTTCTCTCCAGGTATTGCATTTTATAAATCCAGAGGTTCCTTTCTGCTGAACTGCAGGCTCTTTCCTCCATAGGGTGGCACTAATGTGGCCCTAACTTCTCTCCCCCTTACGCCCCCTCCTTTCTTGCCTCTCTCAGGCTTTTCTGGTTGATGGATTGTTTGGAGCACTGCAAACAGCACTGTTTACCAAGGAGATTTCCCAGAAGACCTCCGCAGTACTGTCTTTCCTGGCTTGCTATCCCCTCAGTTTTGCCTGTAGCCTCTACTAACCAACCTTTTCTGCTTTTTGGGAGTTACGATGTCAGCTGCCAGCCAGCGTGAAAAATCCTACTGCGGTTGCAACAGCAGAGCTGTAGATACAGCCTGCCTGACTACTAGCCCCTCCTTTTCCCAAAAAGCAAGCCCCAAACTGCTTGTCAATAAATTAATAGGTTAACATCAGATCTTTTAGGGTTTACTCGCTGTCACTAATGTTGATTGCTCTATGTGTAGTAGATCTGGGAAAGCCCTGCCTTTGGGCCTGTCTCCTCCCGTCTCAGCCTCTCTGAGCACCTCGTCGCAGGAGAACCAAGGCTTTGGTTAACTGGCACGGCTGCAGCTGGGATGTTTGTGCCCACGTGAAGGGAGTGCAGCTGCTCTTCCCCTGCCTGCTCTCTCTGAGCTCCTGGTGACTCAGTGGAAAGCATCCCGGATAAGAGCTGGGATGGAGGAGGAGGAGGACTGTGTGACAGGAGCTGCTCAGAGCAGCCCTGAGGACAGGGAGCCGCAGGTATAGAACACAAGGAGGCAGAGCAAGGGGAGGAGAGGATGGCTCTGAGGTTCTTTTGTGTTAGCAATTACCCATGCCTCCTGTGGCAACCAGGACAGAGATGCTGGAGGAATCCAGTCCTACTTGACTATAGGCAGAGGTGGCTTGGCTCAGCCGAGGAGCGTGAGCTCTGCTCCACCTTAACTCCCCAGGATCTGTCTGTTTGCTTCACTGCTGCAGGCACAAAGGAAAAAGGAGGGATCTGAAAAACTGGCAGAGGAAAACCTGGAGATAGGAAGAGGTTGGTTGCACGAGGACCTGTAGATAAGGGTGACCATGAAAGATTGGCTGTGCTTGGCCTGTAGCACTTATATCTCAGTCCACATCTTTGTTTTCTCTTGCTGGCCTGGACACTCTTCCCAAACATTTACCTCTGATGAAGTAGAAAGCCATCTGCCCTAGTACTGGTGTCATGCAAGCTTGCCCGTGTGTTCTAATCAGGCTGCACTTTTGGAAAACAAATGCATGTTTAACTATTCCTTACAGCAGGGCATCAGCAGCGGGGATGAGCCCAGAGGGGCTGGCTGCGATTAGCTGTGAGAAACTCAGCAGCACCACCAGTTTTATTCCGCTTTGGGAATGGGCTGTTCTCAAGGGCTCTGCCAGTTTTTCAGACCGAAACTCTTGTAAATATCTTTAACTCCTACTGTTGGAAAGTCTTCTCTCCACCTATCCTGCATTACTGCCACACAGCCCCTCTGTGAGAGATGGATACCTGCCTCACAGGGGTTGGGGATGCTCTGAAATGGCCTCAGGAAGGGCTGCCAGGGGGAGGATTTCCTGCTGTGGCTGACCGCTGGTAGCGGCAGGGTAGATGTCTCCCCCTCCTCACACAGTGCAGAGGTGCTTGATGTCAGCACAGAGGATCAAGAGGCAGGCTTGGGCTATCACATGCATAACCTTCACAGAGGTTACTCCTCTCAAACTTGCAGACTGAGGATTTTAAAATGAGGCAAAACCAGACTGGCTCTTGAGCTGCTGACACATCACTAGAACTTTATTAGCATGGGGGCTTCTGAGCAAGGCAGATCTCCCGGCAATGGCTCAGCCACCACCCACGCTGTGGTGTGTCCCTGGTGCCATTGTCATCTCTTATCTGTGAACCAGATCCTGGAGAGCCCCTGGCCTTGGCTCTCCTAGTCTGATGGCCCTTGGCCACGTACAGTTTTCAGCGTGTGGCCTGCTGGCTCTGGAAGGCTTTTTGGTCTCCCGTGAAGGTGTTTGAACTCTCAAGGAGGGCATCCAAGGGTTGAAGGAATTGCTACTAAGGTTTTTTTGTTGTTGTTTGGTTTTTTTTCTTTCCGCATGTGTTTTGTAATGTTTTCCAAATGTACATAATTTTTGGTCTCCAGCCTTGGGACAGAAGTGTGTGTGGAGGGGGACAGATCTCAGCGTTCTCACTCATCTCTGACCCATCTGTGACAAGCTCAGGACAGACGTGCTGCTCCCTACTGCAGATTTTTGCTTCTTTTGGCAAGGAAAGGGCTCCCTGCCCGCACCCTCCCCTCCCTGCTGTGGCTTGTTCCCCCCCGCCAGGGGAGCTTACCTTCCACCTTGGAGACAAACCCAAGGCTGCGCTTGAGGTCGGAGCAGATGGAGTGGAGGCACCAGCGGAACTTGGCGTCACAGCGGTATTTGTTGGCTCCGCAGGTGTCGTAACAGATGTCCAACTGGTTACAGCACTTGGTCATGGCAGGGATGCCCAAATCTAGCTGGGGAAAGAGAGAAAAGTAGTGTCCCTTGGCTGTGTCCTGGCTCTAACGGCTGCAACTGGGTGAGGCGTTGCAGAGCCCAGCTGGCTCTTTTCCAGAAGCTACCCCCGATCGCCGAGGCAGCAAGAGGGAACACATGCCTCTCCCTCACCATCTAAAGAGAGTGGAGACAGTAGTGCAGGTCCCATGCAGGATACAGCACATTCCCTTCTCTTCTCTCGGTCACGGGAGATTAACCTCCAGCCCCTCCACAACCATTTGCTAGTTCTTATTTGTCAGACCTCATTGGAGAGCTTCCTGTCCTTGCCAGCAGTGGCAAAGGCCCCTTTTTTGTTTCCTCCTTTTCGCACAACCTGGCAAGTCCTACTTCTTGGCCTAATAAATCTGCTAGAAGTGTTATTAATGCCTTATTTCTCAGAGAGGCCAAGGACAAGCACAGCTTGGTCAGGGGAGTTCTGGCTTGGAGGTAAACAGCAAGCTTAGCTAATAACCATGGGGGTGATGGGGCAGAAAGCCTGTCTCCCGGAGAGACTGGACTCATTAGTTTGTTATAAATTCTTCCTCTTTTTGGCCTTCCTCATATAATATTTAGGAGTTGAATTGCTTCTTCAGTGCGCTCAGCACTCAAGACTGCCTGCATAGGAGGAGGTACCGCAGAAATGCCCACAAGGCTTGCAATGAAATGTAGTTTAAGAAACTAATCTAACATGAAAAATGGGCTGTAAAGAGAGGGTTTTTCAGAGCGGGAATCTGCCTAATTGCTGCAGACCTCGTGGGCAGCAGTAATGCATGAGCTAAATAGTCATTCCTGCTCTTTGAGCCTCCTGGGAGCGCTTTTCCTGGTGATTCCAATGTGATTTCATTAATTGCCTTTCAGATAACAAGTGGGTGCAGTATTAAAGCCTGCAGGTTTATTTCAGTGCTTGGCAGAGGCTAAAAGCATGGGAGGGGACGACAGGCCACGTGTGGAGGATGCGTTCAAGTATTGCTGTTTGCTCGTTATCCTGTCTCTGAGCTGCCCAGCAATGAACATGCTCCCCGTCCTGTCGCAAGGGATTGTTCAGGACGTTGATAAAAATACACTTCTCCACACTGGTGCTCTGCTTGGCCAGGTACCCCCTTTTCTTCTTCTAGTACTAACCTGCTCAGGAAACTTTCTCTCACAGAGCAGCGAGCCAGTCCTTCGTAAACGTAACTCCTGTCTACGTGATTCCTGTTTTTGCTGCCACCAGCAGTTGAGATCTTAATGCCTCCCTGACTGACAGTAAGTTAGGCAGTGCTCAGACTGACATGTTCGCCTTGCTTGCCATCGGCAGGCAGCCACGTCTTTTGGCAGTCCCAGGCAGATAGCTTGTCCCCTCAAACCATACCACATAAGTGATATTTCCTCCCTTTTCCAGAGCTCTGGCTTCAGCTGTGAAGAGAAGCCATCACACAGTCAGTGCATAGCACAGCTAAGCCTTTTCCCTCCCCAATATTATTAGCTGGTTACTGTGATTTGAGAATTCCATCATTTGGGAGTGGTGGGTGTGGCAGTACATACACTTTCGGGTACCTTGAGCCCCAGAAAATAGGAGCTACAGCCGTTGGGTTCTTGGGGTTTGTAGTGAGGTCGTGGCATTGGAGCCTTCCCTGAGAAAGAAAGGAAAAATGTTAGGAAAGCTGATCTTCCCAAGTGTAGCACCAAAAAGCAAGGAGTGTCAGGCATCTCCCCTCCAGTCTGCATCTCCAAACACATCGTTCTCCTCCAGGAGATGCAGGGAGTGAAGGATGGGTGCTAGAGCTGGCTGAGACGCTGGCCCTGTGCTCAGATCAGCTCTGTCAAGGCTCCAGAGCCTGACTTAGCTCATACCCGCTCTGGCATGGCCACTGAAGCACTGTGTTGTGTGTGAACTGGGTCCTCAGCACTACTTAAATGTTTAAACTGGTCTGAGTCCAGTCCCTAGGTCTGGGACTCTCCCCAGCTCCTACAAATGGGCAAGTCCCTCTTTGCAGTGTGGGGTTTTGGCAGTTGAGCCACCCTCCATGCTAGACCTAGTGCCTCAGACCTCCCAAATCTCATAGGAGGTTTTTCACGTGCTCCCTGAGAGCTCTGCACAGCTGGGATCACCCAGATGTGGTTTTAACTCCTTCAAGAAACTACTAGCTCAGCTACTGGCTTAGCGAGGGGATCTCTTTCCATCCCCAGTTCACTCTCAGAGTGTCAGTGAGATGCAGATCTCTGCAAAATTGTGCTAGACCTTGCGTGTCTGATCTTGCTCTGAGTTAGGAGGTTGTCTTGGTCTCTTTTCTGCATGTGGTGAGGCACTGTCACATTTTGCAAATAGTTGCTATCCCTTTATCTCTGCCTTCCCTTAGTATGCTTCTTAATGTGCATAGAGGAGCAAGAATTTCCTCCGTGAATAATTATTTACCCAATGTAGAAAGAGTCCAGCAGACAATCAGCTAACAGAAGATTCAGCAGCAGTTGAATCTGTCTGACTTTGCTGTGAAGGTGTACAAGTCCTCCTGTCTGCCTGCCAGCCCATCCTGGGGCTTCACGGATGGCTGACAGGGTGCTGTGGGTGCGAGGGGTGAGCACCCAGCATTGGGGTGGAAACTGTCTGTGTCGAAAGCAGATGTTTCCTGCCCTGTCTCATCCTCTTTCTCTCATCCCTACCTCAGCCCCCATCTCCTCGACCCCGCCGTGCAAGGAGCATGTTCAAAGGTGGGAGAGGATTCACCCTGGAGAAGCTGTGGAGACGCCCCTCCTGGAGTCAGGTTTCTCGGTACTGTCCCTTGATGTGTGTTCAGTGCCTGTTCTGTTTCTGTCCCAGCTGGGTTTATAAAAGGGAGATCTCAAATGCAGAGTGAAGTGTTAAAACAAGACATTTGAACCCTGCTCTGGGAAAACTTTGCATGCTCCGATGAAAACATGTGTGAGCTGAGCCTTCTGTAAGTCAATCACCTCTAGGGTTAAGTTTCTGCTTCCCTGAGCACTGCTAGACAATTTATATAGACATAAACCAGATCTAATTTAGCCCTTCAAGCAGGGTTGGGTTCTTTTAAACTCTATTTTCACTGTTTTTTTCTTGTCAGCACTGATAATTATTTAAGACGCTTTGCCCTTTTTTCTGTCAAGGTACCTAAAATACCAGTGGTTAATATAGCCATAAATCTGTTGTGTTCTTGAGAAGACCTCGCAGCCAAATGCCTCAAAAGGTTTTACACAGAAACATTCCCAGCACCTTCTAAATTAAAAATTGCCAGTGCGGTTTTGTTTGAACAACAGATTTGCAACAAATAACCAACAAACTGAAATCCTGTCCAGCTGTGAGACGCCAGTAGCCAATTTTGTCCAACCCTACCGAAATGCATCATGCACCAAGGATTTAGCTGTCTGCAAGCCAAGACAAAGCTCCGTAGTTGAAGCTCCCACCAGGTGATGGCATTTGCAGGGGGAGGTATTTCTCAGTACAGCAGTTACTACTGTGTTTCCACCTTTTTGGCCCCTTTTGAATGGGTCAGATCTGCTTCATGCTCCAGATGTAATTTTCTAGTGCAGAAAGCGTTGTTATTTTGAGCACGTAAAGCTGAGTTAACAGTAGACAAAGAGCACAAATCAGTGGGTTGCAGCACACCATTATTATAGGATTATCTTTGCACCAAAACATTATTCAAGTCCGCTGAGGTACGCTGACGTGAGGTACCTTCTGAGTTCACAACACATTGCACGTTATGCTATTTTGGTGGTTATGTTATAGAGAGAAGGAATAATGTCTGTATATGGGCTGAATCTATAACCCAAGGCTCCCAAACTATATAATGAGAGGAGGGCTGCACCCGGGTCTCAGTGCAATTCACAGCCTGGTTGCTCTTTTGGAAGGGAATGAGAATTGGGACTCAGAATTCACATGTTCCTGAACTGAGGTAGGAGGCAGAGGAAAGTTCAGAATCCAAGGTGGATTTTTCAGCATAGAGTCAAATTTTAATGACTTGCTTGTAATACTGATGATAAGTTATGTTCCTGCAGCACGTTGTCAATTAACGGGATAAGGTGGCAAGTCAGAGTGGGAGTGAGACTGGGGATATGGAGATAACTGTGTTGCCAGAGAAAACCTTCCATTAAGCTGAAGTTACAGCTATTATAATGTCTTAGAAAGTCGTCCTGAGAAAAAAAAATCTCACATGAGAACTGTGGTGATCAACAAAACACTGAACTGCCTTCAAGATGAGCCCTTGTAGGAAACCTGCCCCGCTCCTCTCTGAAAAACAAAGCTTAATAATTTGTGAAGTGCTCCTGTGTGAACGTATTATTCTCAGCGAGATAAAAGTCCAAGATGTCACAATTAACCTCTCTCCTGTATCTTGTTTTCTAGCTAACAGGAAAACAAAAGCAAAACAGAAATAATAGGCGTTCCTGACTGTGTGAGTGCTCTCAGTGACTCAACTCAGTGCTCTCGTTATCATTTATTGCTTGCCCATCCTTATAGCTGCATCTGTGAGGGGGGAAGGGACTTGGTGGGTCACACCAGCTTTGTCGCTGGCTGTGTTTCACCAGGGGCCCATCGTGGGCTGCCTCTTGCTGGGGAGAGATGCCAGAGGACAGCAAGCACAGCAGGACCGTGCCGGGGAGCGATGCTGATGTGTAGAAGCACATGTTGGCATGGCCTCAGAGGAGAACTGAAGTTGAGTTTCTAAAGGGAAGCGAGTTTCCCTGATGCTTTTTAATATCTCCAGGCTGTTGTAGCTATGCCAAGAGACTGGAAAACAGCCAGCTGGCCGGAGCAGCTGCTGGCGATGCAGGAGGTCTCAGACACTGCAGTACTGGCACGCCGGCAGGCAGAAGCGAATAGATGGTCTTGGGGCTCCTTGTTGTTTTGAGTGGTCTATTGTTATTTCTCTGCCCCAGGCGAGCAGTGTTGGAGAGCCTGACTTTAAAGGCTCTTTTCCCACAGCCTCCTCGTCTTAAGCCCCTTGGGACGAAATGCTGGGCTAAACATTGAAGGTCCTGCCTGCCCAGACAGCTGAAGGAAGTTATCGAGGGATTTACTCCCACTTCAGGTTGTTTCCCACCCTGAGATGCCCAGAGAAATTTTGTGAGGAGGAGGAGATATTTGCCAGTAAATGCTAGTGTAACCCCAATGTCCTGATTTAAGGGAGTAATCCATCAAGCTGTTTGTTTTCAGACCTCGCTAGCTGCTGAAAAATCAAGAGGAGAGTCTTACAGCCAGAACAGCCAAGTGCTATGTGCTCAGCTGAAGATGGATGTGGCAATCACAGGTGAGTCCTGACTATTACCGGTGTCTCTTGGCTGAAAGGAAAGAATGTAGAAGGCATAATTTTTGCTTCATGCCTGGGGAAAAAGTAATTAGGCCCTGATTCAGCAGGAATATGGTCAAAATGGTTTGTGTTCATTCTTCTGGGCACAGACTGGGTCTCACTGGTTTGGGATTGTCCCTGCATCCCCTCCACTTGCAGTTTGCAATGTCTGTGCTAGAGACCATCACAGACAAATGGTCCGGGAAGGGTCCAGCAAGACCCTTGGAGGCACATGGGCAGCGTTTCAGTAATTTCCTCCTCAGCCAATGAGATTGATGAGTTGTTCAGCAGGGGATGAGAACAGGGCTAATGATGTGCTTGTTTGTTTCCTTTCCAGGTAAAACATTTCTCCAAAAAGATGCAGGATGCTTTGAGGGAGCAGGCAGGCATTTGTGCTTCTCTGTGGAGATGTGTTTCTCCCAGCCCAGAGCGCAGGGACAGGGGCAGGGAGAGCCCTCGCCTCGGGATGTGCCCAAGAGCGACGACTTCTCCAGGACTTGGTGAGTCCTGAGACTCCCTGAAACGAGCTCTGAATATCAGCCTTCCCAAACCTTGCCTCAGGTACGCTGCAGTCCCAGCCACCTTAGGCTCACTACCAGGGCTTCCAGTCACTGCATTAAGGAGGGCAAGTCCCTTTCTGCTCTGAATTTGGAGCGCAGGGTGGCCCTAAAGGGAAGTTGTCACACATGGTGTGGGGCTGCTGCACCGTGGGCCTGGGGACAGGCTGCCTGGTGGGCAAAGGGCATGCAGACTGAGACTGGGATCTCTCCAAAGCGTGGGGCCTGTGTCTGTGAAAACCAGTGCTCAGGGAGGGGTTGAAATTGCGTCTGTGTACACAAGCATCTTGCCCAGGCAGTCACTAGGGAGGTGGGATAAAGCAGGGGGGAAGAGGGCTTACGGGAAGTTGTGGATGGGCAAGCTGAGGTGACAGAGTACAGTTGTGAGGACAGTTGTAGGAGGCTGGGGAGAGAACACAGTCTGTAGGAAACCTCCTCGCTGTTCCCAAACAGGTTGTTTCAGCAGGTACCTCTGCGTGCCCAGTCCTCTGCCCTGCCTGCATTCCTCCTGCCCTGGTCTCCCTGAGATGTCACCCCCTTTGTCCTGCCCCCAGGACAAACCAAACTATTCCTTTTTTGGGTAAATCACTCTAAAGTCCAAGGCAAGCGGCGGCTGCCTCATTCCGCCTTGAGTACTAAAGGTTCCTCCATGGTGACAGCAGGTCTCATTTACCTTCCTGTTATCTCCCCTCCTCCAGCCCACATTATTAGCCAACTGCTGAATAATGACACTCCGAAGGTTGCTGAGATTAGGGCCACTGGCAATACTAACACCCCCGTCTGAGTCAGGTCTGCACAAGCTGCTCGTCCTTCCCTCCGGAGCCTCACTGCCTGCCCTGCTCCTCCTCTCCAGGGGTCTGGGTAACCACGGGCAGCCTGGTTACCTGTATGCCCTTCCTGTAAAACCTGTGGCCTCTCCTCTTGTCCCCTCGCACACAGCACAGTGGCTGTTCTTGGTGAGAGGAAAAGCTGAGGGTTCGGTGTCCCTGTGCTGGCACTAGCAGAGAAGCTGTGACACTCTGCGGTGACTTTTCTGTGCCGCCATAGCAGGGGTCAGGTCGTGGGGTAGGAGCTGGTTGTGGCCTTGGGGAAGGAGAGTGCTGCGAGTTTCCGTGTGAGAGGGGAAGAGGGGAAAGGGCAAAGAGAGAGGAGCCCGCAGGACTGAGGTTCACTTACCATATCGACATCTGTACTGACAAACGCCGTTTTTTCCCCCAAGCAGTTCCAAGAAGGAGTCGAAGTAACTGTTAACTGTTTCGAAGCTGTCTCGGATGGCCCCGATGCCCCACTCTGAATAGGAAGACTCTGCTTGGGGAGCTTGGTGGACCGTGTTCTCCTGGGTTGTTTCCTCGGTGCATTGCCCTAAGCCCAGGGTCAGCCACAGAACTGCTGCCTCGAAAAGCAGCCGCATGCTGCAGTCCAGATCCAGGCCCTGGAGCCCTCGTCCAGACAGATGTGCAGGCAGGGAGGAGTGGGAGCGAGCTGCTGTGTGTAGCAGGCAGGTGAGTACCCCTCTCCCCTGGACTTTAAACACTGCCGAGGAAGCCGGCGTGAGGTCACTGCAATCAGAGAGCAAAGTGCACCATGGAGTTTTGGACCAAGTTCATCTCGCAAGAGAAACACCGGGGTTTGAGTTTGCACAATCCCACTGAAACAGGCTCAGCCCCTGTGGCACCAGGGCTTCAGCTTCCCTGGAAGGGACCTCTCCCTGCGGTGCTGAGCGGGGTCTGTCTGCCCGGGTTGCGGCACACGGGAGACCCTCTGCACTGAGGCACTGGGAGATGAAGAGTATCACTTTGTCCAAAATTTCTGCTGTTCAGGCAATGGGAGTAATAGATCAGCAGCAGACTGAGGAGCACCCCTCGCCTTTTTCCTAGGGCACGTAACGGGGTGGACCTAGCAAAACCTGTGGGACCGCAGGGCTGACATGCTTGTCGTGTGGAGGGGCTTTCCATGCCTGCACGCCCAGAACAAGCTGCCTTGCGGGAGCACGCCCAGGGCAGAAAAAGGTGCCAGAGCACGCTGTGTCCTGCTCTGCTGTGGCTAAAGGGTGCTGCTGGGCCTTGCAGGGGTTGATCCAGCAGCTGGGAGTAGTTTGGGTTTAGAAATGCTGCACTGGGGCAATCCCTTAGCATGTCCCCTCCAGTTACAGGATCAATGATGTATTTACCTTTGATATGGGACTCCTGGAGGCTGATGTTAGATGGCTGGTTGTTACAGCTCTGCGTAACGCCAGCGTTGCTGAATTAAACATGTAGCATAGGTGGCCCAGAGCGAGGCAGGGCTGGCACCAAAACCCTGGTCAGGGCTTCTGGGGGAGCTGCAGGTCCTGGCTCTGGGGTGGGACTGGCCAGCCAGGCCCTAGGGGCCTGCACAGCCAGTGGAGGTTTCAGAGAAGTTACTCATTAAAAGAAAACAACCAAATGAACACCAACAGCAAAAGACAGTGCAAACCACTGATAAAAATTCGGGAAGGGACACGGTGTGGGAAGGCTCCGGCTGCTCTCGGAAAGCTGCTCGGGTGTGTCCCAGCACAGCGCTGCCTCTCGGAAACAGCCGCTCGCTCCGCAGATGGGCTGGTCTCTGTGGACTCCAGCGCCCACCTGCAGCAGCCACTTCTGTCTGAGGGGCCAGGCTGCTGAGTGGAGACTCTCCAGAGGGCAAGGAGGAGGCGGGCAGTGGGTCTGGCAAACAGAAGTGCGAATTGTGACATTTTACTGTTTTTCAGGAGACTTGACCCCACTGCACTGTTACTTCCGAAGTGCCAGAGCCCTGCGGCACCTGCCTGCGTGTTTCTGCATACGGCTGTGTGTTATGTGCTTCAGACGTGTGATGAGGAGGAGGGACCACAGCCAAGTCTTGGTTTCTCAGGTAAGTCAGAGAAATGGGAAAGAGAAGCCAAACAAGCTGGTTAGTCCCTTTCCTGTGAAATGGTGCGGAGCTGGAGACAGCTGCTACCTTCTTGTTGTCTCTATTCTGGTGCCCGCCGCTGACCACGTTCAGGCTCAGTGCCCCCCAGAAAGGAGGTGTGAGGGTGCCTCAGGTCAGCAGCCAGAGGCGACGCGGTTGTACAGCCACTGCCCATACCTGCGTGGTGCCTCCCTGAACACTGTTCCATCACCTGAGCTGCGCACCACTGTCCTTAGCCCATGGGAGGAAGCTTGGCTGAGTTACTGGATGAGAGCACATATAAAGTGTGCAGGAGGTCCCGAGGGAACCTCAAACCAGCTTTGTCTTCTGGGGGATGAACCCAAGGAGAGAGGCAGAGAGCATTGGGAAGGAAGGTTGGCAGTGGCCAAGCTGCAGATGAGGAGGGGGAGCACTGTAATGCCTGGTGAGAAATTAGGGTGACGTTTTGGGTTGAGCTAGAGGTGCCAGGCTGCTACTAGATGGTCCATTCCCTGGAGCCTGGGAACCAGCAAGTCCCTGCCTCTAGCGAGCCTTTCTTGAACAGGGTGTCATCACTGGCACGAAGCAGTGGGGACACTCGTGAAGTGAGGACTCCTCTGCAGGAGCACTTCGCAGGGCAGGGCTGGAGAGCTTGGGCCTGTCCTGCTGTTCAGACTGTGCTGGGGACTGCTCTGTCAGTCCTGGGTGGAAATAGGCCGCTGTCCCTGGAATTTGCTGTCAAGGAGCCCCAGTGAAGGGAAAACCCAGATCAACAGTCCCACGCTGTGTCTTACACCGAGCAGAGCTGTTCATGTCTCTGTTGGCTCAATCACTGCCCTGCACGACACGCCGGTTTGCAGTCCTAGTGCTCCCCGCCCTTAGAAACGGCCTGGCAGAAGTTAATGTAAGAAAGAGCAAAATAGCTATTCAGAAATAGCTTGGAAACATTGTGGAGAGCCCCTGGGTGGCTGTGCTTGGTGCCGTGCTTTTATGTGGAGCCTTTTAGGGTTGCTTTGGAGGCAATTCCAGAGCTTTCTTCGTCATCCCTTAGTCCCTGGTGGCTGATCCATGTGCTGCTGAATGCAAACAGAGAGGGGGGAAAATGCTGGGAGGATGCAAACCGCAGTGCCTGTGGCATGAGCTGTTCATGCCGTGCCAGGACGTGTGGACTGGAGGGGGCGGCTCTGGCCAGAGCGTGGAGCTTGGGCTGTTTGCAAAATCAGTCGGAATTAGGAAAGGTGAACGAGGCAGGGAGGGGCGGCTGGCGAAGTGCAGAGCCTGGAAAAAAAGGAGTCGGAAACTCCTGCTAGTTTGTCACTTGTTGTTCCGAAGCAAAAGTTTGTGAATAAAAAAGCAGTCCAACTGCTTTCCCAAAACGTGGCAGCCCCTTTGCCCTGCCCTGGGGATGAGCCACTCTCCTTCCTTTCTCCTGCTTCCTTCCACCCCTCCCCACATCAGTCTCCCAAGATGTTTTCAGTCCAGCTGCAAATAGCTTGGTTGCACCCAAACTTCAAGATCTGAAGAGCAGGAAAAATGCAGGATTGAGTAAAACTAACAAACGCCACACAACACCTCCCCACATACACAGTCATCTCCAGGAATTGCTGCTCAGGCCCAGCAGCTGCAGAACTGAGGACTTCCTGAGATGGATGTGGACAGCAGGTACCTGGCAGGTTGTCTGACCGACTGTGGATGCAAATGCCCTCTCCCTGTGCCAATTTTTCTCTCTCTAAAGATTTGAGAGATTCAGATGTTGTTTGCCACAGTGGTGAACTCTGACAACTGGTTTCTGAACCTCGTCTTGACCTCAGGATAAGCAGTTCCTGACTCCATGCATTCATTTCTGACTCTGTAATGCTTAAATATAGAGCAGCCCTGGGGCTGTGATGAGTCACTGGCTCCTGATGACACTCTCAGACTGTTGGCAGTGTGCTCCTGTCAAACGGGAGGTAGAGCTGACTGCACCGGGCAGACACCGGGCCCGCAGCAGTGCGGCTGGACGTGTGTGCTCGTGTCCCCCCACGCTAACGGGAGTGAATCCTGTCCTGGATGAAGCTGGAAACCCTCTTGGCTTCGCGTTACCAGCCACGCCAAAGCAAATGCTGATCCTTGCATCCTGGGCTCGGCTCCTGGGAGGGAAGCGTGGGGGCTGGTCCAGCTCCTTTTGTGCATTTCTTTTCCAGAGCGCAGTCGCAGGCAGAGACGTGGTCATGTGCTTCGCCAGGACCCTTCCCTGCGTGTTCTGCTGGGGACATGGGGGAGGACAGAGGGTTGAGGGACTGAGCTCTTTTTCTATCAGTTCTGGCCAGCTCGGTGAGTTGCTGGTTGATGTTTAAGCACGGCCTGAGCAGGGGGAATAGGCAGCTTGTGGTTAAGGTTAGAGTAATCGGTGGTTGGTTCAAAGCCTGGTTTGGGAGCCAGATGAGTCACTGCTTATCGGAATGAGAAATGTAGCTCGATGACGAAATGACCAAGTCCCTCACCATCAGGTCAGAGTCCAGCAGCTGGAGGAGTATGGGTGGGTTGTTAAGAGACCCTCTCCCTCAGGGGGGCTGTGCTCAAGTCTCTGGTCTGGTCCCGTCTCTTCAGGAAGCCCTGGGCACATCACTTCAGCCTTGTGCTGCCTTCCCCCCTCCACAGGTGCTGATACTGTCAGACCCTTTCCTTTCTCTTCATCCCGTCCTGCCCTGTGGCCATTCACAGGCTTTTTTCCCTATCCCTGACCCTACCTTGCCTTGTTTAGCTGCAACCATTTGAAGGAATGGCCTCAAGTTTCGCCAGGGAAGGTTTAGGCTATTAGGAAGTATTTCTTTCCAGAAGGGGTTGTTGGGCATTGGAATGGGCTGCCCAGGGCAGGGGTGGAGTCCCCACCCCTGGAGGGGTTTAAGAGTCGGGTTGTCCCAGCACTGAGGGATCTGGTGGAGTTGGGAACTGTCAGTGTGAGGTTCATGGTTGGACTGGAGGGTCTACAAGGTCTTTTCTAACCTTGATGATTCTGTGAACTGCTGCAGCTTGTACCCAGGTGGAGTTCTTCCCAAGGTCATGGTTGTGCTGTAGGTGCAGCTGTGCTGGAAGAGCCCCCGATACCCAGGTGGGATGGTGGGGAGCCACAGTGCATGAGTACCGGTCAGGGGTAGCACAGGGCTGAACCACAATCCTTCCCTTGCTCCCTGGGAGGGGGCAAAGGCCACCTAGGCCCCCCCCAAATCCTGGGCAGGTGCCCTAGGCCACAAGCAGAAGGCAGGGCAGCCCCCCTCTCATCTCAGAAGGGCAGGCTGGGAGCTGCATCGCACCCCATGAGGCCTCTGTGCCACTGGCTTGGTCATAGCAGCTTGGTGGCCCGGCTGCCAGCACGGGCCTCACACCTACTCACAAAGGGGCAGCCCCACTTTGGCCATTCCAAGCCTGGGGCAAGGAAGCGGTGCCCCCAGGCCAGGTGGCTGCAAGGCAGCCCCCAAAAACCCCAAAAAACTCAGAGGGTTGGTATAAGGACAGAGCCATCCAGCTACTCTCGTTCTGCTGGCATTGGCCCACCTTGCCAAGAGGGGCTCGGCAGCAGTTTGGCAGCATGCACGGAGGAGATGGGGATGGAATCAATTCGTGTTTCCAAAATAAAAAAAAAAAATGCTGGTGCACTTTAGACTTATTTCCTGTTCCGTGGCTGCCAAATCTGCAAACTGTGCCTGTGGGCTGCAGGGGGAAGGGCAGGCAGTTCCCTACCTGCAAGCCAAGGCTCTATCATTCAGCAGTGCAAGGCTCTGTTCCACAGGCAAAAGGATCAAGGCCTCTAACCAGCCCTTGCTGGGTTTTTTTGCAGGTTCCTGATGAGCACAAATTAAGCAGGAGCTCCACTGTTTTGAAAGAGCAAAGCTCAGGAAGAGCTGTAGTGTATAAACTGTAGCTTTAATTATGGAGGACTTCTCCTGACTGTCCTACAGCAGTCTGTCCCCTCTCCTGCCCCTGGCAGCTGTGTCGCAGGATAGGCTGATCTTTCTTCCCTTCCCTGGAACTATGCAGAATAACTGGTTGTTTGACCTTTTGGCTTCAGGAAATGGAAGTACTTGTCATCCCTGGAAAAGGGTCTCTCAGCAGCTGACCCTTTGCTGTGTCTGTTTTGAGTTTCAAGCCAGGAGCTCGTGCGGTTCCCCCATTGCTATTAAATCCCACACCAGCTACTGCCATAAATCAACGCAGCAGGGAGACAAGGGGGCTGAGCCACCTTCCTTCCCAAGAGCACTTCAGCTCTTTTTCCTCAATTTTTGCTCACATACTTTCAGCCCGCCATTATCTACCCTCCCCTTTTGCAGTCCATTAGTGCTGTGTCTTTCCAACCAAGACACAAAGTTCAGGTCTGAGAACATGTTTAATTTGTGGTGTAAGCATCTTCTGCACCTGCCTGCCCAGATTATGAAGTGAAACAAATGAGCTCAATTTCCAGGAAACACATACAGCGATAAAAATCTGTGTGATCAGATTTACAACAGCCACATAAGAGGAGAGTTTGATGTGGAGGATTTTTCACTGCTAACAGCAGTGGCTTTTATTTTAAGCCCGGTTTTTGTACATTAAAAATTTTATTACAAAAAAATTTAACAGTAAGGCAGTTTCTCAATTGTCAGTCACTGTGAGCCAAACAGTTTTCAATCACCTTTAATACAAAACTAGATTCACAGAGGAGCCACGCTCTTGATCCAAAAGCCCTTTGAGAAATTAAGGGGTAAGGCAGAAAGCAGCAGCACCTGTGTAATCCCTTACACATTCAGTGTTAGGTGCATGAACACTACTGCAGTGGAGAAAGAGGAAACATGGATTGTCTGCAGTTTAAGAAAATAAGCTCACCCTTTCTCTTCTAATAACCTGGAACGTTTCGGTCTGATGTGCCTCAGCAAATGAGTTTTAGTTTTGAGGGATTATTTTTTTTTTTTTTAAACCAAGTGAAATTTTCCACTGTCAAAAGACAAACGATTTTTCCTCCCGCAAAAATTGCAAGTCATTGAGTAGTTCACGCCTTTAAAAAGTTATGCCGTGGACCATTTTTACTTCCCAAGCAACGCCTCTTAGAGACTGTTCTTAAAATGCTGTTTAACACTGGAAGTACTTGACCGTAGCTGGGGTGAGGGAGGTAACTGTTTAGCAAACTTGCCCAGACATTCCACAGTTCTCTCAAGCTTGTCATTCATCTTTTGGTGTTGGTTCAACAGAGATGGGAAAAAACCACCCCACTGTGTTTAATATACAAACCTGTGATTTCTCCTTGCTTCAACCCTTCCTTTCTGTAAGAGACCATAGTGTTTTCTTCCACTATGGCAGTACCTAAAGCAGTCACCAAAGCTTTTTATTCAGTATTTCTCTTTAACCTTACATAAATTCTACAATTTTTAGCTTTTAATTATTGTGTTAAGTCAGTCCTCTGGTCGCTTTAGAAAAAGCAGCTTTTCTGTAATAGCAAAACCAGATGCTGTTTTCTACACGTGTGTTCATGGGGCAATACACTGATTTCTTTTTGTGCTTGTTAACTGTGCAGGATTGGCTTTTCTAACAGCATTTATAGATGCCTCAGAGCTACTGAGCAAAACTCTGTGCCCCACGGGTAAGGCCTCTACCACCACATCGTTTGTTGTGTTCTTTTACTGGCAGGAAAGTGGCAGGACTTACCTGCAGCCATGGTTACCTTTTTTTGGAGCTTAAGAAAGTAAAAAAAGATGCGGAAGAGAAAAACATGGACAGAAATAGAGATGAATGACACCATGTGAACTCAGGTAAGTAGAAACATTATGGGTGTTCTTTTTAATTACAATCTAGTGATCAAAAATATGCTCTGATAACCCATTTCTTTGGTGAATCTATTTATATGAGATACTGCTCTTATATACCAGCTAGTTTGAACAAATGAGCAGTACAGATGTGAGGTGGAACTATTTCTGGTTTTTCTTTTTATTTGTTTTCTTAAGTAAGTGCTGGATGGACTTTGTTTCCCATCTGCCAAAAGCACAGGCAAAATGCAAGAAGGTGCAGGGCTAAGGATAAACAGTTACGTAGGTCCCGTTGCTAACAGGCTCAGTAGAAATTTAACAATGCATTTTCCAGCAAAGATTTTAAAGTGTCTTCAGAAAGTACGCAGTTTCTCAAACTATAGTACCTTAAACTGCATTCTCAGTATTCCAGAGGTATTTCTAACATGTCAACAGTTGGTTTAATCTACATTTTGGCTCAATTTTCAAGATTTTGAGGCAGAAAGTCCAATTAACTAAAATTGGAATTTTTTCCTTGGTAAAGACTTCAGGCTTGACCCCTAAATCAGTAAAACCATCATCATCCAGAAAAATCAGACTGTTCAGCTAGAGTCTGGTGCAGCTCAGTTTGACTCTTGTCCTTGTGCTAGTAGAATATTTAGACATTTTGCTAGAAATCCTGCTGCTGAAGAGAACCAGCTCTCTCCCCACCCTGCTTGGCTCTTCCTGTGCTGGGGGGCAGCGGGACAGCTGTTACTCCACCCGCAGGAATCTGACGAGCGGAACAAAAGTTCAACAGCTACAGCAGCCACAGTCTCATCTCCCTCAGAGGTTTCCACTTCATCTCAGTGTAAGGATGACTCGTCACAAACTAAGGTCCCTCAAAGTCACTGCAAGTGAGTTCTTGCAGTGAGGGCACCGCTGACTTTGGGACACCTTTTCTGTGTGGGTGGCGTGAATCAGAACGGCTCCGGCCCTGGCTCGTGGGACGAGCAGCAGTGACGTGAGCACCAGAGGCTCTGGAGGAGGCCCCTGCCCTGTGCTTCCTCGCTCACGAGTGCTCAGGAGAGGGGAGGCAGCACCAGGGGAGCAACACCAAACCAGCCAGAGCAGGCACCTTCTCCAGCACCCGGTGTAAACAGTCACCCTGGGACTAAAGGCATGTCACTGCTGCGGCCTGCGTTCAGCATCCCCAGCAGAAAACACATTTGCAAAATAAAAACCATCTAAAAAAGATTTAGGATTATAAATAGGCCATCTGTTTCTCACAAAACCTTGAGAACTGGGGGGATGAGGGTGGAGAGCGTTCTGTGAGGTCTATGTATTACTTCATCACCTGAAGTCTCATAACCAATTTGAAATTCCAGTGTCCTAAGGCACAATTATTCTGATTAATGAAGATAGTAACATTCCCATCCCCACTGCCCAAGAACAGATGTAAGAGTTGACTACTACAACTGAATAAAAGCAGCATTTGTTTATGTGGACAAACATTAAAGAAAAAAAAATGAAGGGAAGATGGGCTGTCATTGTCAGGCTGCTCTGATGCAGGCATGTGTTTGACCCAACACTGCTGAAGCATCTCATCTATACGTACGTAACTGCTGGCTCACATTTTCAAGGTTAAGAAAGAGCCAAATTACCCACCAATGCTGCAAAGGAAGACAGTTTAAAAATTGGGGCTTTTGTGGAAGTAGAAAAACAGGCTAAAACATGATGATAACCTGTTCCCCAGAGAAACACCAACCATGCCCACAGTTCTCAACAGTAGTGGTCAGGCACTCTAAAAAAGCAAGGAGTCAAATATCTGGAAATTGAGGAATACGAACTGGTTTAATTCAGCCTCCTTAGAAGGGAGCCCTCCCCTAAATCATCCCACCCTTAGCAGACTGACATTGCGAGGAGGACTCCAAGCGAACAATCACTGGCTTTCCATGCTGATCAGAGGGGCGATGGTGAAGGGAACACCACACACAACACCACTGTTAGTTGTGGCCCTGATCTGTATTTTGTCCTTTTTTTTTTTTCTGTAACACTCATTGACCTTTATATATTCTGTTCATAAAACCTTAAGGGGGTATTTTAAGGGAACTAAAAGCACGTTTGTTTTGTCCACAGATGAAACACCGGTGTAGTTGAAGACTGAACCTGTAGTGGAGTGTTAGTCAATTGTAAACTGTAGGAGATGTGTGCATTTTACACAAACTGAATACAGAAGAGACAGAGGACGAGTCTGCATCATTCCAACTCTGATAAAGTGCACGGCCTTCGGAATTCCTGTCCCCGCTCGTGCAGCCATTTATTGGATACTGCAAAGACATAAAGGTGTTTGATCACTGCACCTGGTTAGGTCGTGCTTTGATATAAGCTAAACATATGCTACTGGCCAGCTTTCAGTTAAGTGCAGGATTATCTTAATTTTCTAAAGTATTTTAATACACACACACACAAATGTGAAGTTGGTCTAATAAATCCAAGAAGGAAAAACCTTCCAGCAGTTGCAAAACTACAAAAGACTATTAAAGTAGATACAGTATTACATGTGTTTTACATACATAATAAAATATGCTACTCAATCTAATATATATAACATAATATAGAGAGATATGACATAGATATAAGCTGTAATTTCTCTATAAAGGACCTAATTTCTGGCTGCTTTCTATTCCACCACAAAGTCCAGAGGAAAAAGAAAACCAAGACAACCCACCAGCAAAGGCCCAGCCCTCCAGGTCACAGGCAGCAAGAACGTGAGGGCTACTTACCCCATTTGTTCCCAACTAGTACTGGGCAGGCCGCATGCCGTGTGCTGTAATCTCCTTCTCCGCTTGGGAAGAGATTGTACCAGAATACAGCTGTTCCCTGGAAATTGCAGTGGAAACCCTCAGCGTTTTGCTTTGTGTGATACATGCTTGTACACCAACTTACTTAAGGCAAAGGTATGTGTGTTTGTATTTCAGATGTTCCTTTTAAATTGCAGGTTCTTTTCCATATTCTAACATGGGCTTTCCTAAGGAATGAGTCTCCTATGACACATTCTGTGTCTACATAGACTTGGCTGTTAATTTTGTTTTAAACCCTGTGCCAGTTTCATTTAACTCTGACCAGTTTTAGAAAGCAAGGTAATTTACTAAAAGTCAGCAGCAGGACAGCAAAGACTGACCTTATTCATGACCATTCTGAGGGAAAAAATAATAGGAACACACAATTTCATGGAAAATTCCCTACAGACACCTCAAGACTAAACCTACTTACAGAGCTGAGTATTTTCAAAATGCGTTCTGCAGCACTGTAATGTTTTGCAAAGGCTATGCATTAGAAGCAGTTAAGGCCAAACATACCTATGCATTAACCCACAGAACATCAGAGGCCCTTGGAATCACCAGTACTACTCCAGTCCCTTCACTTAATTGTAAGTACCACGGCGCTCCCATGAACAGCGCTCTAATCTTCTTTATATAAAGTGATTTTAAAGCTTCTTTTTAAGCGTTTATACATCTGTTCTATTTTTGAGTAGGTGGAGAGAGGAGCAGTTACTCTGGATAAAAAGCCCCGCTTACCTTTTTAGGCCAAACACTGGCTCCTACTTCAGGAAAGACAGTAGCTCCCCCTGCTGACACATCGCTCATCTGAAAAGGTGGGGAAGGGCCCAGGTAAGTAGCAGGCTGATACATTCTCAAGTGTCACGTTTTAATGAAACAAAATTAGGTTACTGAACAACCTAATTTCGACCTCCCAATCGGTGAGCAAAGGCTGCGTGATTAACAGCCTTAAAAAAGGCTGAAGCCCACCCACTTTGTTCCAAGTGCGACAGCCAGCCTTGTCCCCGAACGTTACACGCTCAAATGGTTTGGCGATGAGCGTGCTATAAATACTGATGCAGATATAAAAATGAATAGACAGACAAATAATTTAAGCTGATGCTCAACTTTGAGGAAAAAAATCTCCTTAAGAACACACGGAAGAACCATTACTTACGAGTAATGTATGTATTGCCACTAAGTTAGTGGCTGCCTTCATTTGCAAGTCATTTCAGTAAAAAAACCTAATGAAATCATTCAACGGTATAGAATATGCAGTGATAGATATTTTTGGCACTAGCACATGGGAGAAATGTATCACTTACATAAAACAACCAAGTAGCAATTCTGTTGCCTGTTCCCAATTCCTTAAAAGCATCTGGCTCATCTTTCTGTGAATAAAAGCAGATTTAATAAGCATTTCATTTTGATTATTGAGAGGAGCCAATGACATACAGCTGCAGAGCCAGCAGCAAACTCATGCAGAAAAATTAATTCAATCCCTCTATTTGGGAGGAGGGGAGAATGCAATATGAGTGTATCTATTAATTTAAATAAACCAGGCATTTTAAAATTCTGTAGGACAGGGAGGGCATACGCTCAAATTGGCAATGGGTAAGAACAACTGTACTGCCTGAAAATGAGTATATAAATCCTCTTCACAGCCAGACTTAATTAAATAATTACATTCACTTATTGCCTCTTGTCCCAGGCCAAGGCAAGCACCAGCGAGGGCAGCTCTCCAGGCCCAGGTCACTGAGAACCAAGCCACAGCAGGGCTGTGCAGCAGGGCTGGCTCCAGGCCAGCCCCGAGGGCAGCTGCCAGCCCTGCTCCCCCAGGGTTGGCTCAGCTTTGGGGCCCTCAGCCCCACTCCTGCTCTGGCCTTCCTGACCCCGTGCTGGAGCTGCAGGTGCAACTAGGAGGTTTTTATCACTTGACTTACAAGAAAAACCCACTTTGACAGTTTACAATACCAACTTTTGTCACCCCTCACAGCCCACCCCCTGTAACCACCGCTGGTGTGTGCTAAAATTCGGGCAATCGTTACTCCAAGAATTAACCCATGCATTTTCAAACAAAAACAGTTAATCATTTGCAATGTTTCTGAGCATGTGCTTACAGAGCAGAGATTCTGATTAAGAGTTGGTGGCTTGGATTCACAGTGTAAGGTTAATCTGAAGGTGTTAAATCACACATATGTATGCCCAATAAATAACCAACTGAATTCAGTGGCATTATTTCCAGCAGGCTGCAATTAAAGCTGGCGTAAAAATAGGTTGGGAATTTATATATTTTTTTTTTTTTAAAAAAAGAAGGATGGGGAGATGAGAAGACCTCAGCAGGCTTTTTCCAGTTTCAGGGGTCTGCCAGCAATCAGCATGTAAACTACAGTAACAGAGCACTTCTATTTTGAAAATTTCTTCAACAGCACTTAAGACACCTGCGTCTTGGCTCTGGGGAAAGAATTTTTCTCTCCACATTGCAGTTCTCCAGGGTAAGCTGCAACGCACGATTTCCCATGCTGCCTACAAGGCCTTCCTCACAGCCCTGCAGCCCCCTTTGCCTCACTCAGCAATGCTCTGCGCTGCAGACACAGCTGGAGAGCTTCGGTGCCTGGATGCACGTTAGCTGATGCCACCATCATCTGTCACACACCAGGTTTTTATACAGTTTACCTGTATAGCCTTCAGTGATTTTAAACAAAGTGGCTTTACATGGCCAGTACCTTGGCCAGCTAGAATATTTCTAAACGTTTCCTCAGATTCAGAATAAAGCTAATGCCCTTTGATCTGTTAAGAACTATTGGTCATCTCCTTAAAATAATTTTTTAAATTATATTTTTGAAGGAAAACCTTGTTGCTCTGTAATGCCTAAAATGCTTGTCTGTTCAGCTGGTGGTTTAGAGGGCTTTCTCCACTAACATGGATTAGAAAAGTTGAAGAGCTACAAAATTTAATACGCATTAAAGAATAAAAATTATGCCACAGCCAAGAGGCCCAGGCTTCACCAGGTGACTATCTCTCCTCCATCTCTTTACTTGCCCGTGCAAAGTCAAAGTGGGGCTCATACTGTCCTCCCACTCCATAATTTGCCACCTGAAAAAGAAAAACACAGTGCTTGTGAAGCAGAAAGAGGTGGAGACAGGAAACAGGACTTACCCTTCCAAAATCAAAATGAGGCTCATACTGGCCTCCTACTCCATAGTTGGCTACCTACAGTGAAAGGAGAAGCACAAAATCTAGTAAAGCAGTATTTTATTCAGACAAGAATTTGACCATCATCTACAACCTTTCGACAGATGAACTTTAACAATCAAGCCATAGGAAACTACCAGTCTCCATCAGCTAAACTGTACTGTATGCAACAAAGTCCTTCTGGGTTTATTCACAAATAGCTCTAACTTCACCCACACTCCTCATCAGGGTAGAGCCAGATCCTGACTCTGAGCTTCAGGGTCCCAGCCCTTCAGTCTGCCTTTGCAGCTCTCCACCAGACACCAGCTCCCAGCAAAGCCACAGCTGAAACTTCCCTTCCCCAGGGTCAGCTCCTCTGTCTGCTCCTAGACATCCACCCATTTACAAGTGCCTGCTACTGTCTGATCTAATGACTCTCAGGTGATAGAACCTAACTGAAGCTTCTGAAACTCCTGAAGGCTTGGACAGCTACAGGCTCCAAAGAACCCCAAGATGTTCAGCTACAAGAGCAGCAGCACATCCAAGACTGGCGTCACAAGATGCAGTGTACTCTGGGTAAGGAATCTGGTACTTCCCCAGGGTAGAAGAATATTTTTCTTCTACAGAAACATTGCAGGTTCTATTCTCTTCAAAACAGGTCATGGTGCTTTTACATCCTTCATGTTTAAATCACTTTTTGATCTCTATGTCAATAAAGAGAATCCACTGTCCTTTTTGCTGATTGATTTTTTTTTTTTCATCTCTTCTATGTATTCATAACCCAATTTTCAACCAGATGCTTGGGCATTTTACCATCAGGAGTCTTGATGGAGTAGCAGAGTGGCACAACAGCTTTCGGGAACCACTGTCTAGGTGTCCTGCTTTCTAAGTATTAATGCTTTCTCAGAATCAGTGAAGCAGCTGTTTATTTAGAAAGCCTCAAGTATATAAAAGTGAGTACTTCCAAAATAAAATTTATTGAAGTTACATATACAGTCAATCTCTCCCACATTACAGACACACCAGACACTATTGGCCTTGCAGGACCCAGGATGGGATGGCAAATCTAAACAGCCATTCCCTCTCCCTTTCTGTGCGTATCAGTCAAGCTACACTTTTCACTATCACCACAGCAGTAAAGTTTGACCCTGCAGCAATGAAATCCAGTTTTATTAGTAAAAATAAAAAGAAATTTCACATCCATTTCAACAAACATCAGGAGTTTCAGTTATTACTCTTTCCCTCCAGCACCAGAAAGCCATTTCCTACTACAGTAAGCACTAGTCTGCAAAGACAACTTGGCTTCTTCCTCCCTGTAAAAAAAAAAAAAAACCAACTCGCTCCCCCGATGGCCTGGAATCAAACCAGCCATCAAATCAGCTGCCCCTAGGTTGAATGAGCTTTTGCAGCCACCTTGCCAGCACTACCTGAGCCAGCACGGTGCTGCATGCAAAGGTATCCAAAACGAAATGCCAGCTGACAGTCACCACCCTACTTGTCCTAATAGTTTACCTGTAGTTCTTCTGCTGTGGAGACATCGAGTCCTGTTAGGTCCTGTATCCTTGTGTTAATGCGAGATACCACAGGGCTTTCATATCCAGACAACCAAGCACTAAGTAGGTGGGAAAAAAAGAAAAATTAATAAAATATGGTAGCAAAAGGCAGTAAGCTAGCAGTACAAATGCAACATTTGGAATTACTTCGAATTGGAGGCTATTTGTTTGTACTGTTCAAGAGAGTGCTAGGATGATCAGAAATATTTCCAGGCCATTATGAAGGCCTGCATTTAATAAACATGTTTTCTAGAAAGAACACTTACAGGACGGGTTTAAGGAACCTCTACAACTAAGGGCCTTAATTCCCATGGTGGACTATGAAATGACTGAAGAAAACGCTCCAAACAGTGAAATCTGCTTCAAGTTGTTTTCTAAAAGAGGCACAAACCACTTTTGCTCTTACCCCTTTCAAACAGCTAATTTAGACCCCACATTTGATGCACTTTGAAGCAACATTTGGGAAAGGAATAGGTGAGTTAACTTGAGTTACAATCACGTAGACTCTGCGTACACTAATGTCATGCCCCTACAGGCAAGTCCTTGCACATTACTTACCTGTGCAATGCTACTAAAAATCATTACAAAAACAATTATATAATGCATAAAACTCTTTACCATTTTCCCTGTTCAACATTTTCTACCAGAACAGCCTATTACAAGTCTGGTATTTAGCACATATTTCGGGTACACCACGATTTTTAAGGAAAAAAAAACCCCAACCAACCCTACTTTTTTTTTTAAAATATAAATGTGAAAGGTCAGCCTCACAGTTCCAAAGGCATCTTCAAAATGTCTCTTACTGTAAATTAGAACTTTTCATCTAGAAATACTGCATTTAAACTAACTGGCAAACTAGTCAGCAGAGAAAGGTTTGAACCGGTAGAGCAGCAGTTCTACATGAGAATCGCTGCCTTCATCCAGACCCAGAGTGGCATTTTCTGCTCTAAGTGGTTGCTCATTCTTGAAAGCTGCATGACTGGGAAGCAGCTGTGTCACCCAGAAGCAGCCACATACCCCAAATAGCAGCGTTTGGCAGAAAAGGGCACAAGCTTAGTACAACCACAGCTCTGCGCATCCCTGCTGGACCCTGACCAGCCCTGAACACAGCCAGTTGCTTACATGGAAACACACAGCCATTTTTCATCTCTTTACAAGAAAAACATTTTGTTCTTTTTGAGAAAGGATCAATTTCATCTACCCACTGTCTTTTTTCTTTCCTTTTTTTTTTTTAAAAACCACTCATCTGCTCGCAGGATCCTTGTTTTTCTTGCTGCTTTACTCATCCTACTCTAGCCAATGCACCTTCATTTTACCTGCTCCTCATTTCCCTCTCCTGGCATGCTCCCTACCCTCCCTGATCCTCTTCTCTATTTACCTTGGCAGTCCCCTACTAGTCACTAATATGGATGAGAACACATTGATGATTTGGGCCCCATTTTTTCTCCCTTTTTGCAAGAAAATGGAGACAGCTAGTTCTATCTTTTTTCTAGCATCTGACTCAGCCTTTCGGGCTCATCAGTGGCTCCTGCTGCTTTTACAAGACTGTTGGACAGAAATACCTATGCTCAGAGCCTAGCGGGAAAGTACATGATAGCATTTCTACTCAAATGAACTTTCACATCTATACTAAATTAAGGTTGTTTAATATAGAATTTGTATTAAAAAAACAAAACAAAATACTTTGCATGGGAGGAACAGTAGCATGACGTGTGACACAAGGCACTGACACAGGTTACAGAATCTCTACGAGCATTTTTTTTTAAATGACAAATGAAGTATAGATAAAAAGTAAGATTTCTCAAGACAGACTTGCACAAACACATACACAGATTCATCCATTTCTGAACACTGTTAGTATAAGGAAGTGTTACAATACAACCTTTTTTGATTTAAGGTGGTAGGAGAACACAAAGTCTACTTATATGAAGCATTGCCCCCCAAAAAATCAGCTCTGCAGCTGCATGCTACACAGCCGTGTTGAACAAGCAATCCTAACCTCACGCTTAGTACACAAGAAAAGCCCCAACACAGCCATCAGCTTCATAGTGTAGGCTCTGGCTATCTCTGCCCAGGCTATGCATAAAGGTTTTAAGAAAAAAAAAAAAAAAGAACCCAAAGAAAGAAAAAAGCAAGCATTCTTACTATATTGGTTATTTAGATTTGCAATTAATGCTTTCACCTGGGGAATACTACATCCTTTCATGAAGGGAAAGTGCTATATGTATTTTAGAAATAAAATTAATTGCCCGAGGATACAAAGAAAGTCTATGAAAAGTGGAGGAAACCGGCAGCTGAAACCATATTCCACCAAGTGCCAGCCTGTCTGCTGGTTGCTGAGCAAAACTTAGGGGGCAGCCTGTAGTGCCGAATAGCTTCAGGGGAAGACTTGCAGCATGGTTTAACCCTGTAAGCATCACAAAATCTGCTTCCACGAGGGCAGAGCGCTCAGGAGGGCCTGTCAAACCCTGCACCGATTGTCCAGCACCAGGAGGTCTCGGTGCCTGCTGCATTTAGGATGCACAAGGGCCTTCTGTTACTGCAAGCTTTGCCCAGTGGCCTTCACAGAACATAACCATCTGTCCTGCACTGTCGTCTTTTGTTGCTAGCCTCAGCCTTGGTCCTTTGCTGACATCAAAGTAAGTATGCGCTTAGTTCAAGACCACTGACAGCAGGTGTTTCTTCACACAAAGGAATCTTTTTCCCTGCTCTTGTCTATAAAAAAAAAAAGCAAAAAAACCCCTCCCTCACCAGCAGTATATGTGCTGCAGAATTAACAGCCTCAAATTGTGCTCAAACTTTTTTTTCCATACATATAATCCAAGGTTCAGAATGATTCAGTAAATGCACACAACTCTATTCTTCAGTGTGCATTTAATTGCTCATCTGACAAGTTAATTTGCATGAACAGCATTCTGTCATATTTTTGACCAGCTGACACCTATGAGTCCACTACGAGCAGAAGACTTCCTAACAAAAAGGGACAAGCTTATTTCTGGGAAGTCGTAAGCGTGGCAGTTTTTAAGATGTGGGTGACTTTACTTACAGGAGGATTTGATATTTCTGTACTAACTACCACACCAAAACACAAAATTCCCTGACTACAAAGACATAGTATTTTTGGTGTCTCACTTGGTTTTGTAAAAAGACACCCATGAACTAGCTAATATGTTATAGAAATTGAAAGAATTCCATTAGTGTGCTGAATTCATGCTGGGGGATTGCTTTTCTTCTTCCTCACACCAAGATCTGGCTTTTAACAACTTTTATATTAATTATAAATAGCTAGCAGTAACTACATTTACTCCTCCCTCCTGTAATTCCGTATCAGGTATCTTATTGGAGATTTTTAATGGCACAATACTTATATGCAGAAATAATTTTAGACTAAGCAGCATATTAGGAAAAAAACCCAGACAACTGTCCAGAGCTACATGACAGACATGGGCTTATATGCCCAAAAGCTCATCTCCTCCAACTGCACTAGTCGGTCCAGTACCAGACATGACAAGGGCTACGTCCTGAGTCTCAGCTACACCAGCACTGCACCAGAGTATTGCAACACAGCTTAAGTCGTTGGTCACACGAAATACTGGTATTTATGTTCAAAAACTTTATAAAACATACTTAGTAGGTAAATAGTACTAGTAGAGACGCAACAGGGAGTGAATAAAAGCACAGACTGATATTTCTGAAGTGGAAACTTTAACATCATATGCTACAAGCTCCGACTGGCTGCTGGGAGGAGAGAAGGGGGGGGAAAAAAAGGCAGCTTCTTTAAAAGCAGTGTCAGAGTGGCTGAGTTTATTCTGGTACGGCACACAGCATGGCTTGATGGCGCTCCTTGAACTGCTGGCAAGGCGCCCCTTTTATACAGCCTGCCACGTACTGCACAGTGAACAGTAGTCCTCTCAAAGAGAGGAATGCTGTAATTTAGAAGTGCATTTGCTAGGAAAGAATGTTTGAAGGGGGAAAGCAATCATCTATTAAAAAAATAAAGCAAGCATTTTTTGGTTTTCAGGAGCAATGATTCATCTGGAATCCAAACCAGCTCAAACAGCTCTAACAGAAAGATATTTCTACCAGTGGTTCTGCAAGAGAAGTTCAGTGATCCAGCATTAACAACATGATTCTTCCAAAGCAGTCTGGCTTGGGGGTTTTGGTTTGGGCTTTTACCTCCCACTATAAATGTAGGTGTCAGGTTCTCTTTTAAAGTGTATATATATCCTAAACAATCTGCACAGGGAGGAATGCAAAGGCAAGGGGAAACATGAGAAGGGAAGTCCCCCTCCACCCTCAAAAAGTTGTCTTCACTAACTTCGCAATGTGCTGTGCCCATTTACTTGTATGTTTCTTTGCAATTCTAATTCCAGTTTCCAGTGAGATACGGAATTAAAAATCTTAGCTCAGTAAAATCTGCTATCAATCTGTGAGTTCCTTAGGTATTTTGGAAGGCAGTTCCAGAGTGCCACCTTTTTGAGCCGCAAACCTTAAACATTTAAGGGTCTCATTCAGCACAAGGCTCTATTCTGGGCGTGCAGCACAGTACACCAAGGAGGCAGCAGCACTTCAGAGACAGTGGCTGCCCTTACGCTTTACCAGAGAGTCCCAAGGCAAGGTACAGCACAGGGTTAATTCCAGATTAAAGCCCTAGGAGAAACAGTTATTTTGCCATGTCACAAAGCCAGTAACAAGGTGATGGCAAATGGGATCTGGCTGCACCATCAGCTGCACACATTCACAAGGGCATCAGCTTTTAATGATGGGTGTTGTCTAGTACTATTTTTTTCTGACTGCGGCATCTGCAGTAGTCTCAAGGCATAACACTTCCCACTAATGAAAAATCAAACCTCTGATTAAGAAGTTCTTTTGCTGAGGATCATATATTTAAAAAGGGGCCAATTACGCATCTTAATCTCAATTTCAATTAGTGATCTGGTCACCTTGAACTACTCTCACCCCCATGAGGGTAGCTCAAATGGATTAACAGATTACTTCAGTAAATGCCCCAGAGTGTCAGAGGACAAACCCCAAGACTGAATAAATGCTTTAAAATACACAGTCACAGATAACCAAGATAGGTAAGACATGGAGAGACTTTAAAATTAAAAACAAAAAAATGAAAGCTAAATGCAACACATGTCAAACAAGGAGACCTATGTTCCTAAAGTCATTCTGGAGGGGGCCTGTAGAGGTAGTTTTAAGGAGCAATCGACAATTTCTAAGGGACTCCCACTACCTGCATGCGCTCTGATGAGTAAGTAGACCTGCATATGCTGCTGAAGGTGCAAGGCAGTTTTCAATGTATAAAAATAAGTTTTCAACTTGCCACTACTTGTAACAAGTGTGGCTTTAAGGATCAGACTTCAGCTACAATGGTTTTCTAGTTCCATGAGAGTTATCATTCCTGAATTCAATCAACTTATGATCCAGTATTCTGAAGCACTTTTACCTTTTTAAAGACATTCATAGCTGAATAAAAACCCGTAACCTACTAGACATTCTACTTCCAGTTTTTTTGTTTAAAGAAGCTGAAAGAACACTAGTTTTCTATTAAAGAAGCAACTACTTTCAATCATGTAAACAAAGACATTCTTTAAAATTACCGACAAGCTTTAATTTGCACTATTCCCATGAATTACAGCAGCTCATCTGTACCTAGCTTTAAGCAGCAAACACCAAAGTTTCGTGGTAGAAGGCAGCCTTTTCCACTGCTTGTTAGTGGCAGCAGAACTCCGCACGGTGCTAATATTTTAGTACGTTAGTTGCAGTAGACAAGCCATGCTAAGCAAAAGAGGGCACTCCCGTCTTGGCTACCACTAACATTTAGAACTATTTTCTATTTCAGCAGCCCGCTTGCTTTGTTATATGACAGCTCAGCTTGCTTTAGGCAATTCTCTTTCTTCTAAAAAGAGACTAAGAATAGAAAAGTTATGCAAAATCCTTATTTGCCCCACATTTAGAGATGAAGCAGTACAGTCCCAGAACGGACTTCCTCGGCCTGGGTATACCTCTGGAAGACGTTCCCCTTACCTCTTAGAGACTCTGTAATGTGCTGTGGTCAGTTTCCCAGTCTCAGGGTCATGAACAGTAGCACGGCTCAGCTACAAAAAGAGAAAGGACAAGGGCTTACCCACCTAGTAGGCTGCTTTTTTTGCCAAGCCACAGGTGTTTGAAAGGGTTCCGATTGGTCTGGATGGTATGCAATGCTCTTAAATTAGCAATATTAGAAGGGCAACAGAAGCTGTAGCTGCCATGTCCAAATCAAAACAAATTGGTTGGAAAAATTTGGTTAGATTGTCCTTTCACTTTTTTCCTCCTTTCTTCTTTTTTCCTTTTTTTTTTTTTGTTTTAAACTAAAGACTTTCTGCAAGTAATTTATGATGCTGAGTTTCACAGACCATTCCTCTTCACCCAGAAGTTTAACTCCTTTCAGAATTTTGGCTTAACGCTGATGGAATGCACAGCCAACCTTTAATCACCACTACTAAAACCTGGGGCAGGGGGGCAGGCAGGGGGCAGGTGGTTTCTTTTAGAGCCAGCCAATTTTGGAAAACATTGGCTAGATTCAAGACTTGTAGTACTTAATAGACAAGCTGGAAAGAACCAAGAACCCAGTGAAAATGAGCTTGTGTTCTGCCAGATTTGTGTCAGTGGGAGGTAAAATAGCCCAGAGCGGAGTACAGGATTATCTCAGACAATGAAATGCTGTGTGACTAACAAACGTGTGTTTTGCACACCACTCCAGCTGTCACACACATTAAGGACCTGAAGCATCTCTTACACATGTAAAGGCACTTCAAGTGGTCTGCTAGATTTTACAAGGGAGGATGATTTTTGGTTGGAAAGAAGAGCAAGGGGAAAGGAATAAGGAAAAAAAAAAAATCCAGATTCTACTGAAGGTTTTGTAGCCTCACATGTTTTTTACACTGATTGTAGAGACCTGCTTCTTGTACAGATCATCATTTGAGAACACACGCTGAGAAGGTGACCAAAAAAAGAAAAACAAGAAATCAAAATACGCCCCCGGAACTTCTAGCTGAAGGAAAAGACTGAGAAACTCAGCAGTAACAGCCTGTTACAGATCTGCATGTAATAAAGCGGTGGACTACAAAGCCAAAGTTGTCTTTTTAGACCACCTCTTTTTTCCCCATAATGAGCAGAATCTACACACTCATTACAGGCCCAAAACATCTGGCATAGAGCTCTCTTACCTTTTGCTAATTCTGTAATGTGCCGTCTCCAAGGCTCCTGTTATGGGGTTTGAAATGGTGGCTCGCCTCAGCTGTGAAGCGAACCATCAGAATAGTTGCATTACAAAGCACATACTGCATCACAGCAATCCGACCATTCAGAAGCCTATGGGGAAATGTCACACAAGCAACCACCACACAAGCCACCCAGTCACCTTTCGTGGTGGTTTTTCTTTTATGGAGAGGGTGGAAATTCATAAAGCAGTGATGGGGAAGGAAGGGGAGTCTCCAATTTTACTAAAAAGATAGTTTTTTCCACTTTTTTTGGTTTGTTTTTTTTTAAACAGAGCATTAGAGAAGATCAAGTTTTCCAGGAAGCAATGTTTCCATTTCTGCAGCAAGAAGAATAGTTGTCTGAATAAAGTAAACTAGAAGCTTTAATTTCCTTCATAGTGCAACAACTTCTGGAAGTGGTGCAGTATTATGGCATGTGTACAATTGGTCCTTTGTTAGCACTCTGTCCTGCGCATGTCAGACGAGTTTTACAGTTAAATTGAATCCAGGCAACGTTGTGATCTTCTATAAGCAGAAGAGGTAAAACCCTACCTCTGATTCTTTCTATACCAAGAGCAGCACTGAACTCAAACTTTTAACACTGACTGCTAACACAACCAATTGCTTAGTCCATGCACACATTTACGTTGTATTCCTAAATTACACCGAGTGAGAAGTCTTGATTCAAGGCCTTCCTTTCCCTTTGCCATTTACTTAACACCATCCCATCTATGTTAATACTCTGATTCAGAGGCTTATGTGCGCCCTTTAATTTTGTTCAAGTACTATCAGACACTCTCCATCGTTCATAACTGGAAAGGTTGAGTTGCAGAGCACAAATTTTAGAAGAGGCACAAAATGGCATACCAAGTCCCAAACAATTATTAGTAGTATTTTTCTACTGTTAAAATAAACTAAGTAAATTGAAGCCTCTCCATGTCTACTAACAAGAAAAGGTACTGGGAACTCTTAATATGCTGCCCCTCCTCTCATCCCAGGCAGACGCATGTAAGAATCAAGGCACAAACTATAATTCCAGCCAAGACTCCCAAAGCTGAATAATAAGGCTTCATCCTGCCAGCTTATGCTGCCAGCACAGCAGAAGGCTGGGCACCGATCAGACAGTGCTGCCTCCCGAGAGGCAGCGAAGGTAACATCCCGAGCATCAGGAATGAGGAGATGACCTTTCCGTTTCAAAAAATACAATCCTTGTTACTGAGCCCTGCAAGGCCTTGGCTGTAGGAAATAGGTGGAATGCTAACCACACACAGATGCTTCTACGTTAATGAACTATGAATCTGCAAGTCTTTACCATGAGCCAAACATCTGATAGGAAAACAATTATCTCAGCGAGTTCAGAAGTTAAAATCACCATGTTCACAGGTTTTTCTTTTCAGTGCTGAGATTTATTTCTATGCCATAAAGCAATTCAGTCATATTCACAGACGAAATGCCAGAGCTTTTGCAGCAGCAAAGGGGCTTAATCATCTACAGACAAATAACTAGGGCTCTGATCTTGAGACCTGCAGCAAGGCTGGCTGACAGAAGAGCAGGAAGAGATGTTTTACAGGTAAGTGAAGAGAATTGTTTGTACTTTTTGCTTAGAGTTCAGAATGTTACCTCAGAAATATAATGCATCAGCCTTTAGGAAGTTTTAAAATCACCTTCAGACTACCTAGTACTCAGTGCTGTGGCCAAGGACAGTCTCATCCTCGATGTGCCTGTGTATAACTCACAGCTGGTTTACTTTGCAGCAGACCAAGCTAACAGTTTGTCCTATACTTAATGCACTTATCCCCCTAATCTCCATTTGCTCAGCCCTCTCTGGACAAAAAAACATTTAGGCTAAAAACAAAGAAAAAAAAAAAAGCAGAAAAATTGTATTTCTACAAGTTTAAGTCTTATTTTAGAAGTAATGGTAACTGATGGAAAAACAAATCAATTTAACTAACTAGTCTTCAACACACATCTTGAGATGCAGAGTCACACCAACGGGACACAGAAGGCAACTCCATCAGTTTGCTGTTTGCCTTGGACACTCCTGTTTCATCTGACAGCTGAGTTGCCCTGGATTATTCTGCATGCAGAAACAAGAACCTTGGGATCCAGTTTCTGAAATAGGATTTGATGAGCTGAGATTGTGAATAAGCAGCTGAGTACCACTGATTAAGTACTGCCCTCTTAAAGCTCTTTCAGGCAACGTCAAAGCCTGGGAGACAGAAGTCAGTTTTATACTGAATGGAGAATACAACCATTCAGTCTTGTCTACACAATAATTGCAGGACCAGAGGAACGGCTGCCCTTCCCTAGACGGCACTCTTCTCCATGTAACAACTTCGGAAAATATAGACTTAAAAGAAAAAACAAAAAAAACCAAACAAAAACCAGATTACATGTATACTTCAATGCAACCTAGCTGCAGTACATTTGTTTTCTGTTGTAGAACATTCTCCTCCTTATCTGAAACAGCATGCACTGAAATTGTGTCTGCCAGAAGTCCGACAATCCTGCACTGCTGCTACCTGGCTCTCTTAATTACACAGCATTTCCAGCTTCCACAGCCTCCTTCAAAGATTGTGTCACCAAGGGCTACAAGGTGAGAAAAGCAAGGTGTGAGCACACTGCACACACATCTGCATTCAAGAGGAGACAGAATCACACGCACTCACACAGAAAACTACACACAGAATTTAAGATTCTGAAAGGCAAAGAAGCATAAGGCATTTACCCTCGGCTTTGCTAGTTCTTTCACAGTTTCGATCTCTTCATCGGAGATGATGTCAAGGAAGCGAACAATTCGGGGTTTGTCCCACTCATCTTCCTGTTTGACAGGGCCCAGAATGTATCTAGGATTCCTGTTTCCATCGTAGTAGCGGCAGAAGAGTCGTTTTTGTCTCCGAGGAGTCTGAAAGCAAGGTGGAGCACGAGATAATCAGAGAACTTCCATATGATATTAATATCTCTAAGAAACAGAAGATGTCCTGAGAACAAGAGCCAGGAGCAATTCACTTTCCCTACCTTAATGCTACATTACAAGTTAAATAGATGCTTTAAAGTTGGAGAAATTAGTACTTTCAGCACATTAATGTTACTCTAATACTGCAGCAAGCAGTACTTTACACAGTCACTAAAAAAAACACCCTCATTCAACTCCATATTTAAATGCAGACTTCCAGAATCCTTATTCAACTAATTGCAATTATGCAGTGCATCCAAGTTAGTCAACAATGCCTGTGGTAGCACTACTTTTTGTCTACTGGACAGAATGAAACAGGGAAGAAATCCAACACACACTAATCCTCAGTTCTACACACTCAGCCAAGTGCTGTAACAACTTCCTTGCTTTCATGCCACAGACAAATTCTAGACATTGTTTTGTTATGGTTGGTTTCACACATTTGAAAACAGTCTACTCCACTTTACCATTTTGAGACCCTCCCCACGGCACAGCATTTCGTACTTCCTTCTCTCAGGCAGGTAATCCTTTTTCTTAACCTCAGTTTCCTTCTCCATCTGGTCTTCTGAATCCGTACTGGACTTATTTGCTTCTTTTTCTTTAGCCATGATATATTCAAAATATTTCATGTTCCCATTTGCTCTTTGATGTTCAGGATCTATTGACAAAGAAACAGACAAGGATCACTGGCAAATTTCCAACTTGGGAAGGAGTATCCAGAAGAGGCAATTTACAAAAAGAAAAACAGACACACACTATTGCTTCTCAAATAGAAATCAGAAACATCTATTCTGGTTTGAGAGCATTCACAGGATAGCTGAAACTCCAAGCCAAGCTGGAAGCAATGCTAGCCTGCAGCATGCATATATCCTTACTCATCTGCAGGAAAACACACGATGAGCTTTCAGAGCTAAGCTCAACTCAGTCACAGTTAAGAAACTGCTTACTATGAGGCCTGGATCCTCAGTAGGCACAGGGGTCCAAGCACTAGAAAAAAAGGGTTTGGCGATTCCATGCAATCTCAGCAGAGAGGGAGAGACAAGGGAACAGGACAGAGTGAGCTGGGACAGCATGACTGGCTTTAAAACCTACAAACTTCCCTGATGGGAATTAAGATTGCTGGTGACAAAGCTTTTAATCTCTAAACTGACAGAATTAGCTTCAGTTCATTGATAAATGGTTCTCACTAGCCTTTGTTATATCAAGTTTAGTTCTGAACTTCCCACAGAATTCTTTACATAGTCAATCAGTGGAATATTTACAGAAGCATAAATACTTCTCATATTTCATAAAACGGACAGAATCTTAGCTCTCTGTATTGTATTCCGCATTTCTTATTTTTCCAACTCTTATCTCAAGTATGCTTAATTTGCATTTAAATAATCTGCAGATTTTGGTATCACCAATTTAGTTTCGATTTCATTAATTTTGGTCTTGCCTGCACCTAAGGGGAAGTAATCTCAACAGAGGAAAGTAAGATATAGTAAGAAGCAAATTTCAGGCAGTAATGACTGAGACGGATAAGTGGTTAGAAGGCAACAGTGACAGGTGATGGAAAGGAGCAATCCTTAACCGGGACATCCCCACTCCTCAGTACAAATCCGTAGCTAGCACCTGCTCCAACACAGAGCTAGGTCATGATGAGCTGCAGATCTCTCTTTCACATACCCAGTTCCAGAAGGCGTTTGGTGAGCATCATGGCTTTGCCCAGATCCCCCTGCTGATACACAGCGTAACTCAGGTAGTCCAGAATGTAGACTTTATCTGCAGAAGACACTTCTCCCTCATCCAACTGTTTCAGAGCTTGTTCCATCCAAAGCTCGGTGTGGTAGTAGTCAGCTTCAGTATAGGCAATCTTTCCCAGCTCAAAGCAATCTTCAGCTGTTAAAAAGGATTTGTGCTTCACACCTGTATTGAAAACAAACCAAACCAAACAGAATTTACACAGAATTCCAGACCAGTCTTCAGATTAACATTCAGTTATTTTTTATTCTTCACAGCACAGTTTCTGTTCTTCAACATCTCCCCCTTCTGTGGTAGCTATTTGTTGAAGACTCAGTTTAAGTATCTAAAGCCTGTAAATCCTTGGCAGAACACATAAGTGGTTAGATGCAGTTTTTCATTGCCAGAATACCAGCGACTAGCTAAACGTCTTTACCATTAGTGGAAAATAAAATAAAATAAACCTTCCTTCTTCAAAACCCCAAACACCTCGAGTAAGAGCAACAGTAAGCCAAATATGAAGTTTCAGAAATCTGTTTTCCAAGACATTGCATTATTGCTTTCAAAACGTTACTGAAGCACATCTTGTTAGCAACAACTTAGTGGGAAGGAAAAAGAAAACATCAGTCAGTAAATTCCCAGCTGCTCAAGATTTTCACGTCAGTCATTTTTAGAAACATTTGAAGAGACCTCTGAAAGATTAAAGTACTACTAAGCAAATTACAGATTCCTATTTTTGCCCCTGTAAATTAAGGCCCAATGAAAAACCAAATTTAATCTTGTAAAAAGGAAACAATAGCTGCCAGTTTTACAGCTAAAATTACATTGCTGATTACATCTTAATACATCCTGAATTTCTAACAGCAGCTCCCACAGCTGCATTCTAACAGGGGAATTCTTCTGTTGAAGTCATGCCTTAGGAGAGTACATAGCTGAAGAGACAGTCCCTGAACTGCAGCATCCTGCGGAACAACTTTGTTTCTATTCGTCAATTAAACACCTTGTGGTCCATCCTGTGATGACCAGTGATTTCAGTTTTCTGAGCCTGAAACTGCAAACTCTAAAATAACACAAAGATTAGGAAATGGGGTGAGGTGGTGGTGGAGTGCTCTCAGACAGAGAGATCCTCTGGAATGAGTAACAGGTTGCAGGGCCATAGCCCCGTACATTTAGAAGCAACCGTAACATCCACACGTGAAAAGGCAATTCTTAAAAGGGTGCTTAAGACAGCAATCAAATTGGGTTGATAGTTAACATAAAGAAACAGCACAGCCTGTAACACAGCAAAGAGAATTACTAAGTGATATGACAGTAGTTACGATTCTGATCAAAAGTTTCCGACGTGGCCAAACAGAAATTCCCTGGGAAGGAAGACAAGGAGCACAAACAAGTGACCACATGGATGTTCCTCTCTGGAGCTCTGAAGGGACCAACCTATTCTCTTCTATACTCTAGAACTTTCAGGTTTGGCAGTTACACTTTATTGCAAACAGTTTGGATATCTTACTGCTTCAAAAGAAGCAATAAACTACAGCCCAGCCAAAGCACTTCATCTTGTATTTTTGTGCTGTTTTAAGAAAACAGTAACAAACTGCTTATTGTATTAGAATGAATCTGTAGGTCTTTGAGACAGGCTTGAACTAAACCCAAAAGCAAGGTTATACATCATAACATATAAAGCCAATTACCCTTAATTTTATTAGGCATCTGACCACAATAAGTGCTTGCAAAAACACAGATGGATTGTAGAGTTGATTTTTTGCCAGCTGGCACAGCACTATTTTCGAACAGAGGAAACAAGGAAAACTCAGCAGAGAAAGAGTCTTCTAACAAGAAAGAAGTGTATCTTCTCCTGCATATAAACCTATTAAAGATCACCTCAGGTAATGCCACATAAGTTCAAGTCTGTGTATGTGCTCTGTCTTCTGTTTTTCAGTTTATATTCTCCATGAAGTTTAAGCTCAAAGAAACTTCAGTCACTCCCAATCTGAAAGGTCCATCTTATTCACGAGAGGGAAAAGGGTAATAAATGACAGAATTGTTTTGTTAAAATGCATTGTATTGCGCAATATGTATCTGCCAGTGCACAGCTACTTCAACACAAGAAAAATTCTCACCCGGGCAAGATTTTATTGCTATTGATTTTTTATTAAAAACTATTAACACTAGATTATCTTACCGTAAGTAGAAGAAGGATGCAGACTTCAACCAAAAAGAAATTTTCAAGTTCTAGCACAAGCAGAAAATGAGCATGCGAGTAGAGCGAGGAGAATGACAGGACTAAGGAGAGTCTCAATTCAGAAAGAAACCTGCGTTCTGTGCAGTCCATTTTATCCACATGCCCTTGGGCAGTGTGCTGGCAGAAGAAAGCCCACCAGGCAGGGAAGCCAAGTGGATGTAGCCTCCAAGAGAACCAGCACTGCACCAGACCCAACAGTATACCAGAGCGGGTGAGCTCTTCCTGGGTTCCTCTTCACCAGCACAGCCTGAAGCAACAGGTTCCTCTCTCTTGAGATGTGGCAGAATTAAAACTGACACCTACATCAACCTATGGTCAACAACCCACATCACACCACTTCTGAAATTCTTCACTAGCTCAAACGCTTTCCTACTGTTACCGTCACACTACACAGTTGTAATCAGGACACGTAGTAAAAGTTCACAGTGTTTTCTGAAAAATAACATTGCTGGCTCTTACCTGGGAGATTTCCTCTTGAAAGGGTGTCTGTGTCCAAATTATATGTGTCTTGAAGCCTCAAGAGGGCTTTTGCTGCACCAGTCTGATCTTCATCATTCGGGAAAAACTGCCGCTGGATAGTCATGTTGGAGATAAAGCCTGGGAAAGACAGGGAAACAATTTGGCTTCCTTTGTCCCAGGAATTCAATAAATTCCATGCATGAAATGACTCCCTACCCTGGGGAAAGCTAACATTTCAGGAAAGGCCATTAATAAGTCAGGAAGAGCTATTAGCCCTCCAGAGCACCAACAAGCACTGAAAGTTTGTTTCTAAAGGACAGGAGTACCACAGGAGTACCGCTTCAGTTTTACGCAGAAACTATTTCTGTCTTAACAGGTTAAAAAAGTTACACACAACAAAGACCACCCCCACATGGAGAACATTACAGATAATATATTTAATATATTGCTAGTTTTTGCAACCGTTCCACTCAATCTGCCTTCCAAAAGGCTTTTCATTTACTAACATGGAATTTACAAATAATTTAGAAGAGGGAAAAACCCAAACAGTGCTAAAAATAGCAGTGTAAAGATTAAGGCTGGTCAATAAAAAGATGAAAATCAAAAATACTGATGTCTAATGGCAAACATTTTTTGACAAGACATTAGGAAACTAAGCAGCCACTGTGAACCTAACTGCTTTCCGTGGACATTAACATAGTTACATAGAAACTTGAGAAACACACAAAGTTAAAAAGGTTTCTCAAGATCCATCTTCACACAACTCTGAACTGAACTCAAGGTGCACGCTGAAGACTTAGCATTTCGATTTTTTTTGTGTGACAAGAAAGCAAAGGAACAATCAAAAAGAAAAACCTGGGGGCTTGGGGAATTTTTAAAGAAGCACCAGGGTGACGTTCACAGAAGACAAGCAGGCTCTATAAAGTCAAAAAATATTCCTTCTAGGAACTGTTCCTCTGTTATTAGAGTCACATGTTATCATCTCCCCTGCTATATGAAAGGTTCCCACTTCTCTCTGGTGAGCACACACACAACCACTACTACTGCTGCTACCTGAAGGGCCCCCTCCTGTAGAGCTAGTGCAATATTCTCTTCCCAGTGGGAGAACGGATGCTGGTCTTCCCTTTCTGCTTCTGCAGAGCCAAGAGGCTGGTGGGCTATTGCTGCTGAGGGCAAAAGGACTCTAGAAAGCCAGGAGGGCAGCAGCAGCAACCTGGTACACACAGCCACCAAAAGGAACGGCAAAGTCTGCCATGAGGACCTCCGTTTAAACAAACTGACTGCCACTGGCATTTTCAGAAAAGGAACTTTTCTACTCAACCAAATTTTTTGTCCCAAGATCCAGAAGCACAACAAGCTTTACAGTGTTAACTAAGGACAGTGTCAATATGTTTTTGTTAAGTTCATCTAATATCAGAAAATATCACCAGCAGAAGACTAAGCAGCATGACCAAAACCAGACAAAGTATAGCATGCAACACTCAGCTGCAAAACCATCCCAAAAGTAATGAACTGGCCAAATTTGTGATTTTTCCCACACTCTAGTAGTCCTTTTTAACTATTCAGACCTGGTAACACTGTTTATGGAAAGGTGTTCCTGCTTTAAAAACACACCATATCCTTTCACTCCTGTGCATCCTTTCTTTTACTACACTATGCTTCCCCCAATATTTTCCTTTTTCTGGACAATTTTCTTAAAACAAGTCAGTCCACTTCTGCCCCCCTTCCGAAGGAGAACTGAAGTTGCACTTGTCCAGACTTCTGGCTGGCAGGCGCAGAGCCTTTTCAGTTGGCACAGTCAGTCCCTCACAGCAGCAACAGGGAAGCTGAATGTGCTGAATCCTTATCAGAGATGAACCCTTATCAGAGATGAACCCTGGGTCTTTTCTGAAAGCTTCACTTTTTTACCATTTCTTACTACACACATACACCTGGTATTAGTTAGTTATTGAGACAGATTCTCACAGGTCAAATATAATCATCCCAGCTTCCTTGCTGCTAAGTGTTTTCCAGTCAGCTACTTTATGCCCCATTCCCTACTGAAAAGCTTCTCTTACTGAAGAAAAGAGGAAGCAAAGTGTTTACTAGACTAAGGCAGATCAGTTCCACAAACACTCAGTCTCTGACAACATTCAGGTTTCAAACCAGCACACCTTAACAACTGCAGGCATATCAACAACATAGCACTTGACCATACTTAAAGACAGCCCCTACATGTCTTGCACTCAAAAGAGCTTCATTCCCTTTTTTCTGTTCAACAGAGTCATCACACTTAGAGATGAAGTTTCCTAAAAATACTAGTTTGCAAGAAGTGGAAGAGTACATGAAGGAAGCCCTGATCACTCATAAAATTTAAAGCATCCAAGGAGATTATTCAGTTTAAACATCAATTTTCACACAGACAGCAAAATGGCAGGTCTTCTAGGATTATTTTTTATGAAGGCACCTCAAAAGCAGACTTGCAAATCTGATTCAAACCATGACATGTGAAAGACATAGTCAAGTAAATGCAGTTACAATGTGATCCTTGTTCTTACCACAGGCACACTTACCATCTGACATGTCCTTCAGAACCAGGCTCTCCAGCTCACCCCACTCTGTGTTAAGCCGTTTCATCAACTTGAATGCATTTACAGGATGGCCCAAAAACCCCTCTGGGTCCTTCGTAGCAGTATCTGTCAGCTGATCTAACTTCTCTGCCCATCTACAGTGAAAATATACATTCATTAAAGTCTCTTGTAAAAGTCTGCCAATGCACTACAAAACTAATTTCAAGCTACTCAAGAGTCTTTGCTAATAAAAACACAAATTGCAAGCTTTTACATTATCTATATATAAAACTCTCCTAGAAGGAACAAAAAGGGCTTTTTGCTTTTTTCTTTTTAAAATCTTCTTCCTCAGCTGCAGCCTAAATCGTGTGCTGCTCTTGTGGTCTTTGTTGGAACACTGCTGAACGAACTCCTTCCTACAAATACCAAATCCAGTACGCCAGCAGTTCCATTACAAGTTTTCATGCAGGACTAATCAAAAACAAAGCTTTACCCACATTTTTGATCTTTTTAAATGCTCTTCTTTCTCAAGTTTACAAAAAGGTAGTTCAATGCTTGTCTCAAATTATTTTACATTTAGACACACACTCTTAATTCTACGATAAGCCACTTGCCTGCCACCACAAGACTGCCTTCCATACTGTAAGTTTGTATTAAAAAACACGTAGCCCAGACCAACTTTCTGGTGCTAAGGTTCTGACTGCACAAACCTCTCTAACACTGTCAGTACCATAAAGCTATTCACCATTCCAATGCGCCCTGAAACAAGGGCACCTTTTGACAACTACTGCTGTTCATCTATCATTGCAATGGAAACATCCAGGGACCCTGCTCCAGACCCAAGTCAGGAAGTCCATCAGTCATACTAGAAGCACCAGCGCTATGCTACTACATGTCTGCAAAACAACAAAACTTCCCCTCTCCATTCAAAACAATGCAGATCTAGAACATGCAGACACCTAACAACGCCCTGAAAACAGGATAGAGTTAAAAAAGACACACCCCACACAGAACACCAAACATCAACACCAATATAAACCAAATATAAAATCTGTAGCCTGGAGGGAACTCTATACCTGAGCCAGCATTCAGCTTCTTCCAGACTTTGGAATGCCTGAATTAACTTTGCCTGCTTTACCCAAGACAGGTAGATGTTTGCGACTGTTTGTGTTCACTCTCCCCACACTGTCTTTAGTTGTTTTCCTATGCTCTGACAGCCGATCTGGGATCTTGCCAGCAGCAACGTGAGAGAAGGGGTTCCTTCCAAAATGGAGTGCTCGAAGTGCTCCTGTAGACCAACTCCAGCTTCTAGCAACCCAAAGACTAAAAAACCTATTTTGACAAATTGTGCATTCCCATTGCACATGGTGAAATCCATCATACATTTCCCACTGCAAGACTATCAAACCTCAGCAGCAGCTTAAAGCCAGCGCAACCGTGAGCCACAACCACAAGGCCAGGATTTCTTTCAAGTAATTTCTGTTTCGTAAAAGCCTCCACCACAAGCCATCCTCTGCATTTCAGTGAATTACCAACTTTCACTGAGCTTAAGTCAACACAAGCTACCAGTACCCTTCAGCCAAAGTACAGAGCCCAAACTCAAAAGATGCTGGAATTTCTTCCAGGTTCTTCTATCTCTCCAAGACAGTTCTGACCTGACAGCAAGCACCTCTAATATAATAAAAACAGAGCTGCAATGCTTATATGATAAGCTGTATTTGCACACTTTTGGATGTCCAATCGGCATGCTCCCATCTTATTTTGTAGCTGTAAAGAATATATTTATAACACTCCAAATCCGTCAGCAATTCCAACTCCATATTTTAACCAATAAAAATAAATACAGCCCAACAAAAGTATCTTTCTTCCTGGATGGTAGAATGTAATACACAAAGGCTGAAGTAAAATTCATACATCTATCTAAAACTGTTTAAACATCCTCATGACAGGTTTATACAGATTTCTGAAAGCCAGGAAACCATCCTGTTCAGTGATACAAAATTTTTATTTCTAGCTGTGATAAAATCTGACTTATTGGGCTCTGGTCCCCACACCTGTAGAGCCAAGCAACACAGTAATGGCAATGGTCAGGTCTCTTGTTATTTTTAAAAGCAGTAAAGAAGTTTTATTTTGCTTTATTTTACTTTTAAATCTAAATGTAGCACACAGAAAGAGACTCTGCTCTTGCAGTGGGTTATTACTATTCATTGCTTAGCCACTCATGAGCGATATGGCCACATGAACACCTTTTAGTGCTTCTGCATCTCATGTTATTATTACAGCCCTTGTAACGCTCATATGGAGACTTCTTGCGTTTTAGTTTCCACTAAGCAAACTCTCATTCAGAGAGCTACGTCCCCTTGGGAACCGTGTGCAAGCAGGAATCCTAAAGCAAAGGTATCATACAGAAAGCACGTTGATTAGATTTCATCGTTAGAAAGCTGCATAAAACAAATCAATGGCTTGAAGATAATAACTTAGGACAAAAACCCAGCAAAAACTGCTAGTTTAAGCTCTGCCTCAGAGGAAAAATTCCACAAATTTAATCAGCCTTGGGAAGCACTTTTGACATAAGGGTGGACTCAAATTATTAACTATTGGCATTATGAAACAAGCTGCTTACTTTTTGATCTGTTCCAGCTTGCTTTCTTCTGCCTTGATGTAATCTTTCAGTGACACCACCAGATCTTTTTCTGTATTAATTAAGTCTGTCATATGACCTAGAAAAACAAATGAGTTTGGTTAGACAAGGAGAAACAAAAAACCTGAGAATGAGAGGCATTCTTCCCCTCTTCTTTCTTCCCCTCCTTCAGCTCTTTCTTCCCTGAAGTTCTTCTGTATTTGCTTAAATAATCCTGAAGGAGTATTTGAGTAAGGCTTCTTGCCTTTTATTTTTTTTGAAGGAGAAAAATCTCATGTTGGACCAAGCTTGTTCCCATGGAAATTAATGTAATATCACATATTTATTATTAGAACTAATTTAGGATTCATTTGGAAAAGGAAATAGGTTGCAACAGAGTAATCTTTCATCCAAGCATACATAATGTAGAGCAAATAAAGACAAAGCTACAGAAACATACAAAGACTTCATGTTTGATATACAATACTAATCCAGTGTTTTATTTCTAAGACTACTTGCATGACTTCAATGGGTCCCCAGACTTTGTTATTAATTAATAATTGCTTAATTTCCTGCAAGCAGGCAGCTGAACTGGTTCATCATGAAGCGATACAGTCCACGTCTTCAGCTGTGTCACAGGCCATCAGAACCCAAGAGAGAGTATGCAGATATACTGGTATCATTATGTACCCTCAACAGCTGTTTTGCTTGCTTCTACGTATGTGCAACAGTCCAGACCAACATTTTGTTTAAAATCCAATACCTGTAAGAATACATAATGAAAAAGCCTGGATCATTAGACTAACTGGACTGACTTAACTCAAAGCACGTTTCTTCCAAAAGGAAGGAGTCAATCAGGTTGTAAGAACTAGTAAGTGGATTTAGTTCTGTACTAATTTAGCCTTGGATGCCATTAACACGTCGTTGCAGAATCAGTTTTGAGAGCCATCAAGAAATTCTTTCAGCTACACAGCATATACACCAAAGCATGTCTCACCAATGGAAGTGAAGAAGTCCGTATGGGCATAAGAAAAAGGCAGCAGAAGTCCAAGGGCTACGGTACACCATATCTTGTTGAATGCCATAGTTCAATAGCTGTCACCTCACCACGTACCTATGAAAGAAACAGCAAGTAGGTAAAAAAAAAAATCCCTATTCACCAGAGACTTGAATCTGACTTCAAAAGAGCTTATTCTCTTGGGGCTGCCACTAGTTCTTGCGGTAGCAGAATCTTATCAGATTAGATAATAACAGGGGACTGATGCCCTTCTGCAGCCTTTCTTATACTTTCGTGTGGTAAAAGAAAGATTAGCTTGGAGACAGAGTCTTCACAGGCACTCTTCGTCTTTTTGATATCTAAGACACTGCAGATAGAGTGACTTCACAAAAAGCACCAGAAAACACAAGATCAAGCACTGAAAAAACCCCCCATAATGTCAAGTTAACATACATATTATCAAGTTCTTCCACCAAATGAAAAAAATGTATCCTTTGATCAGTCAGAAAGAGGGCAGGGGAACAGGTCGAAAGGCAAACCCTACACAACCAGTCCACAGAGTAAATTACTCGCATGCTCCTGCTCTTCAGCTGCCACCGTCACGAAGCCAGCCTCCATACCTGAGACAAAAGGCTTCTCTGTCGGCTGGTTCATAGTTAGTCCCTGGATAAGTCCATAGCAGGCTCACAGGCAGTGCTCTCTCCCACAAACAGCTGCCAAGCTCTCAGCCTTTCAAGATCCTGAATCCTTTTAACAGCCTAGGATTTCCTTGCTACTGCATACTTTAAAAGTAATTATGCTGTCTTGGAATTCACAAGATTTACTTTTTTCCAAACACAAAAGCTTAAACTCTCATGTGTTGTATCTACTCACAAAAATTAAAACAACCGCATGTACTGATGGAAACTGTTTTACAACTCTTCCAACGGCAAAACAGCTAATGAAGAAAAAAAGAAAAAGTAAAAAGCAACATCACAAAGCAAGTCCAGCTATAAAGTGGTTCGGCCTATTTAAGTAGGAAAGCAATATGGTTTTGATCGACTTGACAGTACTGATAGCAAACATAAAACCAGGTGTGCCATTCACACAAAGAAGGTGTAAGTGCAGAAGTCACACCCAAGGGAAAACCATCCCACCCTCAAGAGGAGGTATTAACGGGAAACACTCTCCTGACTCCAGAGTGCAGGATTTCTTCTCACATTGCCCCTGAAGGGTCCCTCCTTTTCTTTCCACCTCTAGCACAGCAGAGAGAGCAGTACTCAGGTTTAGACTGACTGACTCTTGGACAGGACAAGCACAGTTTCACTGGCACCGATAGGAACAACAGGAAACTCATACGAGCCTAGAAAATCAGCACAGCCTCCAACTCTTGTAAATCATCTGAAATTTGCATGACCACAATTGAAAGGCTGAAACATTCTGACACATTCACCAGCAGAAAGTAAGCTGTAAAGTAAAAATTTGGAGAGGGAAGCCTGGAGTCCTGCTTCTTCCCCCGTCAAGTCAGGCACCTCAGCCTCACCGATGCTCTAAACCAGCCCTGCTGTCCACAGCAGCATTCCTCACCTCCTCCTCACTTGCCCATCCCCTCCACAGGCAGCCAGGCAACAAGCTGAATCAGACTATCAAAAAAAATTCCCCTCAAAAGCTCATTTTACCCTAAGTTCAATTCTGATATGGTTCACTATATAGCCATGTAACATCCATGCCAGAACAAGAGGGCAATTTGGACGCAGGAACTGGCAGCAAAGACAGCAAAGGAAGGCAAAATTGTTGTTTCTGGTAGCAGCACAAGTTTAATCCACTTGTGAAACTCCAGCCTAAATGCAGTGAACAAATATACCACCCTCCAGCCTGTAACACCTAGCTTTCAGCATAAACCAGGGATCCTGGTAAGGGCTATACAACTGTACCTACCTCTTCGGTGACTAATGTCAGTCTTATTAAACACAAGCTCCAATTGAGTAATTGCTGTAAATTAACGGGTCACATCTGGAATCAAGTTTTCATGCTGGCAAATTTCCTTTCACTCTTTACTTAAGCTGTATCCCCATGCGCAATGATGCTGATGTGTACCTGTACTCTTATTAAAAACACTGCTCGATTCATACTTTGCTCTGCAGAAAGCCAAGTGCCTCCTGCTCATTCAGCACTCAAGCTAATACATCTGTGAATCAATTACAAAGCACAAACAGTTCTACTACATGATAAATATTTGCCAACATTATCAGTACTCAGAATTCATTCAGCTATTTGTTTACTGCACTCAGTGAAACACAAGGAAAGCTTCAAAAAGTTTACTTTTTACTATTAATCAATATGAAACTTTTCTAAAGCACAAACAAAACAAAAACACACTCAAAAGGTGATGAAAACAAGGTCTCCTCTCCACCTATGGCTCTTGGTGACAGTCTTCCACTTTGCACAATAGAATGATGCCTGAAAGCTTGTTTGAGTAGCACCCTTTGGAAACAGTTTCTCCTTGTCTCTACCCACCTTTACAGCCTGCTCCAATACTGGGCTGACTCCAAATGCAGTTGCAACCCTACTCCCTCCTCACACCTTCACTGGCACACAGCAGAATGAGTGAGTAGCAATGGTCACAGATTGCAACAAGGGAAATTCGAAGCAGGTACAACGAAAAAGTTTCTCACAGTGACTACACTTAGGCACTAGAAGAGGTTGCCCAGAGAAACTGGATTTCCCATTCTTGGAGGAATTTCAAAACTGAACGGGACAAGCCTACATGCAGCCTAACCTAACCTCCAAGCTCACCCAGCTTCAAACAGGAGGTTAGGCTAGGTGACATCCAGAAGTCACTTCCAACTTCATTTTTCTTTACTTTTAGTCTCCAGATTTTCGGTCATTTGCAAGGACTCAGACAGACTCCTGTAATAGCTTTCAGCCACCCAAGATTACTTCCCTCCCAAACAAAATTCAGAGAGTTGGAAACAGAGCCCAAGGCAGCAGCCAGCCAGGTTTTCACTGCCCTAACAGCAGTTGCTAAGTAGCACAGCTTTCAAAACTACTGCAGAAGGATCAGCTACAGGTTCCCAAATCAAAGAAAATAAAGCTCAGTTAAGATAGATGCTGGAAATCTCTTAGACGCACAAGCTGCCAAATAAGTAGGCTTAATTTCTTCCTGTCAATGACATGAAGTAAAACAAGATGAAAATCCTCTCTATGTTATTCCTGTCAGTCTGACTCTCCTCCTCAGCCGTGTCCCTCAGGCAAACACAAAGATGACAGTTGAGCATCTCAGAGAGGAGGGAATCCACTACCCCCACACACAGAAGTGGGAGTCCAGCTGACAGCTTTAACATAGGAGCTTCCCAACGTTCCGTAAGAAATACATTTGCTAAGCTTTGAACAGCAAAACATGGCAGAGCAGAAAAAAAAAAAAATGGGAAAAGACAGCAAAGAACAAACAAACATGTAGATACAAGTAAAACAAAGCAGTGACTAGACAAATGATGCTGCCAAGCACAGCACAGGACTGCCCAATCAGTAGAGATACACAACAAATGACATTTCAAGGCAGGTTTTTTTGATGACTTAAAAGAGTTCAGCTCCGCTCTACAAGTAGAAACAACCTGCAAAAGTCACAGGAGAGTGGACGTGCATGTAGGATCCATGCAAGCAGAAGGAAAAGTGAAGTTAAAACAAACTACAGAGAGTGATATAACAATCAAGGTCACGCCAAATGGTAACCAAAGACTGAAGCATTTAACTGAAAATTCTTATTACACAAGTCTCCTCACTGCCAATTCCAAGCTCCTAGGTGCTTACCAGGATCCTTAGAAAACAAGACAGAAAATGGCAACTGAGGGCGTACTTCAACATGGAATTATTCTGGAATAGCTCTAACTCAATTCCAAAACGGCTTCTTAATTTCTTACCTAAATAAGTGACCTACTCAAGATTAAGTCTGCTGCCACGCCAGGAGTCAAAACTGTATCACCAAGATCCTCAACTTCTGATTTAAATACTGGTCCACTCTCACAATCTTTACTGTATCCCACTGTATGTAATGAAAAAAAAAAAAAATCTGTTAAACTGAGCTAAATTTAGCTTTGGGGGGGAGAGGATAATACCAGAAGCGATAGCTGGTCACTGCACTAAACCTCTTGTGTCTCAAGGATAGCTCCAGTTATAGTGTCATGACACGATGTGACTGGAAACACTACTCAAAAGGAAACAACTTTCCCAAAGTGTAAAGTCCCAAGAACATCTAACTGCCATCACTGCTTCACAGTCTCACAGGAAAGAACCATCAGAATCCAGTCCCTAAATTCTCTAGCACAGCATATTTAAAGGCTGTTTTAAAATTAAGATCTAAGCAGTGAGAGAAGAAAGATTTTCTAGAATTGCTGCTAACAAAATAACATGGCACGTTTTAGGTTTCTTTTCAATGACAAAGTTGTAATATAAGTAATCTTACATATATAATAATCTAGTAATAGATGAGAATGAATTTTAGAGTCAAGCAGGTGACACGTTCTAAGTATCATTTATTGCCAACTTGAAGACAACATTTGTGAGCCTGACTACAGAACAGGTGTGTATATACACAGATTTGTACCCACGGAACTGAAGCAAGTTTTTCCTTGGTTTCTTCCAGACTAAGACTGAATGGACACAGCCCTCTCGGAGCCCATTTGTTTTAACTTTCTAAGCCAAGACAAAGAACACTGGCGATGGAGCGGAGCACTTATCTTATTAGACACAACAAGCAGGAGGCTATCCTATTTATCCTTCTGCTCAAGGATTAGCGGAATATCTATAGAGATATACAGACTGTTTTCAGATATTAAGAGTGATTATAAAGAAAGCCAGACAATCCCAGTGATCAACAGCTGAAAAACAGTACCAGAGAAGAGCTCTTTTAGGCTGAAGCTGTAGCCCGGCAGTGGTTCTGCAGTAGCAGAAAGCCTACTCCTCTCGAGGGGAACAGTAAGTCAGTCTCAAGTTATTGCAAGAACGCTGCCTAGAAACACACAGCACAAGTGACAGCAAAGATGCTGTTTCAGCACAGACTTTATTTTCAGTCTTTCCTCGGTTAAACAGACACAGTTGATCAAATAAGGTTGTTTGGGTTTTTTTCCAAGTATATTCTTTTGGACCACCTTCTTCAAAATAAAAGTGTCCTTCTCTGTATCAGCCTCAACACAGAGGCAGAGCTTTCCTCCCATAAACCTCTATTTATCCTCACGCCTTCCACAGTGTTACTCATTATCTATCAGTTATGTTTTTCAAATCGCAGTATTTTCCTCAACAACTGAGTATTTTCCAATCTATGTGCACGCCTCAAAATCGCAGCTTTAAATGCTGGATTTTAAAACTATTCATTATGCAACAATGTTTAAATCTCTACAGGTCAGAGAGCTGCTCTCTCTTCTGGCTGGATGCACAGCTCTTAAAGCATACATTCACCCTGTTACTCAACCAAAGCTTCTGCAGCAGCTCCCATCTCCACACCACCAGCTCAGCTGTGCCAGCAGACGTGTAGTGCCCTGCATAGCCCCTGTTTGCCATATGTGGAGCTACGCAGTGAATTAGCAAAGAGAACTAATCCACACCAGCTGTTTTCAGCTGTGAGGTGAGGTAGTGATTTCCTCCACCACCCCCCCCACACGCTCATTTCTGGACCAGCCCGTGTGAAAAGCACAAATGAGGAACTGTGAAAAGGCACAAATGAGGAACTGCTTAGAACAGCACTGCCACTGGACAGCAGTTTGTGAAATGGTGCTGCTTCTTCAGCTTCTAGATTAATTAACAGCTGGAAGAGATATGCCTACCTATGCCACAACCACTGCTTAAATGGCAGAATTAAGACCTCTTAGCACAGCAAGATTCAGGCGTATTCCTGCTGCTTTGAGTCCCAGGAGGTGGGGGGGGGGGGGTGTTGGAAATCAGTTCTGGTTCTGTCAGCACCTAATTAAGAAGCAGTGCAAAGTACTCTAGGTCAAATCAAATGCTTTGTAGTATGGTTCAAGAATTCAAATGTATCCAACCATGATCCACAAGTAGCAACGGGTGCAGAACGGGATGACAAAGAACATCTCTTATCCCAAAAGCAGGCCTCCGCTTCCCAAAACGAACCAAGAAGTCATTGCCTTTGCTTTCCACCCCTGCCAGAGTACTGTCTGCACGCTTAGTTGAATAGTCTTTTGCATCCTAAGAACCTACGTTTAACATTTATCTACTTTTTGTAACTGATAGCTTCCGTTTACTAAAACCTTGAGGACTGAATCTTTACGTACCCAAAGTAGGTGAACACTTAAGCACTCGAGCACCTCTGCAACTCCTCTTGCTGCATTCAGCAGAAGAAAACACGTGTGAAACTGAATCTTGGGCAATCCTTTTGATACCTTCTCTCTGTAACCCACTAAGAGCATTCAGCTTTCCAGGTAAACTGGGAAGATTTACTCTAAGCACAAACGACATTTTTATTTTCCCTTCGTTCAACAGCATGATCAAGAATTCCTGCTGAAGTTTCTCCTTCTAGCCAGGTTAGAGCCCATCAAGATACCCACTCGAGGCTGCAGCTTACTGCAAAGTTAGACGCAAAATTTCACATAACGCAATTGGCTGAATCCAGCCCAAAGTAGCAGAGAGGGAAATCAAGATAAGCCGTATTCCTCACGGTGTAATTACTACACCCAGCGCCCGCGGCTACAAACACAGCGTGTGACAACCGCTGCAGCCCCTTCTGTGCCTTATGCCAAGGAACTTTTCACCCATCCAAGGCCAAAACCGTTTCAGTGCCCGAGCGCTCTTCAGCTCCTCAGGCAGCAGAACCGAGCTACAGGCAGCCCCGGGCTGGGGAGACGCGGTGCCCAGCAGCCCGGGAGGTGCCACAAGCCGGGCTGGGACCGGCGGGCGGGAGCCCACCTGCGCCGCGCACCCCCGGAGGGGAGGCGGGACGGGCGCGGGGCGGGGGGGGGCTCCGAGTCGCTGGCAGCCGCGTTTAAAGCGCCGGGAACGGGCCGCGCAGCGGCGGCTCCCGGGAGGAGGAGAACGAGGAGGAGGAGGAGGAGGCGGCACTGTTTAGTCTACCAGCGGCGGGGAAGCCGGGCGGGCCGCCGCGGCCCTGCCTGCCGGCGCGGCGGCGCCCTCCCGCCCCCCTCCGGAGGCTGCCGGCTCCCGTTACGTAAGGGCCGGGAGGGCCGGGGCACCGGCCCCTCGCCGGGAGGGCCGCCGGCGGAGCGCTGCCACGTATCGCCCCCACCCCCGCCCACGCAGCGGCCGCCGCAGCGGCGGCAGCCGGACCCCGACGCTCCCCTCACGCCGCGCTTCCCCGACCCACCCCGCTCCCCTCACCGGGGCAGCGGGGCCTCACCTGCGCGAAGGGGGCGGCGGCGGCGGACGGACGGGAGACGGCGCCGGTGGCGGACACCCGCGCGCTGCCCGGTGGCGTAACCGACGGCGCGCGGCCGGCCCCGCGCGGGGCTTTATAGGCGCCCAGGCCACGCCCCCCCGGCCCGCGCGAGGCGGGGGCGGGGCGGGCGGCCGGCGCGCTACGTGAGCTCGGTCACAGCGGCGGCCGCTCCACGGCGCATGCGCCGCCGCCGCTGCTCCACGTGGGCCCCGGGGGTCACCGTCCACCCCCGGGGGTCACCGTGCCCCTCCGGGGAGCGCCGCGGGTAGGGATATCCCCGTTCTGAATCGCAGAGGGGGCAGAAATTTGATGAAAATGCATGAAAATGGGAACCTCCTCCGGGACAATAAAAACAGTGAGGAGGATTAAGCCAAAAAGGGCGGGTTTGGCCCGTCGCGGGGGATTGAGTTGCGCGATTGGGTACATTCAGCCCCGGTGCTCTGGCGCGCCGGCTCTCAGCTGGCACAGCTAAGACCCGCCTGAGGCTCAGCACGCTTTTCTCCGACTGGTGCTTTAATTTCTATCAATAATAATGATTCTAAACCAACCTCGCACCTCCCGGTGTCACCCGCTCTGTGTCACAGGTGCTCCCTGCTCCATCATCCGAGGCCTCGCTGGTCACCCGTGCTCCCGCTAGTCTCCTCCTGCAAAGCCCAGCTCAGGAGGTGGCCAGTGTTGACAGTACCTTCCCCAAGTGCCGCTGCTGAGGCGGCCTCCCGCATCACCCGGCGGAGCTTGGGCGTGCAAGGGCTCAGGGCTGTCGCAGAAAGACATGAAGCTGCTTGGATGTGTCCGGCCATGACAGATCGATGAGGACTGTTGCTTTCTAGGAGTTCTTAAATAAACTAGGCATTTTTATAGTGTAGTTCCAGCAATTAAGTTAGAATAGGGACCTTCATAAGCAATTTTTTCTTTCTTTTTAGATGAGAGCTTCAAATTAAGAATCATCTCCTCGCCAGCCTAGCCAGCCTGTGATCTTCCTTCTTTTAAGACAGACATTTTGGCCACCCCTAGCTGTAAAGCTTTCACAACAATTACAGAGTGCTGGTGAAGACCAGCAGGGGTCAAAATCCCCTCTAACACGCATTCTTCAGCTTAAAACCACCTCATTCATGAGAGGTAACTGGAGGTTGCAGCATGATCCGTAACTTAAGATTTCTTCCCCGTACTTAAACTGTTACCTCAGGTTCAACTCCCTCAGCAATGTCTTTTGAGGAGCAAACATCACAACATCGGGTGTTATGCCCCATTTGGGGGAAGACTGTGAGATATGACATATCTCATATGAGAAACAAACAACAACATTAACTGAATTCAGTCATTTCTTGTCCAGATGTGGACACAGATGTGTCCACACAGCCAACTATATTGCCAATACTGCAAGCGCTGCTGCGCCAGAGCAGGACGAAGGCCAGTTTTTAGTGGAACTATCCGTCAAAAAAATAAGCCTTCCTTTCCTCTCGTTTTGGTCGTCTTCCAACAGAAATACAACTCCTACAACTAGCAGGAAACACTGGAACGATATCCAAGCTTCTAGCTGAGGCATCTAGTTAAAGCCCTGTTATCCAAAGAGTCCATAATATCTAGCCAGAGATTTAAGAGCAGCTTCTAGAGATTTGGCAAAACCTCACACACTGTAGAAGCATTCAGATTCTTTCTAGTGAGATTCACCGCTTTCTCATTGTCTTTTGCACTGTTCAGATATTTTTAGAAAGTAAGGCAGACAGTGGAGAACAGCAACAATCAGTTTATTAACGTGTTTAGTATTGTATTGGTCGGCATGGGGCTGAAGGCAATGAAATTTCTGCTAAAAGGAGCCCAGGATTTTGGCATCTACCAAGCAGTCAAATCAAGAGCCGTTTCCAATAGTCAGGGCATCAGCTTGCTCCGTGAATTTGTTTCTCCCCCTTGTCAGTGCTTTCTGACAGTTAGGTAGAGAGTACTTACTCATTTTCTCGTGCCTTCCTCAACTCCAGCATAGTCACTGACCTTCCAGTTGCATTACAAGATTGTAAATTGCTGTGTGCTGGACTTGTGTGTTATCACCTCCTATCCAATACTGATGGGGCTGGGCAGCTTCAAGCAGGCCTTAGCAAAGCAATTTGTTATGTTGGCACCTTGTTAAGAAGCACTTACTATCTGGAAGTGCCACAGGAACGCTTCTTAAGAGAAAGCCGAAGCAGAACAAGTGGCTTTCAGACTTTCTTTAGGATTTGCAAAGCCCTGTGTGTTTTCTACAGAAATGCTGTCCCCTCTGTAGCAAGCACAAGCCTAACAACATGCTGCCTTTTTTGAGCAATCCCGTAGAAGCACTCCACAGGCCCTAAGCTGAAGGGTACGAAAAGAAAGATCCATCTAAAACAAGAATGAAGCACAAGAGGCCTCATAAGAACACAACTGCGGTGGCTTACACCAAAGCTTTGTTTAACCCATGCTGCCTAGAGTACTGTCCCAGCCTCCAAACACTTTTAGCTTAGGGATTTTCTCAGCCTGATGTGGTCTCTATATTTACTAACCCTCAACGGAGTTCTCTGGTAAGTATTTCTCCTCTCTTGAGCTAGAATTCTTTTGCATCCACAACATCCTTTACCTAGCAGTGGTGCCATCCCTTAGCCAGGGCATGGAAAACCACCTCCGTTTGTTCACTGGGAACGTGGCTCCAGCTAGTTAGATTTGATTAACCAGGTTCCTGCACAGGATGAGACAGCAAACAGTTAGGACCTATCCCTTAGATAGGCTGAAGCGTCAGAGCCCACTGAAGACTCCAAGTCTTTAATCATGCTTATTGTCCTCTTTTCCAGTTCCTCAGTATCCTTTTAGAGGCAACAGGCCATGACCTGCACGTAGTGTTTAAGAGACAGGTGAGCCATCTTTATATCATGCTGAGCTTAGCTTTTTAAAGTATATTAGCAACTTAGGTTTACCCTTTGTAAAGAGATGAAGCTTGATCTAGTTTCACACGCGTTCATCAAACAGTGCTGCTAGTCTGCTCCCAAAAAGAAGTCATTACCTGCAGTCAAGAGGCTGGATCCTCTGTCATCAGGTATTTTGTGCAGTGCAGCAAATCGGTGCCGCGGTTCGAAGATCTTCCCTAACCAACAGCAGTAGGGAGGGAAGAGACAAAACCCACACATGCTACCCCAATAAGCTGAAGTGAGCAAATCCTACTAAAATGTCATTCAGATGTTAAAGTGTCTCCTCTCTACCTGTGCAAGTGTTAGGAGCACAGAATGTAATCAGCAGGATCAAAGTAGAGTTTCTTTCTTTCAAGGTCCCCGTCCCGAGCATGAGAAACTGTAGGAGTCCATCATATACATAATATACACCACAAGTCTAACTTTAGAGAAAAGCCAGATTTGGCTAGTTTGCATCTCAAATTTAATGATAGAGAGAAAGCTACTCATTGGCTTTCTCTTTAAAGAAGTGGTTTGTCTTTCCTTGGGCTCTTCCTAAAAAAAGAAATATTTTTTTACCGAGAGGTTTCTTGTGGCTTGACCATAAGTTTTCGATGTGAGTTTGCTGGTTTTATGTATTTAAAGCAATTAACAGTTGTTTTGCAAGGGCCAGCTGTTAGCAATTCTAATGCTTGTTTCTGCTTATTGGGGCAGTTGGAAAGACACAAAACAGAAGAGCAAGAAAAAGCCAGATTACTAGTATAACCATTATTAGCCTAGAATTACATTTTCCAGCCACTTTTTTTGGCTTGAAAAATCTTTTACCAACTGCTGATACCAATACGAGTATTTTACAAACCCAGATTTAAAAAAAAAATAAATCTTAGTGACACAGGACCACAGATTTGCCTATTTTTCAATCTTGTCGATGTTACAGATCACAAGTATTTGTTCTCACTGCCTGTGTCCTCCTTGCCTGCTCCTTTTGTTTGCTCCTCTTGCATCAGGAGAGTCTCAGGGATTCACTTCCTCTGGTGGCCTGCCAAAGCTCAAATTAGTAAGCTCCAGGAAGCTGTCAGAGATGCATTTGTATGGCCAGGCCTTCACTTCGCTCACAGGATTGCGTCTCGCATGGAGTACGGTATCTGCAGGGGTCAAATAACAGTTTATAGATGCAATTCACACAACTCAGAGCCCAGCTCAAAAACACTTGGAAAGAAGCAACATGGTGCCAAAGTGACAACTGATATTTGTGCTTAAAAATTAAATTAAATAATTGCGTGAATAAATGACGAGAAAACCTCTGTTATTTTCAAAATCATCTTCCCTGCTTATGTGCTGCAGAAATATTTGCAATGTGCAGGCACAGGCAGGTGTATGGGCCCTTGGAGAAGGCACAAGGAATCTCTCATAGACTGCCTGGCTTCCCGCCGGTCAGATCAGTCACAGAAGTGACTCTAATCGCATTTTCTCTGCATATCTTCACACAGCACAGAAACCAGGTATACACTATGGGGCTAATCCATGATTTTTTTTAGCTGCGTATAGAAACGAGAGGCTACAGCACTGCACTGCCCTCAAAGGAGTCTTCACACTGCAGCATAGTGCTCTGGCTTTTAATCCTTCACGTGGACAGGGGTGCACTTACCAAATGACTGATTGCTTTGGGCTGAAGAAGGTTGAGAGGCTGTTCCAAGGTTTGAGGTCTAAAGTATCACTCTCAACTGCTTCCCCTCTAAAGCCAGCTCTTCTTGCAAGATCCATTTCTGGGGGCACTTAGGGTCAAGAAATCTGTTAGCTTGTTTTAACAGCAGGGTGGGTACTTCCCTTAGAGATTATATTCCCATCCTTTATCTTATTAAGGGAAGATGTGTTTTATCCATTAATCCAGTTAGCCTAATGGATTAATAAGATTGGGCTTGCTCTGTTTCAGGAAGCACACCAACAGCAGTCAAGCAATTAAACCTAAATTTGTAAGTAACGCTAGTAACAGAAGTGCTATTTCCCTGAATATTCTATTTATTATTTTTACAAGCTAGGCTCTCAAATTATGTGATGTGAAATCTCGATTAGAATGTCTCAATTCATGACCAAAAAGCAAAAAGCTGCCCTGAAAACATTTACTTTCGTATGTTTATAACATTCTCCTTGTGCTAAATACAGGTGGGTAGGTTCCAGCCCAGAATAATGTTTTCAGTACTCGAGAGGAATCTGTTTGTTCAGTTATAAAGGCATGAAAATAATTTGTCATTATTCTGACATCTGTCTTGGCAAAGCGTGCTTTCTGATCAGAGCTATTCAAATCCAACTGTGGGTTTGGGTGCTTGAACACTAAACAGCTCCGTCCTTCAGGTATGTTCAGCTCTTGGCATATTTTCCTGTTTAAGGGTGTACGGTCCTTAACTTTAAACAATGCTTTTATGTTACTGATACAAAAACCAGAGACACTTGGAAGGAAAAAAGCAAAAAGGAGAGAGAAACTAACAGGAACAAACTCCTCTGCTGAGAACAGCTCAAATTGCTGCAGTAGCATTGTTCTCATAACAACTTCTGTTTGGCAAAATACAGCACGGGAAATTCTGATAAAATGAAGCAGGGGGGTGGGGGGGAAAGCGCCTCACTAACTCCAGCAGTTAAGCAAAATCCTGAGCGCAGAGTCAGCCATGCAGCCTGGGCTCAGGCTGGCGAGCGGCCCCTGCAGAACTACATTTCCCAGCGCTCCCGGGGAGGGAAGAGCCGCTCGGCCCCAGCAGAGCGCGGCCCCGCCGTTCGCTGCGGGAACAGGGCGCCCGACCGGGGCGGCGTGGGACACCGGGAGCTGAGCCCTGCCGGGACACAGCCCTCCGTCAGCAGAGCCCAGTAAGTGGGGAGGACAGGCCTACATCCACCTCCTGCCAGCTCTACAGCGGAGCGTAGATTTACAGGCACGACAGGGCCGTTTGGGCCGGCCTCCCGAGGTCGAGCGTTTACCGTCGAGTTTTCAGTGATCCAAACCAAAACCTGGCACTGTGGTTCCTAGGAAGGAAGGGGTTAAACTCCAGCATACACTGCATTTCATCGTTCCAGGTACAAGCTATTCCTCTTATCCCCAGCCCCGTGCTCGTTCCAAAGTGCAGAGCTGTTTGTAAATTCCTCGATTCGGTGCTGGCTGCCGCGCTGGAGATTTTCACGCGCCAGGCGATGCGAGACGCGGGGGCAGAGAAGTGACGGATCCATAATCATCCGCACCGCAGAGTTGTTTCAGACACGGTCTGGGTGACAGTCGCCGTCCTCACGTGGTTGTGCCCGAGGCTGCTGGCAGTGTGCCGAGAGTTCCCGCTGCGGTGGCTGGAGCGTCGAGGCTGGAGCATCGAGGGGGGACGCCGATGCTCCCCCCAGACTCCCTGGGGATCATCCCAGTGAAGATCACCCTCAGCTGAGACAGTGGGAAAGAAGGACCCGGGGCAGAGGTGTCAGGAGCCACAAGGCAAAGCCTCCACGCCACTGGCCACAGAAACTGCCCCCAGGGACAGCCTGGAGCCTCTGCTCGGGCACCAGTCCGGCTCGGGAGCCGTCACTGACCTTTACCGAAAGGAAGGACTCTCAGACTCTTCTTTGGCACTGCTTATGTGTTCCTAAATCGAAGCAAACGTAACTTCCTCTTTAACAGGCTTCGAGTTCTATGGTTGAAAAATGAAATACTCAAAACAATCATTAAGGATCATGAATCATATCTCATTTTTGTTTCAGATGAATGCTAGAGAGGGTAGCGTTTCTGGCTATTTTCTGACATCCTGAAACTGAGTTCAAACTGCAGTCTGTGACTGCCTGAGCTGAAAATGTGGTAGGATCCTTTGGCACAAAACCCATTCATAGCTGGAGATGATCCAGTTCAGCTGCAACTGCTGTCTCTCCTCGAACTCCGGGAATTCTCTTCCGCAGCTGATATTTTGTCTTTCGTTCTCTTCTGGCATCAGTGCCTTTCCCACAGATCTACTGTGTGCTGCAAGAGGATGTTCAGTTGGATCGAGGCCGTTACAACTGTGTAGGAAACAAGCAAGAGAGCAGCCACCTTCATGGTGCTTTTCCCCAGGGATACAGGAGTTTAGGACAGGAACATTTAATCTAGTCTTAGAGCAGTGTCTGTAAGACCTGTGCACACTCACAGATGGAAACAAACTGAGGTATCTTTAAACAGTCTTAAAAATTGTCTGAAACTGGGTTTGATGTGTGACTAGAGACTAAGACCAAAGTGATAATTTTAGAAAGCAGATGCCAGCATGCTGCAGGCTCTGCAAGAGGGGGATTTCTGGTAGCACTGGGTTATTGCACCTTTTAAATCAAACTTAACTTTGTAGGGCCAATGCATTATATTCTATGCTTCTCTTTTTAGGCAGAGACAGCTACCTGTAGGTGTTGGTTATGGCTGCGATTTATCAAGCAGTGTGTAGAAGAGCCTCCTCTCTCATCTGCCGGTTCCACTCTACCTATGTTCGAAAAATGAGGTAAGTTCTCATCTGATTCTTGTGTACAGTGGGAAGACCAGAGCTTGGCACTCTTGTGTCGACTGCCACAAGCAGCCCTACCTAAATCTAGCCCAGGAGCCAATCTTTTAACAGTTCAGCAATAATGTAGTAATGCTATGTGAGCTCTGTAAATGATAACAGCCAAAATCTCTCCACTCCCTTCACCACTGATAAGAACTGGTACTCACAGGCTGGAGCTCTGTTAATGAATGTCTAGACTTACTGTCCCAGCTAAAGATCTCTTAGAATACAAGCGATAGACTGGAAGCGGTGCTGCTCTCCTCAATTTAAATCCTACTCCAAACAGTCTGAAAGAAGCACATCCTGTCACCTTTTTTCCAATGATTGCTTTTCCTAACTCAGGCCCCGGCTAGCTGGGTCCTAAGACTTCAGCTTGGTCTTTACCCCTCACGTCAGCGTGACAGGTAGAACGTACCCTGCAGTAATGAGTGTAGCCTGATGGGAAGCATATTCAACATCCGAAGTGCTCAGCAGCCTTGCTAAAAAGGACTTGGAGACATCCAGACTGGGGGGATAAAAGGAAAGATCAAGATTTCCTGCACACAAATAACCATGTCTATAAAGCAGACCTCTTGGATTAAGAGGCTGGGTTACTGATCTTGGATGTCCAAGACTTGAGGGTGCTTGTGTGGCAGTAAGAATTGCAGTGTTTTCTGCCACACGGCACCTTCACTAGAGGCTACAACCTACTAAAGAGTAGACTCAGCTGTCAAAAACTCTAGAAGCACGTGGAATACTTAAAACCCGTACTGTCTGTTCAGCCCCCCTGCTCTGTGCAAAATAAATGCGTCCAAATAAGCGTAACACACTTAATCTCAACATGATCTTGAATTCATCTTCTTTTCTCACTGCAGATACTTAAATGACCTAAAGGAAGACGATAGCCTTTGTAGACAAGCCCAGACCTCAGGAACATTCTACCTCTTTCACAATCTCTCCCCCTTCCTGCAGCAAGTCGGGAAGCAATATTTGGTACCACAGGTCAGTGCAGCAGGTAAGCAGGTGTCTGGAAAGAAACACCTCCTGGATCACACAGCTGAAATGATACAGAGTCATTTACAAGAAGCAACCCCTTACGTGGGGGTTGAAAGATCTATCAAGCTGTGCAAGAACATTCTGCTATATGCAGCACACTGTTTGTTAACTACCAAAGACTATTTAGAGTTAAAACCTTGGCATGTCAACACAAGTTCATGCTCTTCACGCATACGGCATCAACATATACCTGATCTATTTTGAGATGGTTAAACATTTGGGACCATGCCTTTTGAAGAGAAAAGGCTGTCAGGAAAACAAGCAAGGTCTAACTGACAAAGGTTATTTGGCGTAACGCAGGAAAAGTTTTCTTTGAAAGGTATTGGCTGGTGCAGGACAGAAACAGAATGGACAGCTGCTCCTCAAGCGTGAAAGCATTTGCACCATTAGCTTGACATGGTCAAAATTTCCAACAGCTAGGAGGAAAGCCTCCATCCGGGTGAGACCACTTGTCTGGTCCCCATGCACATGAGCACCCTGCCTTCAGCCGAGATTGTGTGTACCTTGAAGATCCAGAGAGAGCATCGTGGCTGTACGAATTTGCTTTCATCACAGATTTTTCTTTCCCTTTCCCCTGCTGTTTAGAGATGAAAAGGATCCTGGCGAAATTCAAAGAGGCTGAACAGTGGATAGAGAAGTCGGTGCTGATCGGTTGTTCAGATGAGCACGTACCACACTTTGCCCTGGATTTAGGTTGGGATGATTCTCCTCTTCCATCTGTGTCAGCATCACGTTTGATGCACCGAGATGAAGATGCTGCCTAGGCAGCATCCCCAGTCCTTGCTGGGTGAACATTTACTGCCAAAGAGGACTCGGGGGAGTCTCTGTGGGAGCTGTTGTGAGCGTGGTGGGTGGGAGCCACAGAATGGCACTGCTGTTCCTGTGTGTGTGTTAGTAAAGGTGGGCTGTTGGCAGGTCACTTAACATTTGGGAATGTTACCACCGAAGTGATGTCACTTCCACGGGAACTTCCAGAAATTGTATACCGGAACAATGAAGGGCGTAAAGTTGTGATAATAACTGCAATTTATGACATCAAAGATTTTTTTTGTTGTTGTTTTTTTAAAACAGGAGCCTTGGAGAAATCAGTCATTGAGTCTGAACTCAAGGGATCGTTTACTGACTTACGAAAGGCTCTCTTCGTAGTGGATGGGAAAGATTCTCCTTTGCTGGCTTCGGTATCGTACAGGATTTTTTACTTTAAGAAGCTGTGATTTCTAACATCAACCCTTCTTGTCTTCCATATTGTTTTATGATTTAATACATATTGTGGAAGTACCTGCTGTATACCTTCAGTGACCTAGGTACAAACACACTAAAAATTACAGCAGTTTTCCCAAATTTGCAATCCCAAAAGCAAGCTGCAACAGAAATAGACAAGTGGCTTAAAAATGACTGCAGTAATTAGCTATTTATCATCAACCTGCTGTATGTCCAGTGTGAAACACACTGGTCTTAATGGTAGTCACAGCAATCCCAGTTTGTCCTCAGCTTAACAACTATCGGACACTAGTTTTCCATAATCTAGGCAAACTGAATTTCACGAACAAACTTACAGATCTTCTTTCAGAGTTGCTCTTTTAAAACTACTCACTTATAAGCTCTTACTCTGCAGACACCCTGTGTTTGGAAGCCCTAAGCAAAGACCTGTGTGTGAAAATCAGATGTCCTGACCCATAAGTAGAAATAGTTCATGTTTCTTTTCCTGCTGTATGTTTGTGATGCTTGGGCTATTTTTCAAGAAGGTATTCAGGGTTGGAGACTCCACAGAATAGTTTGTTGCCCATTACTACTCCCATTATATCCCAATAAAGAACAACTCTTCCCCACCTCCCCCAAACACGCTCGAATTTGGATGCTAAAGCAAGAAGCATGAAACATCGATTTCAGAATCTGCTGTTTTTCAAAGCAGTGCCTGTACTTCATTTACCTTTCTGAGGCTTCCAAACATCGTTCAGGGAGACTGCTCCGAATCTTCTGCCCCAGGTATAAATAAGATTTGTGTTTCTCTCTTGGTGTTCACAGGCTCAGTCCCTTCTTCGGTGGCACGACTCCCACCAGTACTGTAGCAAAACTGGCCAGCCCACTCAGAAAAACGTGGCTGGCAGCAAGCGTGTCTGCCATGCCAGCGGGATAATTTACTACCCACAGGTGAGCACCTGAGCAGCAAAAGTAAGCAACGGCAGGGTCTCTGCAGCGACAGGCTAGTGCTGCTGGGTCACATGGAGGGGAATCTGTAAAAGGCAGCAGGAGTCCTTTGTGTGTAGCTGGGTACTAGGAAAAGCAACAATTTGCACTTACTCGCTTTTTGATCTGTTTGCTAGATGTCTCCAGTGGTTATCACCCTGGTGTCTGATGGGAGCCGGTGCCTCCTCGCACGACAGCCCTCATTTCCCCAGGGGATGTACAGTGCTCTGTCAGGCTTCTGTGACATGGGTAAGGCAGTCTCTGATCCAGCGTGGGGGCCTCGGGCAGGCAGGGCGTGGGGGCAGAACGATGGGACATCCTGCAAATAGCTGTTCACAGAGGAGGATGGAAACATACGTGATACCAGGGAAAAACATACTGGATCTAAAGAGATCAGTGTTAAATTCTAAATAGCTGTATGTATCTGAAGAGAATGCGAGTTATGGGTGTATATCAGTTGCTCTAGTCCCTGATGGTAAATACAAGACTCCCCAGGTCAGAACCCCAGATACTTGTTTAGTCCATTTTGTGTCTAGTGCAGTCTGTCTCAGAAAAAAACCCTACAGACCTCTTGTTACCTGAGGGAAAATGGCTTAAAAAGGGAAATGATGAAGAGAGGCAGCATTGTTCTCTCCACCAGCTGTTTATAGCCACAGCCAAAAACGTCTCTGATGCCTCTGTTTAAGGGAGGTAAGCATTGTTGATGAATTTAATTGAGCATCCTACTGCCAAGTGTTCCCAGGTCAGCACAGTCGGAGCTCCTGCTTGTGCATGAGCAGTCAGGGCTGGAACACATCAGAAATCAGCGTGCCTACATTTTGTTTGCCACAGTTTGCTGCCCTGAGGCCAGGCTGTCCTTACCTAACTTTGCTTGTTTCTAGGTGAAAATGTGGAGGAGACAGTCCGGCGAGAGGTGGCAGAAGAGGTGGGTCTGGAGGTGGAATCGTTCCAGTACTCGGCTTCTCAGCACTGGCCCTTTCCCAGCAGCTGCTTAATGATAGCTTGTCACGCCTTGGTGAGAGAACAGCAGACTGAGGTGAGCAGACGCAGGTTCCCCTGAGGCATTGCACTGCCTGCCTTACATAGCAAAATCTCTTTCAGTCCACAGACTTTAGCTTGGAGAGCATCGGATCCTCTCTAAATGCAGTTTTCCATCAGCTTTCTCTAGCAGTGAAGAACAAACTTCAAAATAATCATATCATCTGTTGCAACGTGCCAAATTTTGCACAGGTCACTGTATATACAAGCCCAGAGCCCAACACCCCTATATTTTTTCCTCTCAACTTTGCAGGGGAGGTCCTCTCTAGTATTAATATCATATTTGCCACAGGACATGCAGATTCTGCCATGTTAATTACTGTGCTCAGCCACTGACCAGTGCCATGATGGAATAGGGCTGCGTGACTTGTGGCTTCCCTCAGGAAACCAAGATGACAAAGCACTGGTGGATAGTAATGTCCTTTCCTGTATTGGCATCAGCACTTAATTCAGGCATGGATAAAGCACTCTGGTCATGCTAGGATAGGACCTTTGTGGGTGCAGGAACAAGCCAGGTACCACTGCCCACATTTGAATCTGATTTAAGGAACTGGTACTCTCTCAATTCTTTCCAGATCAGTATGAACAGCCTGGAACTAGAGGAAGCCCGTTGGTTTGACCTGGAGGAAATCGTGGAGGGTCTCAAGAGAGAGCCTGGTTCTTCAAAGCAAGACGATGGTAGATTATTACCCTGGTTCCCTCCCAAACAGGCCATTGCTCACCAGCTGATTTGGGAGTGGGTTAAGCAGCAAACTTCTCAGCTGGCTTAGGCATTACTTCATCAAGTCTGCGATTCTGCCAGAACTACAAAAGCTCAATACAAAAGCTTCCAAAGTTACTGAAAGCAAAGTCTGTGTTACAGTGAGGATAGCACCACACTGATGGCAGTCTTACACTCAGGTACGTGGACCTGCAAAGCCATATCTAAACGGATCATCCTCAGGCAATTCCATGTACAGTGGATCACCTTTGAGATCCCATGACTTGCAGTAAATGTACAATAAAATTCTTAGGCCCAAAGCATCAAACTTACCGTGACCAGCTGCTGCTGTTGCCCAGCAAGCAACAGAACAGTGAACCCCTGGCACCTATGTCCCATTTTCCTCCATTTATCCATCTTGGATGGATATCAAACGCACAATTTTTCCAGAAAAAAAAGGGACAGTGGTACATTTCAGTGTTCACATTTATATGGATCTGGACACACTGGGAAAAAAAAAACAACAGAAAAAAAAGCCACTGCCTGTATGCTCTCTTCTTCTGTTTCCGTTCCTATTCAATCTTCCAGTTTCATATAAAACATCCTATTTTTTTTTTGCAAATGTTAAGTGGGCTCCTTCTTTGTCGAGACATCTGAGCAACTAAAATTATCTCTAGAGGCACCATTTTCCCCACCAGTGAGTGTTACTTCTGTCCCAAGGAAGAGAGAACAGAGCTATCTGGTGGCAGAGAGTGGAAGAGCAAAACTTACATATAAGCATATTAGAACCACCAAGATAATGCAAAGGTGAGAGGAACTGCTGCAGGAAAGGGCTGCACTTCCAACAGAAAAATCCCAAGAGGCACAATGCCTCTTACCCTGTGCCAAAAGCCTGGCTTGCCTGGAGAGCTGGTCTCATTGTACTGATGAAGTGGTATCACTTCTCTGGAGGGAGAGCGACAAAGAAACAGTCTGGGCAAGAAAAGCTTAGTGAAAGAGACGGATGGATGGATGGATGTTTGATCTGCTGCTGATTCAGGCTGACAGTCCTTCCTGCCTACTTAAGAGTTCAAATGCCAAGGTTTCAAAGCCATCAGTACAGATAATTGACAGGGGAACTGGAATGTATCATTGACTGCCACCATTAGGGTTCCATGTAGGTGAAAGACCTTTTGTGCAGTGGTAAAAACCTGGAGTCATGACACCTGAGCAGTGAGTAAAAAAGGCAGCTTTCTCACACCGTTGAGACATGCTTTGTTTCCTCAGAGTTAATTTTACTTTAGGAGGTTGGGAGGGGATTATTTCAGGCCATGGTGGCATGTGCAAACACCTTTCCCACCCTCACTACCTCTCAGTCAAGAAAACCCACGTGCCAAAGCACGTCTTTCATGCTTGTGAGCTCGATCTGTCAGTCATCCTGGTAAGAACGTACAGCCAAGGGCATTGCTCCCTCCCCTCCAGCCCAGCCAGACACACCACTGAACTTAACTGCAACACGCCTGCATCCAGTTTCCTTTGAGACGTGTCTCACTGCCTCTCTTCATAGTAGTTCCTCCTGCTTTCTCTCCCATCACACCATTTTAATTCCCCAGCATTCACCTCCTCTCTCATCTCTGGAACCTGCCATTTTGATTTTCAGCCTCACTCCCTTCTTCTGCTTCTCTGCAGTAGAAGATATTGAAGAGTTAGGTAGCTGCCAGCAAGATACTCTCACTTCTCCTCCTCTTTCCTACTTCTCCTTAATGCCCTCCCAACTCACCCTTACGTAGTTCATTAAAGTGCCCCAAGCTTGCTTCCAGTCTACAACATCCATCTCAATGTACTTCGTACTTTTTAGTATCCACATGATCTGTTCTCCCAGCGGCAGAAAAAGGACTAAAGTAAAAGCATCAAAAAGTAGTACCTACAAGTGAGAGGAGGAATGGCTGTGTGACTTCTGCAATGATCTGAGCTTTGTGTGTTTTGGTTTTGTGCTTTCACAGTACATATTTGCAACGTATGTCTTTGTCAAACCAGCTGCAGCGTGATCAGATGCAACATCAGAGAAAATTCACCCAGCTTTGGGAAACAGTGGGTTATTCTGCTTATGGAATTACATTTTTAACATCAACATGTAGGCTAACGGTGAACTCTAACTCAAAGAGAGCAAGTGCTGACTGGCACCAGCTCCTTCTACATTGCTGATACAGACCTGTCTTAGTAGGGTGTCCCTTAGGCTGCTCACAGGAGGGGTGACATCACTGCTGCCCCCTTGCTCAATGCCAGCGGGCCAGACACTGCCCAGGCTGAAGCTGCTAGATATCCACAGACTCCAGGAAAACTCTTTAAGAGTTGCAGTCTGTCTAATACTCTGACTACACCAGGCTTTTTCAGATTTCATCAGTTACTGCCTGTTTCCTACAAGAATAAAGTTAGAGAAAAAGCAAAGTTATTTTTGCATTTGTCTACTTCCATAACTCACCTTTTAAAACACCATTTTAAACGTCTGCATGTTCCTTTGAATTACCAGTAAAAAAAAAAAAAGTCTTTCCAAACTACTCAAATACTTTTTTTTTTTGGTAGAGCAAGAACAACTACAAGGCAGTATTTTCATCACATCTTTTGAAGAGCCGTAAATTTTAAACTGTTTTATAAAATCCTTAATCCATACCCTTTTGACTTGGGGATGAAACAACAACGATGGCCTCTGCTCCTGATGTTAAGAAAACAGGAATGATTATAGGCAATTATAGGCAGTACACAGCTATGAACAGGACAGAAAAACAAGATCAGAGAGACATTGTTCTCACTTGCATTTGCCTCAGAAATCTGGCTGAAGGCTGAATAATACTGCAGTCAAGACAGAACATGCTCCATAAAGGCAGGTGACTTGAAAAAAGAAACAGGCAATTCCTGACAGATGCTGCTTCAACAAAACACAGCAGGGCTTTCCCATGTAAAAGATATCAGGCAGGCAAAAGGGACATAGCAATGTATTTCTCTCCAAACCATTAAATGACTCCTCTTTGGGGACGCTTGGCTTGTATAAATCATTGAGACTCCACTGCTTTCAGAGACTTCATGGGCTTGGGACTCACAGCAAGAGCTACCACTGAAAAGCAGTCAGCCTGTGGCGTTACAACCCAGTTGTTTACAAGTATTACCAGCCAGCAGGATTCATGGGCAGCTATAAAATAATAACATTCATCTGATCGATTTGAAATAGCTTTTTGGAGAGCAATGCAGGCAGGTTCAGAGCAGCATTCCACCTACCTATCAAAACCAGCAAGGCATAAAAGTTATGTTTACCTCCAACAGGTGCCAGCAGGTGATTAAAGTAACCAAACTGCATGGCACAACTTGTCTATTTCTGAGGGAGCTCAGAAAAATCTGACCTGGAGATCCTGTGGATTGAGAATTCACTTACCACATGCTCTCCATCACCTTGGGCTGCTCTGCTGCTGCGTGGAAAGGTCACATTTTCCTACCCAGAGGGGTACTCATCCATCGTGAATGGCAGAAAGCCTGACTTCAGCATTACAGGTCAAGGAGGAAGCTCTTACATCAAGAAATTACTTCACCTTAAAACATGCTCTGAGACACGGTGGACACATGCTGAATCTGATGTTTAGCCTGAGAGGACATCAGCACTGAATGGAACGTCCTGACAACATGACCATGTTCAAGTCATTTTTCAGGTCATCATTTTCCAAGTAACCCTGAGCAGTTCAACTCTGGCAGCTGCAAGGGACAGGTTGTCAGAACAACTTGTAATTACACAAATACAATTCCTGTGCTTCAGTCTGAAGCACTGCTGAAATGAATTCAGCAGCCCCAGCCTTCAGCTCCCATTTAAAACTTGTTCACTTTTCACTTAGCAACAGATGGCAAGCAGCTGTGTAAGGGAAAAAAATATTACCAGATGTCATTCATGCAACAATGCATACACCTGGGAATGACTGAGCACTACCAAAACTACTTCTGTTAAAAAAAGAGGCCAGGTTGCCAATCTGGAAATGGTGTGACTTGCGTTTTCTTTAAGAGCCATCAGTGGTATTTTGGAGACGATCAGGTGCACTCACTCAGTGATGTCCAGAATCATCGTTACATAGAGAAACTGAGGTTGGCATCAGCTATCACAAACATGAGAAAGATGGCAGGAGCAGAAACACTCTCCTGCTCCCTCACAGGGAGGGCAGTATTGTCACGGGAACAGAAAACGCTGATACAACGTCCTTCTCTACTGGTCCCTGCGCTCAACTGTACGTAGCACATAGCATTTTCCACAAACCCTCACATCTAAAGAAAATACAGCTACAGAGAGCAATAGCAGAAGTTAGGAGGCAAGGCAAGGAAGGGATTGTTCAATAAGACTTGGAGTGATTGGGGAAAAAGTGTGATACGCGGTAAAATCATTCTAGCGGCAGGAAATGCAAAGAGGGCCCAGTTTCTACTAGTGGAAATCACAGAATCGCCTAGGTTGGAAAAGACCTTGAAGATCCTCCAGTCCAACCATGAACCTCACACTGACCGTTCCCAACTCCACCAGATCCCTCAGCGCTGGGTCAACCCGACTCTTCAACCCCTCCAGGGATGGGGACTCCACCCCTGCCCTGGGCAGCCCATTCCAACACCCAACAACCCCTTCTGGAAAGAAATACTTCCTAAGAGCCAGCCTAAACCTTCCCTGGTGCAGCTTGAGGCCATTTCCTCTTGTCCTGTCGCTTGTTCCTTGGGTCAAGAGACTCATCCCCCCTCTCTGCACCCTCCTTTCAGGTAGCTGTAGAGGGCGATGAGGTCTCCCCTCAGCCTCCTCTTCTCCAGACTAAACCCCCCAAGTTCCCTCAGCCACTCCCCATCAGACATGTGCTCCAGACCCTTCACCAGCTTCGTTGCCCTTCTCTGGGCACGCTCGAGTCATTCAATGTCCTTTTTGGAGTGAGAGGCCCACTACATTTTCCTCAGAAATATTGCAAAGGGACCCAGAAGATTTACTAGTATATTAATAGAAGCAGAAAAAGAAGAAAGATGAGGTTTGGGATAGGGACAGAACCAAATTCACACATCAGCTTTATTAATAAGTCTAAGAACCTCCACAAGATCTTTTAAGGAATGGGAAGCTGAAAATTCATAACTGGTAGGGTGGACACTGCAGCCCGGCTGCTAAATAAATGTGTGTTGGACTAGAACAAGAGCAGCTATGCAGCTTTACCTGTGAAACACACTTGAGTGATTTGTTTAAAGGGAACATGGCAAAAGCAAATAGATACTGCACAAAATTCAGTAACTGTGATCTGTCTGAACAACAAAAACCTGGGACGTTTTTGTTAGTGAAAGAAAATACGTCTACAGTCACAAGGGGTACGCAGTAATGATCTGAGGAAATATGATAGTTAAATATAGCTGCTGTTAGTATGCAGCATGGAGAACGCTGAGATTAAACTGACTGTATTCCAACACTCTAACTGTATGGCCTTGTAACTGCAGGTTAATAACCCTCACCGATTAAAAAAAAAAAAAGGTTTAGTCTGAACTAATTTAGATTATCATCATCGTTACTTCTTTTTCCCATCAAATTGTAAAGTCTTTACTGGTAATATCTCATTTTCTCCCTCCTACCCGCAACAGTGGTCAAGTCACCTATGTATTTTTTTCAGAATAAACTGAGCTCTACCTTCACATTAGCTTTGCTCTTCACTTCCCGTCCTTGTACACTTGCAAAATTGTGAATATCCATCTGGGAGTGCTGACCCACTTAAACATAGGCTCTGTTCCAAACTGCAATCCACACTTTACACAGGAGTAACTCACCATGTGATATTCTTCTGCCTCTGTTAATTACTTCGCTTCTTAGCTACAGTTTCACACCAGAAACCTGTAAGTTGTTCCTGACACCCTTTTCCATGGCACTGCTCTCCACGAGACTCTTTTGTAGCCTGGAATCATACCCAGCACATATTCCTACATCGGCCTGTTGTTGCTGTCCTATTTCAACAGGACAGGTGGGTACTGTATGAATTCAAACACAAGATAAACTGAATCACGACCACAACAACAATAATCTGTTATTTACCCTGAAAGCACAGTTTTACTGTCGAATTAATTATCCACTACTGGCACCCGGACTCCGCAGTAAGATACCTCCTCTACCCTCAGGAGGTGGTGATCAGGATTGATTCGCATCAACTAAGGTGATATTTTAGGCTTCACACCCCTGACTTCATATTCTTGAGCAATTCACTTTTTTCACTTGCTGTTTAAGCTGAGAACCCCAACAGCTCTCCATGGTGGTATTTTCTTAGGGGAATAAGCCAAGTTGGAAAAAGAAATAAACTTCCATCTTAGACCTGCCAGAACAGATGCTCTTGTATTCCATTCCAAAAACATAAATGGCAAGAGGGAGGGCAGCTGTTGCTGCAGCTTTTGCAGCATCCCAAGGGATCCTGAGGGGGTACAAAGGGCCCGCCCTGACTCCCACTGCTATTAAAATCCAGTTTCTCCTATGAGTTAGATAAGTAGCTGCAGCAGGAGCTGCGCAAACATTCATAAAAAATGCTTTTCCACCACGGCAACCAACACATGCCCCGGCAATAACTGTTACTCCCACGCTGCAGCATCAGAGAGGAAAGGCAGGAGGCAGGTGTGGTGCAGGGAGGTGATCTCACATGGCAACAGGGCACCACAAGGATGCTGGGAACAGCTGCTGGGCAGGAGATGGATGTAAGCGCAGGGCCTTGGTTGTATCACTGACACCAAACTGCACGTGGGCGCAGGTAGCTGTAGTTCAGTACCACTCCTTCCAGGCAACACCTCCTCACCACTGGAAGGATTAGGCTCACGCTGGAAACATCGCTAGCCTGGGGGCTGCTGACTTCCGAGATGAACTACACACCCTCCAGGAACCCAGGGAAAATAAAGGTCCTCTTTCTTCAGCTCCTCACTAGTCCATAAAGCTTATTGGTGGAAAGAATGGCAACAGCCAAACTGCCCAGGTGTTCAGAAGAGTTTTAACAAGTTCAAGGTCTCTGCTGTCCCCTGGGATTAGTTTCCAGCTCATATAGAGAAGATGAAAGCTCCATTATTTGTTTTCTTGCTTGAAACATGCCAGTCAACAACTACGTCATTCAGAACTGTGGCTTCAGGGGTCAAACCACAGACAAGAAAACTACATTTCTGGGAAGGGTCAGGAGTTCTAGGATGAACAAGGCTGTACGAAAGGCAGATGCTCAAGTGAGCGAAGTGAATAAATTGTGTTGGAACGCAGTTCTAGTTAAACTAATTCACAATACAATTAAAACTTTGATAGCAATCCACTGAAAGGGAACCACACTGCACTTGTCTTCCGTAATTAATTCCATCAGCCTTCCTTCACTAAAAATACTCTCTTTCAAAATTAAAAGCAGAAACGTCTCGTATGTTACTTCAAAGCAGTGGCAGAGGCAGCATGGAAATGCTTATTCTTCGATTGCAAATCGTCTTGTGAGCAATTCCAGAGTCTTGAAGGTCTTCACTAAGAGCAGCTAAACAAATGTAAATAGTTGGAATGCGTACAGCCCCACAGAAATAACAGACCAATTGATGGAAAAGTAAGATTATCCAAGGAGCAAGATCAGCTGAAGTGCTTCCAAAAGAGCAGCTTTGTTCTGAACATTAGCTTAGAAGTTTTCTTCACATACTACATTAGAAGAGTCCTTTGATCTGTTTTGACCTTTTGTATAGTACAGGCCACGAGAGAGTTTAAACGGGATCATGTTCTTTAAACTGAATTCTTTTTTAAAGTATCTGAACTTGATCTAACTACTTATCAGTGGAGAATTTTATGTAGCTTCAGTGTCAATTACCTTCCCTGTTAAAACATAAACCTTTTCAAGGCTCAAGTACATCTGTTTTCCACCACTAGCCGCTGCTTATGGTTGTCTGCTAGATTCAAGAACTCCTGTTACTGCAATTTTTCCAGTGTAGATTTGTCAAACTCAATCTCATTCCACCTCACCTCTCTGCAGCCCAAACTCCTGGAACTTTCACAGCATCTTTATACTTCCTCATTCTTGTTGTCCATCTCTAGTCCTTGGCCAACTTGCCCATACTCTCCCTAAACTGTTGACAAAGTAACTTCTACAACATTGATGGAAGGACAAACAGGGAGGTAGCACAGCCATTATACCCTTCAGCCACATTCATTCCGTGCATTCATGTATAGAATCCCCAATATTTGTGATGCTGTACTCCAGCATTTTACCAGGTATTTGTCATTCACAAAAACAAACAAAAATTTGGAAAAAAACCCAACCCGTGAGCATAGATCAGTAGGGAAGCCAACAAGCAAGCATTCACTGTACATTGTCAGAGTCTCACAAATTTCAATGAAACTATGCCAATGCGTGACTTTCAAAGAATTCTTTGTGCATTGGTCAAACTCAGTTGTCACAGCAGTCAGATACTGAAACTCATCATCCAGCAAGTGCCCAAGTCCTACACGGAAACAAATTTTGCTACATTCTGCTTTGTCAGTTAAAATAATGCCAACACTTAACATGAAAAAAAATTAAAACAAAGGCTTCAACTAAATGGACTCCAAACCTTAAGACTAACAACATCAATAATAATAATAATAATTATTCAGTCCTTTAAAAGTAATTAGGTATGCCTTCAGGATCAATCAGGCTTTTATATGACTGAATACTATTTTTCTGAACATGTTTAAGAAAACACAAACAAAACCCAAAACCTCAACCAATGAGCTCTTCTACCAGTTAAGCCACTTGATTAATTGTTGTATGGAAGGAAAAATAACGAAAAGACTCATAGAAACCAATTCAGATCTGGCAGGACTGTGTTCTTGCTGTCTGTAAATCAAGAATTTCTACATAATTATTTCAAATTTATCTTGTTAAAACTAAGTCTTCATATCTACAATATATTTTTCATTCCATGTGAAAGCAACACGCTGAACGCCTTCTAGCTACATTTTCACTGAAAAACAAAACAAAACTCTTCAGACTGGGCTCATATACAGCTACCATTGGCATGATACCAACATTCAGCAATAACGGAATTCAAAAAATGCCCAATTATGAAAATGCTTTAGCTCCAAGAACTTCCGATACTGCACTGAGGAAGTTATGCATACCTTCAAAGAAAAAAACCAAACAACAACCCATCTCCAATAATCAAGTTGTATTTCAGGTTTTATTTAAATAAATTCAAAAAAATACCTATAGCCAATATTTACATATTCAATCCAATTACTCTTCAAATCCTCCTGGTTAATAAAGAACAGATTCTTACAGTAATCATTAGAAGTTCTTACAATGAAGCATTGTACTTTTGGAAAAGCAATTAAGTGTCTGCTGAACATTTAACCAGCGTTCCCAAACCCACAGGAGAACACTGTTCCTGTAATACGGTATTCCTCTACCTCCCCCTGAAGGCAGCAGCATTTTCAGAACATGAACTGCTTTCCAGATATTGAAACCACCTAGTAAAAGGACATTGCAGAAATATGGCAAACCGGACCATTGATTTGAAAAACTGAAGACAGGTTTTGTAATCAAAGTTTCATTCAAGCCACAACATCATTTTTCACTTTTCTGAAAACATGTTAGCACTGGAAAAATCTGATTTCTATCCAAGAGAGTAGCCAAACAGATGGCTTTTGCAGGTAAATTCACTTTGTATCTTTAAAGTCACACACTAATGCATAAATGCTTTCAATTCAAACCTTTTGTCTCTTCCTCCAAATACTGCTAGTCTTCCCGTGCTTGATTTCTCAATCAGCCATGTTTTCTGAATTAAGGCAGTCTTTTATTCTGTTGCTCAATTATTAGAGCCAATATGATCTGCATTGTCAGGTAAACGCACTCCCATGCTCTGTAAAATGTTAGAGGTGGGTCCTGCCAGTCCAGACTGAGCACTGTAGGATTCAAGCAGGTTAGCTACGAGGTTCATATCCACATCAACTGGTGTCAACTCAGTATCTTCAGCTTTGGAATCAGGGCCAGCACTTTGAGATGTAGTTGCATTAACAGAACTTGCCTATAGTAAGTATAAAGAGCAAATTTTATCGAATTGTATATACAGGTTTAAAAAAAGACAAACCATAAGAGAAAAGAAACAAGGAAAAGTTCTGCAGCCAACGAAATTCAGTATGTTCCACACTCTCTTGACAGACAGGAATTTAGTCACCAAATGCTCATGCCAGTTAAAAATCATCACTTTCCATTATACAGATTAAGTTCCAAGAGAAGGACAGAGAGGGTTACTGAGTCCTGGCTCAGTTTCCTATGGGAGTAATCTACTATAGGAACTCAAGAAGTCAAGCTGCAGCTGCTTGCCTACTACTAAAATAGGGTAAAACAGGGAAATGAAACTAAGTCTTGGAAACAATGTGCAAGTTAAAGCTTAGCTAAGTTGGTTTTTGTTTTGTTTTCCAAAAAAAATACCATGGTGCAACTGCAGCACATTTTGCTTGCACGCGGGATTTTTTTTAATAATTAGCACATGATCAGAAGACAGAAGTTTTTGACCACGTTACTCAAACGACCACTTTTAGCATATTTCCTCTTTTCTAATAAAGCTCTCAAAACTGTTCTGCTACAAACTAGAAATCAAGGCATACTTACCCCTTTCTTTTGGGCAGTGAAACTTTTACCAACATTGGTATGTGCCAGTTCACGGTCCATCTCATTCATATATGACTTGAGACTGCCTATAAGCTCGTTAGGCGATTCCTTCTGGTCTTCCCTTTGATTTTCAGCATCTAAGTCTTCATCATCCTCATCCAAGAAATCAAACTCCTCTTCTTCATCCAGATCATCAGAATCCAGCTCTTCTGAGTCTGCCCCTATGCGTTATTTTGTGTCAGTACAGATAACAAGCAAATCAGCGCAGTGCCCATGGGTGATCAGGAAACCCAGGGAAGCCAAATAACCATGAGATATTCTGACAAAAGGAACAAAGAAGCAATCTCACCTAAAATTCTGTCTAACGCTTTTGTAAAAGAGTCTACATCAAAGGTAACATGGGATTCATCAGATGACCTGAAATATAAAAATATTTTAAAATAAATAAAGCTTTTATGCTTGCATAAGCCAACACAGGCATAAGCCATATGGCATACTGATTTCTCCCAAGCCTAGATTGAAGCTGGGACATTTGAACTGACGGTCTTGGAAATGCTTAGAAGTCTGAGGCCTGTATGAATTAGAAATGGAACAGCAAGTGGAGGAATTCCTGGCAGAAGTGGAGGAATGAGAGAGATAATAAACCCAACAGTTTTAATTGTTTATTGTGACCAAATAAAAATTGCACTGAAGAGAACCAAAATAAGCGTGCCTGAATCCTTCTGGAACAAAGTGGTGGTAGTACACCTTAGACAAAGATTTTAAAAGCTGAGAATCTCTGAGGTCTCCTGCCTAGAAAGAACCCTACAGGCTTCATTCTGGCCTCTCTTAAGGTGCAGTGGTTTGCCTTTTCTTGTTGGTGTTGTTTTTTGTTTGTTTTTTTAAATAACTGAGAAAACCTACATTATAACTCAGACATTGACACTAAAGCTAATTAAAAAAGGATCAAACAGTTAAGAGCATAAATTGAGTAGACCCTTATACTCTTGATACAGCTCACATGGCGTTATTGTCTCAATATTAAAGCTATTAAAAAGAACCTGGACAATTTGCTACTACCTCATTCTTTGTTTTTTAAAATTTAAGGCCTGTTCACACCACAGTCACACACACTTTCTTAACTTCAACAATTAATCTAGCGGCATTCTGCTGTAGTCTAAATAGTTTATTATCTTCAGTTAGCACTTTTCTTCCACTGTTGGGAACAATGAGAGGGATCCACAGTGATTCTTTTCTCCTGCCTCTATGTGTACAGTCTGTGCTTCAGTTGTGCAAAAGCAGGCTTAGTATATTCAAAATACTAATCTACAGGGAATCTAAATACAGCTGTACCACAAAAATCAGTCTTAATTCACAGATTCCCTCACTTAAAATTTCATTTTTATTTCTGCACAGCCTCATCAGAAGAATCTTAGCAGTCTGAATAGTCCCTCATGGCAGAAAAATTTCAGCTCAAATGAACTTCAGTTGTACTTAGCAACAGTGCTAAGAACTGTGGTAATGAACAACAATAAGTCTTCAACTTAAAAGGGTTAAAAAAAAAAATTTAAACCCCACATAACCAAACTAAGTAAGAGTGCTGGAAAATAGGACAACTTGCAGCATTTTTACCTTCAGTCACCAAGCTGGTTTAAAAGTAACTACGTATTCACTATTAACATGGGTTTCTTCCAGGCCTCTGCTAAGTAGAACACGTTCAAACTTTGATTCTGTGCATTACAAAATCAACCAAAGGGCTGCAGCAGAATGAAAACCCATTCTACAGCAGACACCGATCTTAAAAATACTACTACCATGGCATTTCTGCTCCTTCATGCGTTGAGACTTTGGATACAAAAGCCTTCATACTTTCAGCAACTGCTTCCAAGTCATATTTCTGCTCTTCCTCATTTGCGGAAGGAAGGGACTCATTTCTTGCCTCCTTCAGCATCTGATCTAGATCATCTGGTGTAATCTCCAGCCAACTGTCATCTGAAAGAATATAGGACATATTTGTTATTCTGCACAAGTCTGTTAGCCCACAAGGCCCAATCCAGATGGTTGAGAGCACTGCTAGCATTTTGTAGCTTATTTTTGCACTGTTTTCATGCTGATACGGGATAACACAGGGTATAACGCAGGGAGAGGCTGGGAAGAAGAGTGTTCAGATTTCATTTTACTACTTGAAAACTTTGCTTTATATGCGGCTTCAACCTAGCAGATATTGTTCTGGTCACAGACAATCCTTATGCCACTAAATGAAGGAAGAAAAGGCTTGCACTGTAAAGGGAGAGCCAATCCAACCTTCCACTGTGACCATGAACGCTGAATGCTGGATCTGTGCTACTGCATCATTCAGAAATACAGATGTCATCTGTACTGCACACTGGCAACTACATTTCTGTCAAATGAGTGAGAAAAGCTATTATATAAAGTCTATGCTGGTCTTATACAGGCCATCAGAGTAGACCAGAGAGTAACTAATTCTGTATTGTCAGTATTGGAATTGGTTTATTATTATAAAATGTTTAAATACTTTCTGTCTGGTAGACAGTTGACACAAGGTACTTGATCTGGTGTAAGCGTGCACGGTGTTACTGATCTAGTGCTATCAAACCAGAAACTGGATTGTGTATCTCGCCAACTCACAGCCCCAAGCTTTGTGGCTTATACAAATGAACAGGTTGCCTCAATCTGAAATGACGGCCCGTGAACAACACCTCTAGCAGTCACACGATAGGAGACCAAATAGATACAGAGACTGGTACAGTGCTGTGAACATTCACCCTCTCCCTCCACAAATAATAATTTGTGGTAGGAATAGTCCACCCCCCCATCCTGCTCACCATCCTCTGGAGGAAGACTAGCAGCTTCTCTCTCAAATTCCTTCAAATCAATGGTTGTTGTCTGTAGCAATGTCAAGATTTCATCACCTGGGCTCACCTCAACAGAGCTAGAAGGAAAAAATTCAATTTGCTGAAATGGATTTTTACTAGCATTACAATGTCAATGGCATCACACACTCTACATGCAGGTTTTCACTCAAATTCCTCATTATTCCTTCTGTGCAAATATGTCAAAAAGATAAGTGAATTTGGGGGAAGTACCAGAATACTACACAGATAGTATTAGCCAAAACAAGACACAGTCAATTACTGTAATTCCTTGCTGATGGCTCCAAAGCCCACTTCTCATGTTCCCTTTGTTCTCTATATTTATTTTGTCTTGGTAAACATTAGGATTGCCAGATCCCAAACAGCACGGACTGGAAATTCAAGCAACTAACAGTCAAGATATTATGAGCTGGCAAACCCTCAGATATTTTTGTCATGATTTAGTTTTTGGATTCGATCTTTTGGAGAAATCTACAGCCAGCTGCCTGTCTTGAGCAAAGGAGACAAATTGCTCTGTACTTATTATTCACTGGAATTGCTTTTCAATGAAGCTTTTAAACACTTGCTATAGCCAACCAGCCAAATGATGCTTTTCAGCCACCCACTTGGAATAGCTTAGCATTTTACAAAACCAAGATAAATAGTTACTCAAGCAATAACTTCTACTAGTAGAGAGTCTTCTAGAGGAATAAATACCCGTATGTCCTAGCCACAGCACCTATGTTAAATGTACAATGAAGAAAAGGGTTCAGGTTTTTTGTAACGAGTATTTAAAAAGGTAAGTTAAAGCACTTGTAGGTACTGTGTACGATTACTCATGAATTTCAAGTAGCTCTTACCTTTCTGGCTTGGTAACAGATCGCTGGAAGTAATCTTCTGCCATATGCAACAGTTCCATGTATTTAGCAGATCCTTCCATTTGTCCCTATTTAATGCAAGCCACAAGTATGAATCTAAAGAATTCTCCCTCCCCTTCCTTTTCACAGCCAGGCTTCATAACGATGACTATTTGCCACAGAAATTCAGTGCTGAGAAAAATCAAAGCAAGTAATACTGCTTTGCCATGTATGCTTGGAACAGAATACAGGAAATGGGCATAAGGTGTTTTCACAGACAAATACAAATTGAAGTCTTGTGCTGCAATATCCTATGGCGTACATTAAAAACAATCAAAGATAATACTATGTCAAAGATAACACAATGATTCTTACAACAGGGTGGATTTACCAGGCCCAGGTTACAATTGTGCAGGAATTGTGAATGAATGTCTTGGTGTCTGGGAATTATCCAGAGAAGTGGCACTGCAGTACTGTTAGAATATTCCCCTTTTTCTATATTTACAAGATATAACAAAGCATTCAAGGATACAAGTTGTCCAATTTTATAACCTTCAAATAAGTAGTCAATTTATGTCCAATTTACAAACTTCAAATAAGTAGTTAAAAGCACCTTTAAAAAAAAACCCAAAAAAACCAAAAAACCCACACAAATGAAAATTACACTTAATGGCCCCGAACGGGTCCATGCCATGTTGTGGTTTCCTTTATTTCCCCTTTCTTTAGATGAATTCATTCATCCCCAAATAGACACACACACACAACTTCACCTTGAAATAATTCTTCTCCTTCAGGCTGCTGAGGAATCTCTCCCACAAGGGACCCCTTAACACATTTCTCTTGGAATCAGGAGATACTTTACTGCACTTGGAGCACAAAATTTCAAAGCCATGAGCCTGTATAAGAGATGCAACAAGAGGTTCTCAAGATGTCACAAATTTAAGTGCACCTTTAAACAACTGCATAAAGAACTGACAACCATCGAGCTCCCGATGCTGCCATTTGAGAAGTAGGTGCCAAACCCAACTATACGTCAGGTAGCAACATCTTGCTTTGGAAGCTGGAATCTGGCTTTCTGCAGCAATAATGGATCATTTTGACTTTGCAAAGTTTCTCTACACAGGCAAAGCAACCTAGAAGACAGATCTATAGTGCACAAGCTACTCCTCACATAAGCATGAAGACTTTACTTGTACTGATAATCTATGGAAGAGTGCTCTATTCTGTAAAACTCCCACGATACGGTACTTCCAGAAAAATGGTAATTGTGAATTTGCTTGCATTTTTCTGTACAAGTGGGCAACTTACAAGCAAAGAATCATTTCTTGGACATACGTAAACAAGCAAACGAAATACTAAGTACAAAATGCAGAACAAATAATTACCAGTTTCATGCCCAGTTCATAGGCCTTGTATTGAGGGTGAGATGGGAGGGGCAGCATGTATCCACTGCGTCTATCCGGAACAAACTTCTGCTGCACCAGTTGTGCATATAAACACTTTGTGAAAGTAACCTGAAAAAAACAGAGCAAAAGAAAACCACTCACTGCAGCGTGACTGTGCTGTGTACAGGCATCAACTTTCCACCAGTTTCCTCTAAATTTTGTTTTAAAGCACCCATATTACAGACAATACCTGAGATCATATTCAAAATACATCTTAGATACCTTTGCCTAAGCTATGCTGCTTTTCAGATCTTACGAAGTATATTCCAAGTTGACATCTCTAAATAAACATGAACTTCATTCAGTCTAACTAACACATTAAAACAAATGCTCAGTATTCATGCCAACGTGGTATATTTTGAAAAAGGTAAGGGCTCTTTCCAATTATCGAAACCAAAGCTGAGATTTCAAAAACAGTCTAGAAGTCTACAATTTGACTTCCAAGCTTATTTTCAGGAGCCGAGGGGTGTAACTCTGTAAATGCAAACGTATCAGATACAACACTGCTTGGACAATGCTCATGAAACACTTCATAAAGTAGCTTTCACAGACCTGTGTACACACAGCTGAGAAGGTGAAAAGCCTTGGAATGAACAGCCGGGGTAGTTAAGAGCAACTCCTGGTGTTGGCTGGAAGTGCTGTCAAACTGCTCTGATCACAGAACGAGCTCAACAGCATTTCAGCAGAGGAACTACTAGCAGTAACCTCTGATTTCAGAATCACTTATCTCACAATTAGCCATTTGAAAGTCTAGCTATGTCAATCTGAAGAAAGAAAAGCTACTGACATAACAAATTGGAAATTCATGTCCAGCATCAAAATAAAAAATAAACCAGAAAACATTTTATTTTAAAAATTAAATCCACATATTTGTATCATTGAGCACAGAACCTCCGTCAGTTACAGAACCTAATTAAGCGAGAAGTTGCATCAGAAGGACCACTTACTACAGTCATCACACGCTTGTCTGGAGGGAAAGTCTGAAAAGAGCGACATGCTCGTAAATCTGCAGGATCTCGCAGGTAAAAGGCCTGGACTGCTGCAGCCACCAAGGAAGGGCGCTGCCTCAGCACTGCCACTATGCCTGCCGGAAGGTAGCAGTGGGCTCGGTGAAACGAGGCCTGAATTTTCTCAGGATACCTGTATCATACAATAGCAGCATAGGATATTAAGGGTATTGCAAGCCCAAACCACTCTTTCTTAATTCACATTCCCATTTTCACTTTAATATTAATCTATATCATGGGCCAAATGCCAGATGATTATTCTAACCTAAAGTTAAAACTCAGCTAATCTAACACCTGGAATGTCTGTTTAGATATATAATATACATATCACGTGCACATATATATATATACATGGCTAATAAAAATTTAATCCCCACATTGGTAAGATGAATCACCGTGAACTTGACTAACATGTCCAGCTATACAGTATCCTTCACTGCACCAAGCGTAGAAGTCATCTGGCTTGTGCTGGAAAATCCTTGCAAAAAAATCACATACAGTGCTGAACAGACCTGTGACAAGCTGACACTCTGAAAAGCATGCTGGTTCTACATTTTAGTTTGCAATCCTTTCTCTCCCCACAAAGGGCTCCTAAAGGCTCACAGAACTTGCAAATTTTTCAGTACAAGAAGGATGTGAAGGAAGAATCATTTATCGTTGTCAGGTGTGGCATCATAGCAGTGAACCAGTTTCAGAGCCCCCCAATCACAGTACAGCTTACAGGTCCCCCTCTTTAGAAGAATGCCACAGAAAAACCTCTAGCTGGTGGTTTCTGAAAAAGAAGCAACTTTATCACACCTAACAGGAAAATGAATACAAGAAAGTACCCAGACAGCCCACAATCTAAACTTACTGTTGCAGAAGACCGGAATAAAACCCCCACATACCCACTGATGCGTTTATACACTGCTGTTCTAATGGGCTCTGCAGCCAGGAGCTCCTCGGAACGGGTGGATAACAGCGCTAACGCCTGCGAGATTGTTGGAGTGGCAGCAGACAGGTCACATTCCTGCTCGTGGGGCTCTGACAGCGGGATGAGGTGCAGCTCTCCTTTGTAAAAGAACACCTGGCAGACAGTAACAGTCTCATCAGACAGGATAAGAACAGTCACACATTAACCAATGGAAAATTTAATGTCATATACAAATGCATCTGTTTAAACACAGAGAATACTGAAGAACAAATAGAGAAATAATCCAGGAATGATTAAATGATTTAAAAAAAAAAAGATTTTTTTTTTTAAATGGGAGGTGAGGTAAATACAGATGCCAGAGACCACGATCCAACCAGTAAATAAAACCCCCTATTTTAACTGCAACACATTTGGTCAAATGTATCTTGTTTCTTGAATAACAGTAATACCAAAAGTTTCTCTTCAGCTAGAGATTTGCTTCAGTAGGATCAGACAGCATAACCTAACTGCTGAAGAACAGGTCAGGGACTGAAGAGCATTATTTCAGGTGCTACACATGACCTCTGTTGGTTCCTGACCCTAAGAAAATAACTGAATGTAACATTGTCAACTCTCTCACTCTGTCCTTTCCCTCAAACAGAAGGAAAATATGGCCCTGATAGTCCAGATACAGGTTTGCAATTCATTCTTGTTCATGTTCCATCCCTTTTAAGAGTCTTGTGACAGGCCAAAAAAAATTAAACAAATCTTTGCTAATGAAAAAGTAAGTTCCTTCCATTTAAATCCACTGCCAAGAAACTCGGTGACTAGCAGTCACCCACAGTGAGGTGATCTGGCTGCAGACTCCGGGTGAAGGAGCCCGCTCATTAATTCACCTGCACCAGACCCAAGTCTGTCTCCTTGCAGAGTCAGCAACACTTCAGCCTCGAGCATTCTCCAGTCTGAGGGCAGCAAACCCTCATGCCTTAGCACTTGAGAATAAGGTAGAAAAAAATCCAAGTGGTTATAGCAGAGCTAAAAAGCTCAGGTGGATCCCAAGAGTGCTCCTGAGGAGACCAGTGTGGTATGTTTGTATTACACTGCCAAATACATTCCATAGTTCCCATGTTATTCAAGCTTTCCTTGCACTCCAATAACCTAGAAAACAGAAAGCTGGCCAAACTTACTGGTTTTACAGATCAATCAATGGCACGACAGCTTCACTGCCTTCACATTTGGCACCACGAGTAGCAAGTTTTAAAAAGCGTAGTCAGCTCTGCATTATGGAACAACTCAAAGAAGGACTTATGTGCAAGAGTCAGATCTAGCTGAACACCACACACTCAGAGCCTAGCAGGCAGGTCTGTAGCCTCCATATGAATGTTATGCCATTAGTGTAAGAACATATTAGTGTAAGAAATTCTTCCTTCCATCAACAAATCAATTCTAGAAGAACCACTTGGTATCTGTAGCAATTTCCAGATATGTCTAGAGCAATTTCTCAGGACGCGCTCACTCTGCATAGCACCGTGCCAGAGCACGCAGAGCGGAATTGAGCATCAGAGGTTTTCAGTGGTTAAGTCTCTCACTCAATGTCCACAGCAAGAGTAAAGAAGCTCATTAAAACCAGAACAGACTGTGCTGAAAAAAACATGCTGTTAATTAAAAACAAGTCTTGGGCCCTGACCAGAGGATAGCGCTCCGGATTTTCAGTGGCAGTCAGACCACTTGGCTGGATAGAGGTGCAAGAGAAAACTCCAAATGGTAAGTAAAAGGCCATTGTGAGCCACTGGCCAACCGGTACAGAAGTTTTACTCACCCTGTTGTCGCTGTTCTCAGGATTCAGCCACTTTGGGAGAAAATCAGCCGCTTCTATCAAGAGAAACTCCCCATCGTTGTCATCGATCCTGGCCAAGGAGAAATCACTTTCTTACCAGGGAAAGTCTCGCACAGCACAACAACCTGTGTTTCTAAATCTAATTACTAAAGGCAGGTTCCACCTTTGTTTTTTTTTTTTAACATTAAGACACGACCTTCCGTCAGCCCTTGTCAGGGAAGGCGCTGCCCCCCCCCCCCACCCCACCCGCCGGGGCCCGCGGCGCCGGTTGAGGTCGTTACCTGGCCGCCAGCCCCGGGAACTCCCTGGTGATCTCCCGGACGAGGTACACGATGAACCACTCGTCCTCCACATTATCTCCGAACAGCGTGGTGCCGCCGATATGCGCCGGGGTCTCGCCTGGCCGGGGGCAGAGAGCGGAGAGGCGGCTCAGCGCCTCGCCGGGCCGCCCCTCACACACCGCCGCTTTCCGCCCGCCGGGCCGCCCCTCACACACCGCCGCTTCCCGCCCGCCGCGCCGCCCCTCACACACCGCCGCTTCCCGCCCGCCGCGCCGCCCCTCACACACCGCCGCTTCCCGCCCGCCGGGCCGCCCCTCACACACCGCCGCTTCCCGCCCGCCGCGCCGCCTCTCCGAGCCCCGTCCCCCGCGGCTCACCGCGCGGCGGCACGTAGCGCAGGCGGAAGGGCTGCCGCTGCCAGATGTAGTTGGCCAGGAGCGGCGCGAACCGCACCGCCACCCCCTCAGCGCAGCGGCGCAGCTCGGCCTCGCCGCCCGGCCCCGCCGCCGCGAACAGGCGGTACCGCACGGCGTCCTCCGCCAGCGCCGCCCGCCCCAACCCCTCCATGGCGCCGGCCCGAGCGGGCCCGAGGCCGGGCGGCGACGCTCCGCCTGCCCGGGGGCGGGGCGGCGTCATGGCGGCGGCGGGCCGGCGGCGGGAGGTGGCGGCGGCGCGGCGGAGCTGAGGATGATCTCGCGATACGCGCGGCAGCCGGTGCCCCCCGCCGCTCTGGAGAGGTGAGTCGCCGCCGCCGCCGCCGCCTTCCCCCCCCCCCGCCCCCCGGGCCCGCCGTCCCGGTTCCCGCCGCCCCGGCCAGGCCCCCACTCCCGGGCCTTCCCGCCCGCAGACCGGGCCCGGAGCCGCGGGCTGGCGCTGGGCGCAGCTGGCCCGTAGCGCGGGGGGGGCCGGGCGTAACGGGGAGGTGTGCGGCCCCGGGGCCGGAACGGCGGGGCGGGGGCCTGGGCCGAGGCCGCGGCCGGAGGGGGCGGCCGGGGTGGGGGCAGCCGCGGGGGCGCGTTTCCCCCGGCCCTGGCCAGGGAGGGCGCGCCTCGCTTGGAACACCAAGTGGAGAGATCGGGATTAAATCCCTGCGTTTGTCTTGGTTTTTGACCCAAGAGGTAACTGACGTGTAGCTGCGCTTTTTTTTTTTTTTTTTTTTTTTTGAGGGGAGGAGTGGAGACGGGGGCAAGAGGTTTAAACAAATACCTCAATTTTGGTAGTTAGTTGCTTTGTTCATATTTAATTCTGTAGTCTTTTCTGAACAGCAGAGATGACAGGAAACCTTCACTGAAGGCTCTGTCAGCCTGTACTTGGGACAAGACTTTTGTTCCTGCGTTGATGCTTCTCTGTCCCCAACTACTGTGACTTTTCTTGTCCTTTCCTAGACATCTAAACTTTGACAAACCAAAAAACTAGCAAACGTCATTTCTCCTAACTTGCCTGTGCATAGTTTGGTGGCTACTCTTGGTCTATTTAAGTCTCCTATAGGGATAATGACGTCGTATCTGCTTTTAGAGAGCTGTAGCCCAATTCCCAACAACATTTTAAGTTTGAAAGAAGATACTGATTTTTAAGCAAAGACCTTTAACTCCCTGTTTAGCCTAGAGTTAGTTTTGATACCTCAATTCTAAAGCTTTGGTAACAGGAATTAGCCTTCTAATAATAATAAATGAGCTCTGGTATGCAAATTAGTGCATTCCTTGAAAAGCAGGGAAGAAACTTGTAAAGCTTGGGACCTCTGTAGATGTTTATTTTTATAAGTAATGTCAAGTTCCGTGTCTTGTTTTAGCCAAGGACTTCCAAAACATGCCTTGCGGCATCACCCACTGCCAGAGCCAGGGGCTGAGGTGTGCCCAGCCACACCCACGGCTGAAAACCACGGCAAGATCTCAAGGTACTTGTCATAACGTAACATGAATCTTTTTCTGGAGACAATGGCAACACCAGGCACCTTTGCCTTGAGTTACCTTTACAGAAGTAATACAGTTGGCAGGCTTGGGCTTTATCTCAGATCTGTATCGTTTCAGAACATGTCCTTCCTATTTTGGAAATAATAATAAGTGTGAAGCTGTGTTCTGTTCCCAGCTTGCAAATAGCTCGGGTCATCTAATTTTACAGCAGAGACAGGAGGAGAAAAGATAAAAATAATTCCTGAGTAGTGTAGAACCGGGACTAGAAGTAGTCTGCAGTTTAACTGAGATAATTTTTTGAAAATCTGTGTTTTGCTTGACCTCTAGACTTCCTATGTCATTGAGATTATTAGGAGTTACAGTTGTTGTAATTACTTGTGTACTATGGATTCTGCTTAAATGCCTCTGAAGTAAATATTTACCCTGTGAAAACTCTATCATTGCTAAGACCTATTCTGATCTATCAGTGCTTTTTTTTTTTGTACAGAAAGAAAAGTTTACTTCCCCACTATTTGTCATTGCATATTGTTGGGGTTTTTGTCTTCTTTTTTTTCCTCAACATGTGCATTTCAGGGAGTCTGAAATCTGGAAGGAATCAGATTACCCCTCTGTTACTCCAGCTGATCATGGGAATTCATGGTCTGCTAGTCAGAGTTACGCCGACACTTCCACCGAAGACAGCTCCGTCTTCTCCTGGGGCTATGATGTGAGTAGAACGTCATCATCCAAGCCAAATGTAGCACAGTGGGTAGAAAGACCTTTTGAAATACCATCGCAGATACATTTCGAGATAAAAATAAGGATTGGATCTGTCAGTAAATCATGGTAGTGATATAGGAAGAACAACTTTTTTACCTCTTCCTCATCTTTCTTTTCTCTCAGATCAAAACATGTTAGGCTCATATTATTCAATTAATACTCTGTATTTCCATCTAAAACTTTGGAAATGAAAATCTTTTAATGCATAAGTGTCTCTATACAACATAATAAATGCTGTTATTGTGGAATCCCAAACATGACTTTCAGACCCTTGGTGTGAGTTTATCAGACTTCTGCTTACTTGTACGTACGTGTACTTTCTCAAAATATAGTAAGCCCCTAAACCATTATTTTCATGTAGGAATATTTGTTTTATTCCCTGTCTACCAAAACAAAGTGCGTTATTGCTTTCTGTGAGGTGAGATGGAACTGTTTAAACTACCCAAGAACCAACCCCCTTTTCTAGCTACATGAGAACATGTAACAAAGGTCCTGAACATCGTTCACTTTCACAGTGTTCTACAGCTTTTTGCATTGCTGTTGTCCATTGACATCGCAAGCAACAAATTTTACATTTCATTAAAATGTTGCTGAATTTTATCCTTCCTGTTCTGATTTCTTTTATGTAACTTACTATGTCTTTAACTTAATACAATAATACAGATATTTCAAAATGTTTGAATAGTTTTTCTGTTGTGTCGGTGTAAGCTTTTTATGTAGGTACCATCAGTCTTAACAGCAGTCTGCATCATCTCTGGGGGGAAATTATTTCAAGTTAAGATCTTTATAGAACTGTTTAAATCAGTCCAGCTAAGCTTTAAACAAGTAGTCATCTTTTTCAATTATGAAAAAATTCAATTAAAAAAACCCTCTGAATGCTATTCACTAGGTATTTTTTGGATAAATTTTCTTTCTAGGAATTTGATAAAGCTGCCACACAACAAGTTCAGCAAATGTTCAGACAAATTGATGAGCTTCTCTATGAGCAGAAAGAGAATGTGCATGTTGAGGGACTGCGGGAAGAATGCCACCAGTGGACATCCAACTTTCCTCATCTCAGGTCTTTTATTAACAGACTAACGCTACTACCATCACAGAGTTATAAAAGGGTAGGGATGGAAACAGCTGCATTTAAAACAGCGTTAGCAGGGTGGTTTTCTGCAATTATGTAGGAGAGAGAGAAGATTGCTCTGGTAGTCTGCCTGCCATTGTCATTAATAAACATTCTGCTATCTCACGTTTGGTTTTGGGGTTTATTGCTATCATTATATTATTGCTTTTGTTATTGTTACATTATTGCTATTTGCAACTGACTTGGCCTTAATATAGTAAAATTCTCTTAGAAAAGATGTATCGTAGAGCTAAAAGCCAGGTGCTTAAAATAATACAAAAATCCTTCCTACCCTAGTTCAGCAGTCCTTGTGGCTGTCTGGAAACTTAAATCTTTGTTACATGTACTTCAACAGTTTTGTCCATATTCAAAAGTCTTACAATTAACAGAGCATAAAAAAGCAAAATTTTCTTAATGTATTTACTTGACTTGAAGCAATCTGCTAGGGAAAACAACTGAAACCACATTTAGCTATCACCAAGAGAACCACATGGCTTCCCAATAGAAATTTTAGGATTTGCTGCTGTGTGTTCTTACACACTTCAATAATCTTAACGTTTTCTGATTTATTTATCCTTTGCTTTTGCCACGGCAGGGTTGTGGGAAAGCAAATAGTGATCCCCACAGATGAAGGGTACGGATGGTATTCAAGTTCACCTTCTGGCAGTTTAGGTTCCTCAGATGTAAGTTCACCACAAGAAAAAGATTCTAATGAGTAAGTACCAGCGGTTAACCCAGAGCGTACCAAGGTGGGAAGGTAGTTTTGTTCTCAGTGGACTGCAGCAATAGGCTTCTTAAAATGTGAAGCCTAACTCTTTTCTGTTAGGCTGAGTTTCGAACGCAGCACACTTTTTTTTTTTTTTCTTTTTAACAAAAAGTAGTACATTCAGAATAGCAAGGCTGCGTAGTTGTGCTTGTTGCTAACTACAGTAAACTAGTCAGTAAATAGAAATACCTTTGCTGCTGCTAAATTCTTAAGAATATGTATGTATTGTAGCTGGTTTCTTTGTTAATCATCTATTAAATTTGTGTAGAACTTCAAAATTAGAAAGCACTACATTAGTACTACTTTTATTATTTAGTGGTTTAGAATGTTTTTTAATTAGCTTTGAATTTTTTTCTGAAGTTTCAAGTTCCTTAGCAAGAATTTAAAATATCCAAACCAAGAGTTTATACTGCAACGCATAATTTGTTGGCCTCCCTACTGCATTGCCTTAACTACCATGTTGTCTCTCAGTTCACTAAATGCTGCTATTTGAAGTGGAATAACAGCTTACTTTCATTTCTCCTTTCTGAAAACTGTCACCTGTTCAGATTTAGTGTTTTTGGCAAGAAGGTACCTCTTTCAGTTACCCCCGTTCACAAAAAGGCTGACCGTTCCAAGTCTCCGACCTTGTGTTCTCCAGAGAGCGAAGAAGGTGAAGATGGAGTAATTGTCTCCGAAGGCGTAATGGAGGAGTATTTAGCATTTGACCGCAGAGATGTGTAGGTATTGAATATTAAGATAGCAACTAGTACCGGTGTCCTGGAATTCCTGCTGTTAAGATGCATATATTTGGTTTTGATGTTAGTCAGTAAAGTATTTGATTAATTTATTTTTTTTAACATCTTTCCTGAGGTCACTAGGGCACTGGAATTTCTCCCAATCCATTTCCAAGAACAATTTATTTTGCTAAATTATTTTTCTGATTTTTTTGGTAATTTTTCCTCCTAGCCATTTTTGTGCCTGGTTTAAATAGTTAATTCTGTCATAACTAAGAGCCTGCTATGTATTGCTGCATTTAAGAAAACTTGTTTAAATGCCATTTATTTTTTATACTAAGTCAAATTCATTGTTGTTTGTTATGCACTAGCAGTGTGCTGCTTTGATTTTTCTACTGGCATTTTGGGTGGAATTGTCCCTTTCCAGATTTTCAGTGGTAATTTAAGAATTAGAGTGGATTTGATGCTTGCCAAGAAATAATTACCACTATTTTTATCTTAAGAAGAAAGGATTAAGGGTGGCAAAAAGAATGCCCTTTACTTTATTCAGCCCAACAATATGAACATATGGCCTGGGTAGGGACTCTGGATGGTACTGTCAGTCACTAACAGCTTAATTGGTTTTAATACATAAAGCCATTTAGCTGTATGGACCACGAGATTCAAATTGGTAGGTGGCTTGATTTGAACATACCAGAGAGGCACTGCTGGAGCAAATGGTATTGCTGTCTGTAAAACAATGGTAGAGGATTAGAGCTTTTTCCAGTGGTATCTCCTTTTTTTCCAAGGTTTGTAGCTTTTTGATGTTAAGTACTAATTCAGGGAGCAGATGTGGAAGCCCCAATAAATGTGCTTGTATCAGTATTATTTTCTCCTTTCTATAAAGTTTCTTTTGGCAGAGGAACACAAACTTTTTCGAGCAGTTGTCTTCCAGGTTTCACACTTGAGAATACCTCTTGCGTTGTGGAAGTGTCTGCAGCAAAGGCCACTTGCTGTCATGAATTATGTTTTTTCTCCCCTCTGATTACATCTAATGGTCTAAAACTGAATGAAGCCTGTGCCCTAAACACCTCCTGCTGTTAGAGCAGCACGCTGAGAGTGGCATTTAGCAGTCACAAGCAGTAACGTTCCTCTCTCTCACCTTCAGAATACTGTGGTGACATGAGATATGGAGCCTCACAATGTAATGTACAGATATCACTGTAACTATTAATATTTATTTTTAAATGGAACTTTGATCTCCTTGGTAAACTACTTATTATTCATGAAATACCATTTATAGTCATTCTGTGTGGGGAAACCAAGGTGTGCAGTAATAAGGTGATTGTCTCAGTCATTTCTCATTTAGGTCAGTGGTAGATTCTGGAAGAAATAAAAGTTCAAGTGCCCAATGTACAGAAGCTTGTTTCTTTCAGTATTACACTGTTACTTGAGATTGCTGTTTATTAAACTACCAGCTCTCAGAAAATAATACTGTGCGATAAATACAAAACTTCTGAAGTAATGTCTTCAAGCTATTCAACCGGCTGCCTTGACCTATTTCAGTTTAACAGAAAACAGAACAGAAATGCAGCCTTAGCTGGTGTCTTCATCCTATTAAATAAATGCAACAAAATACGGGAGAGAAAGAAACTGTGTTTATGGTATAGGTAATGTGTACATTTTTACAGGGAGGAGGAGTTGCATGAGAGGAAAATGGGACTGTCCTGTGGTAGTCGGAAATTGGCGTTTCCTCCTATCTCTCCGTATTCCTGCATGAAGGATTCTGTGCTCACATTTGTGTTTGATGATGTGTGGAGTGAAGTCCTCGGCTGCATGGAAGAATTAATCTGCAGACACTGGGAAGGGTCAGCCTCTGGTAAGGGTCACAGTTAAAATGAAGATTCAGAAGGGGACTTCAGTTACTTAGTTTTGCAAGGATGCAATGAGAGAGAGATGTATTTGGGAATAATCAGGGGGGAAATAAAAGGTTATTTTGCTAACTGAGAGACATGCCCTCAAAAGATTTAATAGGGCTTAGCATCTAAGGAGACTCTCTTTAAAAAATGTGGATTCATAACACTGTCCACAACTAGCAATGCCAGTAGTCTGTATTTACGGGAATTCTCTGTTGCTTTGCATAGATGATGAGAAAAATATCATAACAGTAGAAACAATCAGGGCAGATGCTGGAAGCCCTTTGCAGTTTTATCCTCTGCCAGTGCTGTTACCTCGTGTGCCACCAACTAAAATGCCCTCAGTCACGTCAAATCTGGTAAGTATTTTTAGCCAGTGGGTTTGTGTAGGGACAAATCAATAGAGTGCTACCCAAGCAAATGGATTCGGGTGCGTCAGGGGACTGTTTAGATACATAACTAGTTTGGATTTTGTCTGAATGCTGACCATCCTTTCTAACACTTAAGTTCTCTTATTTCTCAGTTGTGAGTTTTAATTCCTACTTTTCTCTTTAAAACTTAGTATTTGATACATGTATTGGACAACCATGTGGTGACTGTTCATTAATGATGTAGTTCTTTCTACATTTCAATAATGTTGGAACTAAATTGTGAGATCGAGGATTGCGTGTGTGAGATCCTATTCTCACTGGCTTATCTACAGCGAACTTGTCAGGCAATAGAGGACCCATCTCAGTGCAGCTGTAAAACGTTTTTTTCTGAGACACTGAATTTGCCTGTATAATCTGCTTTAGATGATCTGCTCCTAGTGTGGTGAGCACCAAAGTGTTACCTGTTTATTCCATTTTAATTCAACTCTTTCCTTATTCTTTCTTTTTATTTTTCTCCTTTATTTCTACCCCTGCCTGTTCCTCGTGTTCCCCTTACTGTATGTGTAGTGCCCAAAACCCAGATGTGGCCGCAAAAGCAAAAAGAGGAGAAAAACACCTCAAGTATGTATGCTGGAGAGCTTAAAGCTCTGGTATTTTCTGTTTGCTGTCATTATGGGGGGTGGAATCTGATGTTTTTCCAGATCAGTCTGTATTCCAGGAAAGGAGTTTACAGTTCTGCTCTTGACGTAAAAAGTCAACATACCCTGAAAATTAGTTTCGTAAAGCTTCCAATTATAGCCGTTGGTGGAAGGACCTGTCATGCAAATGAGAAGCTCAGTTGGAAAATATTTAGTATGACATAGCATGGTAGGGTACATTTGCAAGAAAAATGGAATGCTAAGGTGCCTGTCCTAGATGGGGAAATAACTGAATATATATCTGAAAGTCATGGAAGAAATTAATTTATTTCCTCCAAAATTGTTTACAAGGACAAAATCTGTAAATATGTGTGTATGCCTCTGCCAAACAGTAATTTACTTACTTATTTTTTAAACTTTCAGGTAAATCTCTCTCAAGGGTCAAGTACTGGCTCTCAACGTAATCTAAATGGCTTGATGGCAATACATGGGATCCAGCTGCAGCAAAGGAATCTGCCTGTAATGGAGAAAACACTGTAAGAACTATAGATCATGTATTGTAGAGTAGAGCGTTCTCACGGTGAGAGGGATTGAACCCAAAACATTGTGAGATAACTTTCTGCACTAGAGAAAGCGATTCTCAGTTGTTTTCCTGCTTGTTTATTTGTCCTCTATGAAACACTGTACTTCTAGCACAAGTTTTCTGTTTGTTTGCTGCTGGTTTACCAGTTAGTGAACAGCTGTGGCATTACTGTTGGCACTAACTGACATCCTGAAAAGAGATGAAGCTCAGAATGGGCTGGAGAAACCGATTTGCTCAGTTCCTAGAAGTGGACTCGTGTTAGATCTAGGCTATGGGTGAGAAAACTGGTGTTTACAGTATGGGGTTTTTTTAATCTGTTCTGTGATTTACTTTTATACTGGAATCTTCAGTCAGAAAGTTCATAGTTGAGTTCAAAATACAAAGATAGGCTTCTTTTTTCTTTTCCATCCCTTATTCTTTTCTAATTTGGCTGTAAATGACTTTATCTAGTTATGTAAAAAAATGAAAACACATCATCTCTATCCACACATACTATTATTAATGTCACATGCAGATGAGTCCCTTGGTAACAGGGTAGTTATCAGTCATGCTGACCATCTCTCTTTTGGTTTTGTTAGGGACCTGGATGACAAAGGCTCCAGTTCCATCCTCTCTACCAGAGTAGGGCCAGATCGTCCTCTAGAGCTCAGCACGTCGTCCCTGTCCCGTTCCACAAGAAGGCGAAACCCGCCGCCGCGTACCCTGCATCCCATCAGCACCAGCCACTCCCGCGCGGGCACCCCGGGCTCTGTGGACGATGTCTTCAGGGGAGCTCGATTGTATGTTTCTCTGCAAGTTACCACCTTTAGAGAACCCAGGTTATACAGAAAGCATTCGGTTGAGTTGAAAGAACATGAATTATTTGATTAAAGAAATTAACTGCCCATTAAAGCACAATCTCCCCTGAGAAAGCTGAGTTGCTAAAGCTGATGTTTATGGTGCTACAAGCTGCGATTCAGTGAATCACATGCATATTTAGCTAGTTTTGCACACAAACTGTAGACCTCAGTCTGTCCAGTACAAGCAAAGCAAATACCACCCTCTCTTTCTTGACATCAGCTTGCTTTTTCTATCGCCTATTTTCAAGATGAACTTAAAACTCTACAGTTTTCGGAGGTCGAAGTGCCTGATGCTATCCCAGCCCAGACTGGGCTATAAAGATCTGAACTTAGGTCAGTTATCTGACTGACCAAAGGACAACTCAGCAAACTCTCAAACGCATCCAGAATATCTTATTTTTGTGAGGCATAATGATCTGACTGAATGTAGTCCTTTAAGGGTAGGGGGTTTAATATACTTCTGTATTCCACATGTGTTGTAAATTGACAGTTTCCATTTAGTTTTGCAGTTTACCTATGAACTCATCCAGCCGGTTATTGTTTGTCATGTGCTGTTTAGAGACTTGTCCCTTGTCCCTTCACAACTGATGTTTGTACTTCCACTATTTCATGCTTCTGTTCCCTTTCCTCAGGCTTCGATCAATCTAACAGTTGTTAACATCTCCCCTTTATTACCATATATGTTTTAATGTATGCAGAGAGTATCCTTCCCTCAGCTCCAGATGAGAGTAGAGCTATGGCCTCTTGACCATTTCCAGTGCTTCTCAAACATACAGTAATACACAGACACTTTTCATGTGAAAAGGCTTTCAGATGAAAAGGCTGTATTTAGAAAATTGAATGCTTATCCTGTTACATTCCTCCTGTGACTAATGCTTAATTCATTTTGTATTTTGTGCAGTTAGATTGGTTTAGCTCCCTTTAGAAGGCTTCTAAAAGCATCTTGCACCTGTTCCTTCAAATACTTAAACAAAATATGGAGCAGGTAGAAGCCTTGTTTTACCCCCAGATGTTTTGACACATGTAATAAGAGCTACACTGTGCATTTGGATTATGGAGCTTTTTTTCCACTTGCTCTACTTAAAATATGGCCCACTGCTGTTTTCTAGGCTCGCTGCTTCTCTTTGTTTGCTAGGCTGAAGTTAGCAGTAAGCAGTGCTTCATCCTGAACTATAGGAACAGAGAGTGAAAAGTAATGCCCTGTCTGGGAACGGGCAGACATGGTTCTACCACTCTGTGGTAGCTGCCCATGAAGACACCTTTAGATACGCACCACACTCTACAGGACCAGTTGCCCACTACACTCCTTCAAAATGCCCTGGATGAGGGGCATTTGAACCACAACTAGCTTTTATATACAGCCCTTACCAGGATTTCTGCTGGGGTGCTCCTCAGATTCACTTTGCCTGTATGCTTAATATTGAACATTATGAAAACTTGAAGTTTGTGTCAACAGATTAAAAAGATTTCTGCCCAACTTCACCTGCTGCAGAACTCCTCTTTTAAATCTAGTCTCTGATCGTCAGCCCTAACACCAGCATCTTGTAGCAAAACTCTGCAACTGTTGCTCTTAGTTTTTAAGTTTGTCTACATAATGCCCAACTGACAATATTGTATCTTTCCACAATATCAAACATATAAACTGCATGTTTTTTCCTGTTCTTATTGGTGTATTTCAGTCCGACTGCTCAGGAGCAGCTGAGCTCACCCTCCCCACTGCTAAGCCGAAATAACCTCCTGCCACCTATTACCACCACCAGCACCGTGGCGGAGCACGCGAGCACTGCGGGATCCCAGAGGCAAACGGTAACTGGCACAAGGGTTTTACTATGGGATAGTCTAAAATTGTAATCACACAGAATCACACACAGAATCGTCTAGGTTGGAAAAGACCTTGAAGATCATCCAGTCCAACCATCAACCCAACATTGACAGTTCCCAACTCCACCAGATCCCTCAGCGCTGGGTCAACCCGACTCTTAAACCCCTCCAGGGATGGGGACTCCACCACCTCCCTGGGCAGCCCATTCCAACACCCAACAACCCCTTCTGTAAAAAAATGCTTCCTAATATCCAGTCTAAACCTTCCCTGGCGCAACTTGAGGCCATTCCCTCTTGTCCTATCGCTTGTTACTTGGTTAAAGAGACTCATCCCCCCGTCTCTGCACCCTCCTTTCAGGTAGCTGTAGAGGGTGATGAGGTCTCCCCTCAGCCTCCTCTTCTCCAGACTAAACAACCCCAGTTCCCTCAGCCGCTCCCCATCACACCTGTGCTCCAGACCCTGCACCAGCTTCGTTGCCCTTCTCTGGACACGCTCGAGTAATTCAATGTCCTTTTTGTAGCGAGGGGCCCAAAACTGAACACAGTAATTGAGGTGCGGCCTCAATCACTGCTGATCAAATTACCAAGCCCAGTCTGTCTTGCAAGTGACAGCAGCTGAAATAGATGCATAAAAATGCTGCATCTGTTTTGACCAACAGCCCAGAGTTGAATGCTTTAATTCCAATTAATGCCAGAAGTTTTTTCCTCCCCCTAAGTAATGTAGAATGATCAACCTGGAAATTAGCTTTAATTCCTTGGCTAATTATTTTAAATGTACTACTGCAATAAGAAAAAGTTGTAACTGTTACTCTTTAATGCAGAAATCTCAAGGGAACTCAAGTCGAGCTCACAGTGTAACAACACACGAAGATACCCACCAGCTACAGGAGTGGCTTTTCTTACCTGATCATTTCTCCAGGTCTAACACAACCAGCACATTCTTGGTAAAGCACGGCAAATTATACCGAGTCGTCCTTAATTACTCAGTAGGGTGCTCTGACAACATAGGTAAACAGTACTCGAGAACCAAGTGTCTCAGCTGATCCGTGCCAGGGAGTTCATCAAGTTGCCATCCTCAAGGGGAGGGTGCTTTGAAGTTTTGCACAGACATCAGGCAGTCGTTCCTGCAGCTGTGTTCAGAAACACGAGGGTGGGATAGTCTTCACTGCTTTCTTCCACCAGTTTGCTGTACTATTAATGTCAGTCTTTCAGTATCAAATGCTCTTGGTTTAATTTACTGAAATACCTATCTACTGCTATCTTGTCCTATCTAAAAAAGTATTTTTAGCTAAGCTTTAAAAGCTTTAACAATAGTTTTTAAATAGCTGCTGGTTTGGTTTCTGTGTATAATTTCAACATCCTTGACTTAGCAGTTGAGTGTACAAGCTTTTTAAAATCTGTTTTGAAACAAGTTTCCAGAAGCGGTGAGAATAGCTTTAACTGACCCAGTGATCATTCTGAGTAAGAGTGTTATAAAAGTATATTTTCTACTCTGTAAGAGTTGAACTTTAGGTTGATTTAACCCTCCTTAAACTCATAAAAGTTCTACTTAGACCTTTATAACATCTTACAGATTATGAAATACGTCTGTTTAAGTAGTTTGTATTCTAATCTTGATGTTTAGAATTTCTCATGCAAAGATAAGTAACTTGACCTGTCTTTTCAGCCAGATCCACAGCACCGCCGTTCTTGCACTGTTATTGATTTTAGTAACCAATCTTGGACAAGCAGAGGATCACCAGGTTCAGGTATGCTCGTGGGTCGCAGAATTTAATAAGATTAAGAAAAAGGTAGGCTTTGGGGACAAGGATGTGTTTCCTACATAGGTAATTACAGTGAGGAGGTTTTTCAAAGTTCTATTTCGTGTTTTAAAGTTTCCTTATACAAGCTTTATACTTGCATATAGAGTATATTTGGGTATGGTGTGGTTTTTTTTTTATTACCACCTAGTATTTTAAATCATTCAAGGAAGCTTGATGTAATCAGTGCCAGTGCTTCTCATGTCAAAGTTAAGAGCAGACGTTGCCAATTTAAACAGGGACTAGCAACAACTACTTTCTGTCCAAGGGTTTTTCTTCTGCTTGGCTATACAACTGGAAGAAATTGCATTATGTCCAAAAGAAACTTATTTGCACTGTATCTGGAAGAGATTGTAGTAAATCTTAGCATTGCACTAGATCAACTCAAAGAATGTTTTAAAGCCAGTAACTGTACCAGTACAATTCACATGCGTACTCTGAAATCAAAATATGCTTGTAGTAATTTGTAACAATCGGATAAACTTTCTGGAGTTACTTAGCATAACCTAAAATGAATCTCATCTAAAACTACTTATTTTTAATTGATCAAAGTACCAAGGCAGCAGGAAGGCATTTTTTTGGTGAATGTAATGCATAGTCTTCCCTCGTTTCCCTTCCTTCACTGCAACGTCATCTCCTTCAATTGCTTATGGTTAATACACTTTGAAAACAGTCGTTGTATGTGCTTCAGAATAGCTACACTGTCACTACCAGGGCTGTGGTTCTTTTTGAATAGTAGGAAGCTACAAGACTAAGTTGCATCTGTGTACAGCAGCGTTACATCAACCAACGAACCTTACTTATTTCAACTCGACCTGCAGAGACGTAGGCTTTTCACCTCGTGGCACACCCAAGGTCTAGTCTAGTCAGTTGAAAGGCACTTTGTACAGAGATTACGGTAGAGCAAAAGTTAACTTCTGTGCCCTGGAACGGCTTTTCTGAATGCTGTTTTTATAACTCTCACCTGAGGTCACCTTAGCACTCCCTCTTTGCATTGATGCCAAGTGTCACCTCCCCCAGAAGGGCTGGCACAGAGCAGAGGATTAGATGCACTTTCTGAAAACCAGGTCTGTCAAGACAAGTGACACTGGATTCCTTTCACTGCAGTGTTTTGGGATTCCTTATGGAACTGTCAGCACTTCCCACATAAAAATATACTAACAACATAGGACTGAAGCTGCAAAAGTTAATGGAAGCTGCAAAGGTGAAGGTAGCAAGTACATGGGTAATAAGTAGAGGACAGGAGGGGTCTTTTAGCTTGTTTAATAGCTGAATGGCCTACTACCACTAATAGAAGTGGTACAGGAGGCAACTTGACTTCAACAAAGGCACTAAAGTGAAGTAAGTTGTTCTTAAACAAGAAAGGGGTGGTTCCTACTGAAATTAAAATAAATACCTGCTCCCCCACTCCAGTATTTTTAAATGCAAGCTGAGTTTTATGTCTGCTGAAATCAGCAGAACTTTGTAGACTTGAATACTTAATGAAATATCAAGGAGTACAGTAGTTGCCTGCAATGCAGCAACTATGAGAGCGTAAGTTTGCCCCTTCTGGAAGGCCAGTCACTGGTCTCAAACTTGCATGTGTTATGCATAATGCAGTTGACAGCAACATACCAGAATAAAACCAAAAAACAACCAAAAAAAAGCATTTTAGTTTTAAGCTAAAGGAAATGTATTTGGTACTTAAGTTCTAATACCTTTCATGATCTCCGTTTATTAGGTCTTCAGCTGCACGGTTCTCTGAAAGCCCCCAGTCGAAGCGGATCAGTCACAAAAAGCAAACAGGGGCTCTAAACGTGCCATGAAGAAGTGTCCGTCCATCTCCGGAGTCAGGAACCACCCTTCACTCTCAGCAATGTCAACACTGTTTACAGCGTTTTCAAACACCTTTCCTTATCAATAGTTATTTTTATAGAAATCTAAGAAGCAGCTGCCAAAGATCAGAAGGAGTGTACTTAAAACATTCCATTTTCTACCAGTAGAAGAAGTTACACTCCAGTGGAAGGGTGAATATACTCCAGTGAGCAGTAAAGCCTAACTCCTAGGAAATGTAGTTAGCGCTCTGTCACTGCTGTTTTCCTGTTACTGGCTCATGTTGTGACAGGCAGGTACTGCAGAACCTGCTGATTTTTCTGTTAGTTCTACAGAAGATTAACCAGGTTTTCCATAACAGTAGTAATTTTAATTTTAGAAGCTGTATTTATATGTTTAAAGCAATATTATACTATCAAAAGCAAGCACTACACAATACTGCTTCTACAACTCCATTTAGACAAGTTATGAATCCTGTAATAATTGCAGCATATTTTTACACAGCTGTGTAAAAATAAGGTAGCAAAAATTGATGGCTTTAAGGGTAGCACACTAGTGACTCTTCCTGTGTTACATACTTATACCTCTTCCTCAGTGACTGAAGAAAGTTTAAGAGGCAAAAAGGACTCTTACTGCATGTAGTTCCAGACAGCATTCAAAGAAAGTACACTGTCTTCCTGGTGAGATATTTTATGGTAATTTCACAAAATAGGACAGTCTCCCTTCCTGAAATTACCTGCAATTAGACAACATTTCTGCACTCTGCAATGAAGTTCCGCAACCCACAGATGCAACGTAGCTTTTAGTAGATGTTTTCTGCACTGTGAGACAGATGTACCAGCAGTGTTGGCTGTAGTTGCCCCTGTGGCTCCAGATAAGACAAAAACATGAAATACATTCTCAAAATAAGTGCTTAGTTGAAGGTCTTACTCCCTAAACAGTAAGCACCAGACAACAAGTAAGTGAAAAGACAGGATGAGGATAACCACTTACTGTATTTTAACAGTTAGGACACTGCATGAAAACAGTTGGTCCTTCATAATCCAATTAAAGAGCACTTTCTTCTAAATTTCCTTATTAATCATTTTCAAATTACAATTCGTAATAGAAAAAAACTTGCCAGTATTCTCAAAGTGGCTCCTACTTCCCCACTCTAAGTTATGCAATCTATCAAATATTAGAACAGCTAATAATTTTTAATCTGTATTGAAGTTCTTGAGTCCAGTTGATCGAAGCCTGCTCTAATCAAAAAGAAAAGAAAGCAAAGCAGAACTGTGCAAATGTAATTAGGTTAACTTTCCTTTGCATTTCGAGGGGGGGGGGGGAAGCTCTGCTCTCAATCTAAATCTCTTAAGTTTGCATAGAGATAAACTATGCTAAAGAGAGGCCTCTATTCACTAATACCATTTCTCTTAACAGCTAAGACTACTGGAATGCTGTACAGTGTGGCATTTAGTTACCTCAAGCTAACTGGAGATAAGCATCCCGTTTGTATCAGTGCCATTCCTCAGGGACCAAGTTCGTTTTCTGTAGCCCTAGTGCGTAAGAGTTACAAAAATACACAAATAAACTTGAATAGACTTCTAGTAATGTAATGTAGTATTTTTTGGCCAAGAGTTGGTGTGTTAAAAAAGTGAAAGCAGTTTCATCATAAGATAATTTTTGGTTTCTGTACAAATGTTTGACACCAGAGACTTCTCCTGGGCTGTTAGGTATCTATTTTGTGTAGTAAAGGTAACGTTCCAGTCCTGTGTGGTGCAACATAAGGATATGCTGTACTCTCTCAGAATCTTTTTGAAAGCAGCCAAGTAAAAGGGAACAGTTACCATCTACCTCTGGCTTCCCCCCAGGAAGCTCTGTTAGTCCCTGGATGCTATCACTGAAGCAATGAGGACCTTCCACTCAAAAGTCAATGTTCACCGTGTGGCTCATAAGCCTTTGAAAAATGATCCACAGAATAAAGCCAGCCTCATTCCTCCGAGCTATAGCGAGTTGAAAACGAGTTACCCTTCAAATCCCTACCCCTGCACGCTATGTCAAGTGGTTTAAAAACAGCTGATGCATAAACCTTCAAAGTATTTGCACACCTTACAGCAGTAATTCACTTCTGAAAGAACACAAGTGTTGACAAACATAACGAAGTAGCTAGTCGCTACCGTCCTACAGACTTGGCCGCAATGCTATGAAATAACAAGCTGAGCTTCGGAACTCCTTGTCACGGGACATCATGAACCCTAGAAATACATAGAACTGACTCTGTTCTGTGGATTTTTATTACCTCACCTCAGTGCGTTAAGAGAATTTCTGCAGCGTGACATACATGCTGCGCTCTCCTGTTCCTCAGGCATCCGCCACAGGCAATCAAAGACCAAACACCAGGTGGCCCTTTCATCCAATGCCGCCACCACAGTTCACAGTATCACCCTATTTTCAGCTGCTGTATTACCCAAGTCAGTGAGAAAAGTCAACGCCATCAGTTTGTTTTGAACAGCTCATCAGAAAACAGAGAGAGGGCTGGGGAAGCAACATAGCGCAGAAGTCTGCAAAAATTCCTTTATTAAATCTGCAAGTTTCCAAAGTATCTTTATAAAACCAGTTGAGCTGAAGTTCAAAGATCTTTAAAAACAGCAGGAGGTTTGTTACACAAGAAATGTGTGAATAGCAAAAAGATAAGGTTTCTAACTCTGAAACCAGAGGAGTCAGCACTGAAGACTCTCAAAGGGGTGGGATTACATCAGCCATACCAATATCCATCAGGGGTTCAACACAAGTTTAACAAACTCGCCGCCATCCCAAACCTCACACCGCTTCCCTACTGTAACAAAACTTTTAGTCAAGCATCTGTTTGACCTTAACTGAAGGGCACCCAAAGGATTTTAAACAGTAGCACCAGAATGCTTTGTCTTTCTCATTCATGACACGTTCTGTATCATACCTCCCAGCCACAGCAAACTGATGCACACACACTCCAAAACAGTAGCCCAGAAAAACTCTGAAATTCTCCCAAATCTACATGTTCCCATACAAAGTGATACTAAGTATTTCAGCCCACACAGGTCTTTATTTCTTTCCCTTCTTGGCTGCAGTCTTCTTTCCTCCTTTTTTAGCATTTTTCCCATATTTTGCTTCCAGTTGGGCCAAAAAGTCATCCATGTCCTTTTTTCGATCTTTATTTCTGCTCTGGGGGAGGGGAAATAAAAAAAATAAATAAAAAAAAAAAATCAAACCCAAAACTTTTACTGCTTCCCAATACAGATTATTCCATTGCAGTTAGATAGCTACATAAAATATTGGAATATATTAAGCAGGGAATACAAGCTATAGAAAATACAGTGGCGTCAAGCAGAAGTCTACTTGTATGCTCTAGGCTCTACCTAACTTCCTGAAGCATCAAGACAGAGGTAAAGTGGCTATAAAAATTCACAACATAAGGCTAGGAAAAGCAAAGCAATTTCTACGCTTAGACCCAAAACTCTACTGCAATTTCAGGAATGATTAAGTGTGAACATTCTAGGAAGCCCACTGGATGACAAGAAAGAACAAACAGAAAATGTTCCAAAAAAAAGAATGTGTAAACGGTACGTTTCTTTCCTCGGTCCCCAAGACACAAAAGCAAACTAGTAACAGCTTCTATGTCCTCATGGAATCCCACAGGAAGAAAGAATCATTAACACTCCCTAACTACCTAAAACTAGAAGTTAAGTATTTTTATTGTGTATGCCACAAGGATATTAGAATAACTTTGTTAATTTTTAAAAAGATGCGGGCAGTAACATCCGTACTATACTCTTGACTATTAAGTAAAGTACACACAGTTAACATTAAGGTCAGGTTTTAACCTTAGGAACTCAGAAGAGTTGCAAGGATCCAAAATACAAAGAGCCTCAGGGAAAACACAGTTGTAAGCCAGTAACATATTCATCTTCAAACAGATACAAAAAGCCTTACTTGAATCAGCGCTTTCAAATCATCTTCTCCACCAAGGCCCAGTTCATCTTTAGTCTTCTGTGCCTCTTCAGCTTCTTTTTCTGCCTAAAACAGCAAACTATTTTTTTAAAAAGTATTTTGCACGTTATTTGACAAAGTCTTATAATAGTTACCACTTTTTTTTTTTTAATCTGTATACAAATAGCTGCAAGGAAACATGAATGGCCACAGATGACAAATTGGTGAAAGAAAGGCCACTCTGGCTTTAGTAGAGCAGGACAATTTTTTGCTGTTTTACAATGCTGAATGGGATGTCTACACCCATCCCTTTCTGCCCACCCACACTTTTTTTTTGTCTTAACAGCTATTACAATTTCTTTCACTTAGAGAAAGGTTACTGTGACATGCATATAACATCTTCTACAAAGTATCCAAAAAACCCCAGGTTGGAGAAGAGGTCCATTTAGTCCAGGATGTTATTTCACACTCACCAGAAGGCAAGCATAATGTATTTCCACCATGTACACTTCTTAATTCCAGCAACTCATAGCTTTGTAAATAAATGCAGGGACGTGCTAAACTGTAATAAGCCATGGGGTATAATAATGAAATAAAAGAAAGAAGTAATAGGCAACAGCCAGTTACAACTCAAAAGCCTTTCAGAACAATTTGGAGGGGTGGGAGTGGAGAACACAGGGGATCAAATGGGAAAGTCAAAGATACTGAGCAAGATCTGTAACCCAGCAATCCTGTGGCAAACATTTGTCTCAAGAACGGTTCTATTTATTTCTACCAAGGGAGATTAAAAGCTTATCATAAAAAATGGTTCCCTATGGTCCCTGATTGATGTAACCTACCCGCCTTTTTCTTGCCATCATTTTCCGCTTAGACTCTTCTATAAAACCTTTATAGGGTGGGACTTCTCCAGCATCAATAGCTTTTTCTATGATTTTCCGTATTCTTGGTTCATCTGTATAGTGCACGCACAGCACAGACTCCATTATTCTGTCCATGTCACCTTCAAAATCCATGTATGCTGCTTTAATATCAGCTAGCTCTTCTTCTGAATCTTTATAGCTCTTTTCGAATTCTTCAATATCTTTTACTGTGATCTGAAGCAAAGAAGGGACATTTCTTGAGTTACAGGCTTTACCCACCAGAAGGATTTCAAGAGACGGCGTTAAAAAAACCCCAAATGGTGTTTTACACAAAGCTCTTAAGGGAGACAGGGCTACAGCTCTGAAGCAGCGAGCCTCCCCTTTCCCGTGATTCCATGAAACCCTCTACAACTCAGAGAGAGTTATACAGCAGGTATGTTCACTCCGGTGCCAGGGTGCAAGGGGATTACTCCACAAAGCTTGCACCCCAACAGCACATTTTACCAAAAACTTATAAAGTGTGGATATACATATTCATTGGATTACATAATACAAATATCCATGTGCATAAGAGAGGTTGGGTTAGTTCCAGAGGCTGGTGTCAGCAGTTTATGTTCTCTTTGCACCTGCGCATTGACTCCTGGTGGGCATCTCCGGGGGTCTTTGGGAGGAAGGCTCGTAGTCTTTCTCACCTTGTACTTTTCCTTGGAGCATGCGCAGATTCTCTTAGACAATTTCTTGAATAACATGAGTGGTTCCCGCTGGTTTACCCATTCTATCTTATCTAAAAGCAACAGTCTGTTAATTTCTACCGCCTATATATGGCTATCTATCCATTACAAAGACTAAACTTGTTAGAACCCATCTGCTTTCCAAGGACACGTCTCTTATTTTTGCGGAACATAGTAATTCTTGGTAAGTTTCCACAGAAAACTGCTTTGCTTTGATGAACACAGTAGCCCTTGGTAAGCTTCCCCAGAACAGTCAGGGCAAGCAGGATTATTAAGCAATATTCAGAAATCATTTTAAGTTGCTATAAGTAAATAAGTTGCAAAGTAGGTGATCATTTCCTTGTATCACCCGGAGGGGCTGTCCCCGCTGAGGTGAGCCCCACGGGGCCCCGGCCCGGCTCTCCAAATCACAGAATCATCAAGGTTGGAGAAGACCTTGGAGATCACCCAGTCCAACCATGAACCTCACACCGACCGTTCTCCACTCCACCAGATCCCTCAGCGCTATTCTCGCTCACCTTCTTGAAGAGCAGTCGCCAGTACTCCTGCCAGTCCCGCTCGCCCCTCAGCGCCGCGCCCTCCTCGTCCACCGTGCCCTGCTCATCGTACAAGGCGCGCTGCTCCGCGTCGCTCAGGACGGCGTACGCCTGGCCCAGGATCTGCGGGGACACAGCCAGCGGGCGGGACGGGCCCTCAGCGACGGGGCGGGGCGGCCCCTCAGCGACGGGCCCGCCCAGTCAGGGGCCGCCGCCCTCCCTCACCTGGAACCGCCGCGTCGCCTCCTCCTTGTCCTGGGGCTCGGCGCGGTCGGGGTGCAGGCGGAGCGAGGCGCGGTGGTAGCCGCGGCGGATCTCGGCGGGCGAGGCCTGCGGGCGGACGCCCAGGACGCCGTACAGGTCCCGGGAGCCGAAGGCGGCCTCGCACTGCTCCAGCAGCCCCATCCCGCCGCCCCGCGCGCGCCAGCCGCCGGCCTCTCGCGAGACTGGGCGGGGCGCGGGCAGGCGCATGCGCGGGGAGGCGGCGGGAAGGCGGGCGGGCGGGAAGGCAGCCCCCTCAGGGAGGCGGCGGGAAGGCGGGCGGGCAGGCAGCCCCCTCAGGGAGGCTGGGGCCGCCCGGCGGGCGGGAGCGCAGCGCTCCTGCGGAATCCACCCGAGGAGCTGAGCGGGAACAAGGCAGGAGCCGGCAGAGGGCGGCAGAGCGGCTGTACCCGGCCTGGGCTCCCCCGTCGCTCCCACACGGAGGACGGGTTGGACGCAGACGCCTCCTCTCGGCGACGCCCCGGAACCTACTTTCGAGCAAGAGCCTCCCGCCTCTGAACTGTGTTCTGCGAAGAAGCAAGCCAGGAGCACTCAGATACGGGTACCCTCAGTACATTAAAAAAAGGCACCAGAAAAAAAAAAAAAAAAAAGGCAAGTGCAAGTGACTCCTATGTGGCTTTCCACTTCCCCGTGGTAAACGCAAAGCTTTGCTGGTTCTTGTGCGTTGTGCAGGACAGACAGAATCCACCAACTACTGAAAAACCTTGCCTGCCTTCTAAAAATGCAAATTCTCCAAAATACCTGTGAGACTTTCACTAAGACAGAGAGACCCCAGGAAAAAGCTCTTCAAAATACCTGCGTTTATTACATCAAAACTCAAGAGTTCAAACAGTTCACACATTTTCTTTTCCTTCCAGGCTGTCCTGAATGTGACAACAGGAAAGCAAAAGAGTTTGCATGTATCCAAACAAAACCATGGAATAAAAGTCCAGTAAAGATATGTTTATACAAAACTCATATGGTCTTTAATTAAATGCAACGTAAGTGTAATACACCGATTGATACGTACAAAAAGACGGATGCATCAAAGTATTTTACATTTCTTGTGCCTTTTGTTGAAATGTAGAACATTTCTCTTCACTACCAAGACCGTGGAGGGAATAACACACAGCAGCATTAACTCAGATTTCAGCTCTTATTTACAGCATGTAGATGGTAACATTGTAGAATATTCCTGCTTTCATAAAAAAATAGCTTATAAAAGCTAGCTGTTACCTACTGTTACTGGAGAGCTCTGCTAATGTCAGTGTAACTATTCACAGCTTGATTAACTGGTTATTGTTGTACAGTTGAGGCTACCCCTGCAATGATTATTTCAGCCACTTCTGAGAGATGCTGCATCCTCTCTTACCTGACCACTGCTTCTGTTTCTCCAATGGGCCCTCTATGGGTTTTCCAAATTTCAGTGCTAATGCAGACTGCAGCATTAACACAGCAGGATAAAGACATGACAACCAAAGGGCATTAAATATAAAATACTTAACCATTTTATTCTTCTGATTTTTCCAACTTTAGCTTTGCCTTGTTTTCATGTGAGGAAGCTTTGGCTGTTTCAGCTTGCTTCGCAGTCTCAACACTTTTCTTTTTTGGCCTTTGCTTTCTGGAACGTATCAGGTCTTCACGTCCGAGTTCAATCATTTTTGTTTCCCACAACGTCATTTCATTCTCGTACCGAACCTTATCATCTTCAGCAAGCTGCAGGTAAGGCTGGGAGAAAATGAGGTACCGCCAGTTAGGGAAGGGGCTCTGTCAGGATACCTGCCATGTCACATCCTCCCCTTTGATACAAAGGTGACTTACTACCAGACCTGTGCAGTGCACATCCCAGGTGTTCACTTTCACCCCCAGAAAATTTAAAAACCACCCAACTTCCACAAAAATATGAAACCTTAGCATTGAATTATGGTTATGTCAACAGCTGGCCCATTCCTGAGGAGGAAATTTATTCAGTATTAATACTAACAGCTCAGGTTTTTTATTTGAGTACTAGTTTATGAAAGCTGGCTTATGTAAGGAACAGGAATAGATATTTCTGCAGAACTATTATTCCAAACTTTTTCTGCAGAAAAAACACGAACCTAGTGCATGTTCTAAGAACACATTCAAAACAATCTGGAAGAAGGGCATTCCAGGAAGGACAGTAAGGTACAGAATACTTGAAAATCTGGAGGTTTAGGTTAGATTTCAGTATAGCACCCCTCCGATTTTCATACACCCATCTGTAGGTTTGTATTTCAACACACTGAGAAAGCTGGCAAAAAAGGATCCCCAAGACAACTAAAGTTAATAAATTACTATGTGCACGTCACTTGGGAGATTTCTGTTGCTTTTACCTGTCCAAAGTCTTTCCAGGAGCAGGAAATTACTATGCTGGCATTTAAAAACATTATACATTATTAGAAAAAAACCCGAGTTGTTGCAAATTTTTCCACCTTCCTCCCTAGATGCCACTGAGCATCCATTTCCTGGCATACAGAACTTCCATTCTATCCCAGTGACTCACGTTATATCAGCACTGTGAAAGAAGTGGTCACTACTGGAATAAAAGTAGTGACAATCTTTTTCAAGACACATAAGTAAGATCTCAGGGTATTGTCCTCAGTATTATATTTTGAGCAACCGAGTTCAAGATTTTGTACGAATTCATTAATTTTGACTCTAGTTTGTCATTTTCTGATTAAATGGGAGCCTCACCAAAACCCACGGACATACCTGCTTTTGAGAGTCGGACAGTTTTTGCCAGCCATCAAACAATTGCTTCAGCTTTGCCTACAGGATACAGAATACGCAACACATTAGGATTATTTTAACAGCAGACTGACCACAGAGGGTTACAGATGAATGCCACGCTAGTAAAGCCAAGTATAAACCAATGTAAAAAAGCAGAAAGTCATACGGGATTAATACTCCACCCTCTTAACGTAGGTAAATAATACACGATACGGTTCAACAAGTTGCTGGGCATCGCTCGAGCCACATTCCTGGACAATATAAGCACGAAGCAGTTTAAGTTACTTAGCCTGCTGCGAAAGCAGGCAGACAGAAGAGCTGAGCTCATTTACAGCAACGCGACTACATCTCACATTGGTTTCATTTAAACCAAGCCCTAACTTAAGCCCAGCCCACAGCAGTATTAACCGTGTTTGCAGGAAACGTTGTACCACTTCAGGACTATTTTGCCACGTGTGTGTCAAACCGGGTCTCAGCTGACTGGAGGTGCTTGCCTTGTACATAGAAAACGGAGGAGCAAACTATTTCCACCACCCTGATTTACTGACTAAATGCACAGGGTAAGGGATGTATTAGGCACACAGGGGAGGTCTTCAAGTGTGGTAATCCACCAGCGTAACCTGACACACCCCAAAGGTCAGTGCAGAACTTGTGACTTTGCTGAGAAACTTGCACGTTCCGTAACATCGACCCTGCTACAGGAGGTACAATAACCACTACTACAGAAACAGAGGCAGACCATCGCAGCCATTTGAAAAACCAATCTATTTCTGCACCAAAACAAAAAGTAGAATTCCCTCCTTACAGAAGGAACAGATGAAGTCTGTAACATCGAAGTGCAAAAAACAGCGCAAACATTTTAAGTCTGTACCCACACAGCAGTTTATAAACTGACGTGCCACCAGCAGTATAGCCAGATCACCACAGCCTAAAAAAAAATTAACCTAAGCAAAGGAAAATCCAGATACTGAACTACTGAAGTTTCTATGAAAATGACAGAATCTAAACCAGATTTTCTGAATACAATACATCTGTTTAAAAGAACAATCTTTCCTGACTTACCACAGGTGAAATTCCCTCACTTTCTTTGAAGTGTTCCGACACAAAAATGTTAAATCCGGTACGAGGTCTTTTAGGTTTTCCAAGCACAGTCAATTCCTTTAAAAATGACAAGAAAAGTTATTCAATCTACCAAGCATGCGTTTTTCCAAAACTAAACTTACCATTTGTCTTTACATTTTATACAAAAATCAGACTCAAATTCATTTTTTTGTGTTTTATTCTGTAAACTGGACTGTATGTCAAGGTGCTCTCAGCACCTGTCAGTACTAGTGCTAAACTAAATTAAGAAAAGCTAACAACCTGAATTTCTCACAGACATTATGAAAAAAAAAAAAGGCATTTTGAACTGATTCATACTTCAGCTAAGTCTTCCAGAAACCAACGACTGTTACTAAATTCCAATCAGTAAGAAAGTCATGACGACAGGTTTTCTATTATCTTCGCAAGGCTTCGGTTTCTGGTGTGAAATACTGTATGTTTGCAGAGAGGAGGGCTGATACCCAACTCTGTGGGAGGCGAGAAGGTGGAACAGAACCAGCAGATTTCCAGGGAAACAGAACTAGGTTTCTGCTATCAGAACGCGTTGCCTACAGGGATGACGGTGAGAGAGGGAAAGCACAAGTTATGGATGCAATCACACTTGTTTTCTCCATCCCTAAGACACTCCCACTGCATCCCGGGTGCTGCAAATTAACATCTGCTTAGGTATTAGGTATGCCAGTTAAATTCCTTGTGGTGCCATACTCTAAAAAGGATCAGCAGAATCACTTGGATTAAACCCCCTAAGTAGGGGTCTTTTAAACCAAATTTATTTCTTCTGCCAATCAGGGCAAAGTCACACCAGCCCTTTAATTCGCAGAAATGAACGAGCAGGAAGTCCGTCCTCTGACTGATTCTGCCACTAGACAGACCATAATATTGTACCTTTACAGATGGCTCTGTCTCTCAGGGTTTTTATATAAACCAGCTAAAAGGGAATACAAAAGACAATCTGTATGAGTAAGTCAATAAAGGACACTGACAGACAAGCCTCTGTGCAGGCATAATTCAACATGTCAGCAGCTACACAGGTAGCAAAGTGGTAGTATCCAAAGAAATGAAGGAAAAAAGGCTGTTTCAAGCAACTACTCCCTTGCAGGGGCCACTGCAGTAACAGATACAAGGTCTTTGTGAAAAGCCACTTCTGGATGTCTTCCCAACCAAAGAAAGTGTTGCTAGTTCAAATGTCTTTTATTACCTATCATTCCTCAGGCAGCTTTAGGAATAGGAAGAAAAAAGCATAGAGAAGCTACCTGGGAGCACAAAGATATGTGCTAGTTCTGGTCTTCAAGCACAGGAAAGTCACTAAAATAACTGCTAACATCAGCAACTATTTTAATCCAGAGGGTTCTGTGGGTTTTGTTTTGCTTTGGGTTTGTGTCTGATTTTTTTATTTTTATTCAGAGACTTGCTTTTGTATTTGTTGACATGTCTCAGCTCTGCTCTGTGAACTAGACAAACAGACTTCAGGTTCCTTGAGAGAAAACAACCTCAGAACTTCAAAATACTTACTCTTTTTGCCTTGAACAATCTTCTTCTTGCCAGTCGTCTTCTCTTTTCTTCTCTCAAAGCCTCAGCCTGGGCTGGAGTTAGCTGTGCTTTGTATGTGGCCAACTGCTGTTCATATCTTTGCCAGTCTGTCTTTCTAGCTTCCTCATAAACCTACAACACAATAGCTCACCAACCTTAAAACTGATGCTTTCGGTCAGAAGCAATTGACTGTTAAATAAACTAACACTTCTCACCTACCACTAAAAAAAAAAAAAATTACAGACTACTCTGGAACTTAAGATTTTTAAAGTAAAGTGGCAATTTCTGATCTGTTTGATTAGCAGAATGGATTAAGAAGAACTCAGATTAAAAACCTGGGCTCTTCCCACAAATTATCTCTGTTAATCTGGTAACATTGGATGAATCTTCAGGTGCAGCTCAAAGCAATAACAATCTTCCATACAAGGAGGACAAGCTGAAGCTTGGTTGACACAATTACTCTTGAAGTGTGTGTACCCACTGCAGCACACAAGTGCTTCAGTCACCAAACACATTCCTACACTGGCCAACACCAGGTACAGAAGCATCATAAAATCATGGCCTTGGTACCAGGGCACCAAGAAGAGCTGAGCCAGGCTACCAAGCATCCAAGGTAGACCTGGAAAATCACCATCCTATTCTCCATTTCAGACATACAAATGAAAAGGCATATTTTATACTAAAGGACATAGAGCCAGAAGTCCAGACGGGATGTAAGAGCACTCCAATTCTACTGAACTTTGAACAAACTTTAGCTAGAAAACTGCAATCAGTTCATAACTGAATCTAACTGCAATCAAGGAGGAACAATCATTAGTTTGCTATAAATGGCACTTATATTCAGCAATGATTAGCAATTCATAGAGTTGCTTTACATTATCCCTTGAAATTGCCACTCTTAAAAGAAATTTCACTACCTATGACAAGAAGTTAGATAAAACTTAAAGGACATGGACCTGCTCAAGCAGGTCCAGAGGAGGCCACAAAGATGATCAGGGGGCTGGAGCACCTCCCCTGTGAGGACAGGCTGAGAGAGTTGGGGGTGTTCAGCTGGAGAAGAGAAGGCTCTGGGGAGACCTTAGAGCGGCCTCCCAGTACTTAAAGGGGCTACAGGAAAGGTGGGGAGGGACTCTTGATCAGGGGTGTAGGGATAAGATGAGGGATAACACTTTTAAACTGAAAGAGGGCAGATTTAGATTAGATATGAGGAAGAAATTCTTCCCTGTGAGGGTGGTGAGACACTGGCACAGGTTGCCCAGAGAAGCTGTGGCTGCCCCCTCCCTGGAAGGGTTCAAGGCCGGGTTGGACGGGGCTTTGGGCAACCTGGGCTAGTGGAAGGTGTCCCTGCCCGTGGCAGGGGGGTTGGGACTGGATGGTCTTTAAGGTCCCTTCAAACACTAACCAGTCTGTGATTAAAGAAACTTACCTGTAAGTTATGTCTCTGGTTACTATCTAACCCACAGAAAAAAGTTGGTCTTTTCATCAAAATTAACCAAGGTTTCACCTAACTTCTGCATATGAAAGCAGAACAGCTTTACAATACCTATGTCATTATACACGTAATACACACAGAGATACAATTACCATTCAAAAAGAAATGAGATATTGGTTTCCAGCCCTACAGTCACAGAGTGAGATCTGTCACATTTGTCTCTCTAGCAACAGATTAAAAATACTAAACCCAAGGTCATGTGTAGAAGTATCAAAGTATCATCATCCCCTGAGCACGTCATAGCTCCCAATTCTCTTCAGAATTGTTTTTGTCTGAATCTTTGTATGCAAATACTTTCTTATTATTGTTTAAAAAACCCCACAATGAACAACAAAAAACCCCACAACACCAAACAAAAAAAAACCAGAGGACACCAAACCAAGTAGACCAACCACTTATAGAGTTCAAAGTACATAGGGCAAAGATGCAAACTTACCTGCTTCTGTGATGCTGGTAACTCCTTCCAAGCACCTGCTATTTTTCTCATCAGCTCCATATTGCTCATTTCTGTACATTAAAATTAGAAAGCAAGAAAATAAAGATCACTATTGTGTATCTATAAGGTTTTTCAATTTTTCCCAAGGAAAGCTGTCACTAGTACCTTCTTCCTGTACAAATGTATTTTCCTCCTTTAATAAAGCTAACTTTCTGTGGCAGTTAAAGGGAACTGTAATACGGGGGAGGGGAAGAGTCCTTGCTCTTGGTTCAAACTCAAATGAAACATGCAGTTATAAACTGAAGCACCATTTCAAGACAGGCAGCTATTACCACTCCACAAGTTTCTTTTTTTTCTTTTTTTCTTTTTTTTGGGTTGGATCCTTTTTTAAACAATTCAGGATGGTCTGAACTTGAAGGGGGGGCTGGGGACAAAACCAAAAGTAAAATTTGCAGTTCTCAGGTTTTTGGCAAAACCAGCCTGCTGGGTTCTTCAAGTACAGCGCGACCTTATACACCTGATATAGCACATATGCTTGATTTTTATTTTAATAAAGTCCTTTATTTACAGTACTATTCAACAGAATTAAGGTTAAAGTATTTCCTTATCCCACAAACAAAATTGCAGTGACTTGAATCTGCTTTGGTTTTCAGCCTTCAACTCTGGCCCTTGCACTATGGCCACTTGATGAGGTTTCCTGACAGACCTGAATTTGCAAAGGGGGGAAAAAAAAAAAAACAAAACAGAAAACCAACCAACCAAACACAAACGAAAAACCCTTTGAAAATATGATGCTTTGCCAATGATAAAAGAAAACAAATTTTCAGGTTATTTCTGAATGTTACCTCTATTGGAACCAGCAAGCCCAACATTCTCAACTTGCATATGAGATACATTTATTTGCAAATTATTCAAATTTTGGCAATACGTGGAAAACACTAGCGTGTCACTTTAGCTACAATAAGCTCTGCAAGTTCAGTTCTCAACCTTTCAGACTGCTGAACTCTTTAACTACCAAGCGAAACAGGGTATCAGATGGTTTTCCCTACTTAAATTTACCACGACTTGCCCATTATGACCATAGTTCTTTAAACGTTTTAACATTTATTTCGACAGTATTTTCAAAATGGACGCAGATTTCCACTTTGCTGCTCTCTGACAAGAAGAGTGACTGCACTGCCTACAAATGAAGTTTTTGATAATAAATTAAACATATTCACAGAAAACCATTACTTTTTCGCCCATGTACGTTGAGGCAATCCAGAACATGCAGTTTTTAAGTTACTAAGCATCAAACTGAAATCATATACAGCTCGTTATATCAGCAATGGTGTACTTCAAATACATAGATTTAAAAATAACTGAAAGGCACAAATCATTGTTAACCTGTACTGCCCAGGTGAGCTCTTCCTTCAAACATTTTTGAAGTTACACACAAATGTTCACTTTTTGAAGTTATTACGCGTAGAAGACTAAGCTGATACACATACGGGCAGTAAGTACGGCAGTACTGAATCGGTACGCTACGGGTGACAGGATGGTTTTGGTCTCCTGAAGTCACGGTAATGTACTTTATGACGTTTAGTTTTACGAAGCAACACTTTGTTCCGGTTTTCTTTTTAAACCGCACATTCTGAAATGAAAACACCGCATGTATCTGAAGTGACGGCAGCTTTGCAACAAGATTTCTGACCCCCTCGACGTGTTAAGACTCCGTATTTCTAAAAGCAAAACAAAGCCAATCGCGAGCCCTCTCGTACCTGATCCCATTCAGACCTCGTACCTGGATTTTTTTGCTTAAAACCAGAATGGTTTTCTTTCAGGAAGCGAAAATAGCCTGTCAGAGGCCGCTTCGGGCGCTCGTCCGAGCTGATCCCCCTGCAGAAGCTCTTCTCCGCCGAGCCGCCGCCGGGGACCCTGCGGACAACGGCACCACCAGTTACCGCCGCAGTGCCCGACTCGCCCCGTGAGGCCGCTCAGCGCACAGGGGCCTAAGGGCCCCATCCCGCCGAGAAGGGGGCGCTCCCCCCCACCCCCCGGCGCCCCACGCTCCCGGCCCCGCGCCCCCGCTCCCGCCCGCACCTGAGGAGCCGCCGCACGCCGGTGACGAGGCCCGCGGCGCGGCCCAGCAGCGCCAGCGCCGCCGCCATGCCTCCGCCCGCCACGCCTGCGCGCGCAGGGGGCGCGCGGCCGCCGCACGGCCCCCTGGGAGAGCGGCCGCCGCGCGCGGGCCTCCCCGCCGCCAGGCGCGCGGGATTGGCTACCCGCCGCGATGACGCGCGGAGGAGGGGCGGGGCCAACCCCGGAAGCTCCGCCCCTCGCCGCCGGGCAGGCCCGGGCCAAGGTGACCCCGCGGCGGCCCGGCCCGGCCCCCGCCGCCCCCCGCCCAGCCCCCGGCCTTCCCCCAGCCCTTCAGAGAGGTACAGACGCTTCTCGAGAGTGTTCTTCCACCTTTATTACGCGAGGCCGCGGGTAGTATGTGCAGGCAGAAACCAATACAGAGAGCAGAAGCGGATTGAGCAGCAGGGGACGAGCTGTGGCCGGAAGCGGACGGCAGCGGGTCGCGGGTTCCCTCCGAACAGCGAGCGCCTGGCTGTGGCTGCGGCAAAGGCAGAGCCCGCGGGCGAGAGACGGCAGCTCCGAGGAGGGCACAGGGGGGAAAACAGGACGCAGAGACGATGCAATTTTTTTCCATCATAGTAAACGACACAGGATGGAGGAACGTTTGAGCTAGAATTTTTTCTGCCTTAAACTAGCATTTATGTAAAAAACATTAACAGGTGAACCCTGAACGAGTACTAGGGGAGATGTTTATCTCCATAGATTAAATCCGACCCACTCTTTTGCAAGACTGAGGTTTTAAGTAATGGCATACTCGGGTATCATTTCAAAAGCAGAAAGGCTGAACAGCAAGGAGGATCATCAACGCTTAGCTTCATGCCTCAAAAACAGCAAGTTCGTAAGACAAATTTTTTTTAGTGTTTAAATATGGCAGAATGAAGAACTCGTCATTGGTCTTTTTTTTTTTTTTTTTCTTTTGATCATCCTGCTGGTCTCGCACTGTGATGGAAAGTCATTCTTGCATGTATGGCACACAGCAGAAAAATTACCAGCTGAAGGACAAATGTCTTCAGACCATCCCTAACCCAAATCAGTAAACCAAAAGAAAGCGAGTATTCTGAGATGCAAGCCAAACTTCCAATTTCACACGGTTCAATACAGATATTGAAAACATTTAAATCACTTCTAGTACAAACATATTACTACCGATCTAGAAAAAATAAAAGCTCTGGGAACACATTCTGATGGTCAAAGTCTTCTACCACCATTTTAGCAATAAGTATAAACAATGGCTTTGCCTTCCTAGCTACATTGTCCTAGTTCAAGTATAATGAAGCACTCATTTCAATAACAAAACACCCCACATTTATTCAGTTTACAATCTGAAGTGAACAAGGAATAAGATTAATAAAGCCACTCTCCATCAAACTTGTTTCAGGAGTCACCATTACATCATCGATAAAACTGTAGCACAGAAGTGACATTTTCCCCGTACATGACCAACTTGCGCCATTTGGGACTAAGTCAGCAAGCAGGAAGATAATATTCCACTGGCAGGAATAAAAGCTCCCACAGTGCATGCTTCCCGCCCACACCTCACATTCCAATTTGGCATTCATGACAGTAAAAACACCCAAATATTTTTGTCATCTTCAAAATGTATTTTACAATGATAAATTACCCAACTGCAAGTCACTTCTCTTTCATGTGCAAGGTACAGAGAAAAACATTAGTAACACATTTTTATTTTCAGATATCCAAGAAGAATGTACAGCAGGAAATCAATGTTGTTCTGCTTTTCATCTCCTTTATAAGAAAAGATTACCCCTCTCCAGCACTACTGGTTTTCCACATGCATAGTCTGAAGCAACTCAAGTGCCAGTTCATGGAAAAGTTAGCTTCGAGTGTGAGAAGTTTACTGTAACATTCGGATATTGCAAATACACCACCTTAACAGAAGTGTTTGATGTTCGAACACTGGTGGCATTTCCTCCATAAATGAATAGAGATGTAACATGTCGTTAAACTAGTTCAAATCCTCTATAAAACAATGGGCATGGCATGCTAAATAAATTAGGCTAAAGCTAGCATAAAAATTAATTGCAACACAGTTCTAAGTAGTATGTGATGCATGGCTTTGTTCTCCCTTCTGTCTACAAGACACATGCACACAATATTTTGATTCTCTAATGTTAGAACAAGCACTTTAAGGATAGGCAGGATTTTAAAAATAATAGCCAAGACAAGTAGTAAAAAATGCATTTTATTTATATGGAAAAGGCTACATTTAAATTTGTAAAAGGTCTGTGACAGTGTTATGTTGCCCACATGTCAAAAATCAGTTGTGAATAGCAACAAAACGGTTACATTTCTTTCTACATAGCAGTGCAATTAGTTCACATTGCAATAAAATTAAGTCAAGTATGCAACAGAATCAAAAACAAGTGTTTCTCCATAGTCAGCATACAAAGAATTACAGTGCAAAGATCATTTTAGGTTTTAAGAAATCTGCAGTCAGTCTTTAGAATATCCTAACGGCTGGGATACTCCAATTATTTTCATTACTAGCAGTTGTATCTTGTCAATACTGTGCACAAGCAAGTAAGTCTAAAATGAAATGACTTGCATGGTAAATAAAATATTTAGTCTATACAGTAAAAAAAAAAATACAAATTATGTAAGTGAACTAACAAAATGAAACTTGAACACACTTAGGAAACGGACAACGTACTTTAAGGATACACATACAGTATTCATCACAAAACCAGCTACTTCTTCCAGCAAAAATAATTTGGTTGCTTTACAACTGCATTATGGATCTCGTAGTCTGAAGATGCAGATGTCCAACTCTTAAAAACCATAATAAATGTCTTCTGCAAAGCATACAAAGAGGATAAATATTCTTATCACAGTCATAAGGTTATTTTTGGAAGTTTGTTCTCCCTTGCTCCAGAAACACATTTAGATGGGTGAAAAAAAGTCAAGGGGCATTATGATACATTGAAACAGTAAACTGTGCTCCATTTCCTTCTAATTTTGAAAAAAACCTAGAATTTACAGTACTCTGTGGTATATGAAAAAGTCTTCACAAGTTTACATTGCATATTTCTGAGTCCATTCTCTTGCATGTCTGTTGTATCTGTACGTGCAGAAAGAAGGCATTACAGTGAAGAACTGTTAGTGATACATTGACAATGACCACATTTACTTAATACAGACGTTACTGAGCTTTTCACCTCTTAGCATTGATTCAAATAACGTTACAATAGTCTAAAAGCCAAGAAACATATACCCACTGATCTTCAGTTTCTAAGGTTACCTATCAAAGCTATTCAGACTCAAACCCAAAACCAGTCTCACAGGTTTATATTAAAATGCGTATCATTGTGCATACTCAATTTGCATTTCACAGCTGGATCCCTGATTTGTACCTTAACGGGAATTTTTTGTCAATTATTCCTAAATGTGTATGCTATTAACAGTCTGACAAAGTTCACACATTTTAGCTGCATAAAATTCAGTATAATTAACTGGTTTTGGAAAGGGTGGGGACAGAAGGCACAGTGATTTTATTTTTTTTTTATTCTCCATTCTGCACTGCCATCTGCATTTCAGAACTTGAAAGGCAAATTTTCTGAAAAGCATTTTTGACTAGATTTTAAGTCTTGGGTCTTTTCCTTCTGGTATGAAGCTGATCAAAGATAAATGTCCTTAGGGAGCCTGTAACTTCCCCTCTGGTCCTTACACTTGTTACATTCCACTCCTCAGACTAGATTCACCTTCTTCTGGGTCCTCCAGAGAAAATGCTGACAAGTTTTTTAAATCTGTTTCTTAAGACCAGTATAGCAACTCATGTTCTAATTGGTTTTCTTAAGAATATGCTACCATACAAGTCTTTGGATTTTTACTTATTCTAAAATACCCATCGATAAATGCTCAGGGCTAACAAAGCATATCTTTCATTTCCTAAATCCCAGATGAGATTAAAAAAAAAGTTAATAGGTGATCAGCACAAGAAGATAAAGCTTTATTCAAGACTATATGTTCTCTCACTTTCTCTAGCAATGATTAAATTCCAAGTTTTGGAGATCGAGAAATATCCTTTGTTCGCTTCCCTCACAAACAAGAGGCACAAGAGTGGAAATCACTGTTACGGGAGTGGGTGGACAAAAGCTGAGACACAAATGTTGTCCTCTACAACTACCTGAAAGGAGGTTGCAGAGAGATGGGGATGAGTCTCTTTAACCAAGTAACAAGCGATAGGACAAGAGTTGCGCCAGGGAAGGTTTAGACTAGATATTAGGAAGCATTTCTTTACAGAAGGGGTTGCTAGACGTCGGAATGGGCTGCCCGGGGAGGTGGTGGAGTCCCCATCCCTGGAGGGGTTTAAGAGTCGGGTCGACAGAGCGCTGAGGGATCTGGTGGAGTTGGGAACTGTCAGTGTTAGGTTAATGGTTGGACTGGATGATCTACAAGGTCCTTTCCAACCTAGACGATTCTGTGAAATGGGGAGAAGCTGAGGCACAACATCCTCAACTTGAACACTACCTGCTTTGCAGTACAAGCTACCGAGGTCAAGCACTTCAGAAGTGGGTTACGTGATTTGATTGTATCAGACATCGAACTGCCATTTTAATAATTCTTACTCTAGGGAGAGAAATACTAGACCACAGACTTCCATGTAACCTCTACACCACTCCTTCTCTATCCAGTCCTCAAGCTAAAAGCAGTACTCAAATCTTCATGGACCTGTGATATGTGATGAACCACAGGCCATTAGCATGCATTGCAAGAAGTCTTCAATGGCTCAGTACTAAAAAACAGGCACCAAACAATTTCTCAGTCAGTTAACCAGAAAGTAAAAAATTCTTCTGGATATCACACACATTCCACAGAATCTGAAGCAAAGAGTCTAACAATTAAAACTGTTAACAGCAAGGTTACCAAAAAGCAGCTTAAGTACCAAGGATGAAAAGCCTGCCCCAAGCTAAATCCAGCCTTTCCCACAGCTTGAAAAAGCAGATAAACAGTGGTGATTAGGCTGTCTATGATTGTGCTGCATGGCTGTGACTAATTTACTGCCGAGGCCACCAGAAAATTTGTGGCAGATTCATTTTGGGGAAGGTTATTCCTTTCTTGGCAAATCAGGACTGGATGCATTTGGAAACCTTGGAGACTCCTACCCCTTATTACTATCCTAAACTGATCTTGTGTTTCAGTCTGTCTTAATCCCACACACACCTAGAAAATCCCCAGGTGCTAACATCCTGTTACAGAAGACAGCTCAGGCCACGCTGATAGACTGTAGACTACATCCTGGATTGTGCTCAAAATACCTGTAGCAGCAGAGTTCAATAAAATCTCCCAGTGGTAAGCAAAATAGTATTTCCTTCCTGGATCACTGACTCTATAACCTTTCCCGTGCATAAGGTTTTTAAAGTTTATAAGCCCAGGAGAAGCAGGTAGCTGATACATCAGCAGAAAGTAGCAAAGATGGACAAATCTCACAGAGGTAGTATTTCCTCCATGGAAATCATGCAGTCTAACCTGTGGAATAAAGGCCCCAAGCTTCCTGCTACCCACAGCTGCAACAAACGCTGAAGAAATCAATACATCACTTTGCTTAGGTATCCACAGATGCCACTACTGGAAGTCTGAGTGATTCCTTTGAGCACTTTAGAGAGTTAGTGCTCTGGAACGAAACGCCACTATGCCAAAGCACCCCTAAATCCTGTTATCTGCTGTTGTGCGGGTTCAGCCACACATGTAGTTACAAGATGGCATTTCAAAACCCTCCTTAGGAGTGATGTACAACAAGAAGTCAGCAAGCCTTAAAACTGAACTTTGGGAAATCCACTATAAGACCCCAGAATAGACATTCCAGTCAGTATAGTACTTTTAGAGTTAAAACTTCTCAAATCAAAATCAGGTTTGGTCCAGAAACATGTAATACTTCCATTACGTGCTGTCCATGTTACCCTCCCAAGATCAGAAACTTCCTGCAAGTTCTACAGCTGTTCCAGAAAGTAAAAAAGGTTTTTTTTTTCTCTGTAAGATGCTACAAACTGCAATGTGACAACGGTTCTTAGCACTGGAAACAGCTGACTAGTCTATCCCACATTTATGAAATGGTGTCAAAAACACACGTTTGTTGTTCATACCTAACATCTTACTAAAGGCATAAATTTTACAACCAGAGGATCACAGTAGCAACAAAACTCATATTTGGGAAATGATTTTTCATGCAATGAATATAAAGACGAAACACAAAAGTGCGATGGTTTTATGCAACTAAGTACAAAAACTTAGGTGTAGGCCTACAGTTTTCTGCTTGCCATTCCACTGATTCATATTGTCAAGATTTAAAAATCTCATCCTGTAGAAGTCTATGAAAAGAGTATCTTTAAAAGTTAAGATAGAAGGTGCGCAGCATATAACCATCTGCAAGTACCACGTACACACAATTATGTATATGTTATACTCACTTTTCCTTGTCTGACTTGTAGATCTGTGCAATATCCGGTACTAAAGGGTCATCTGGATTAGGATCACAAAGTAAGGAGCATATGGACAATAAAACTAAATAAAAGAGACACTAGATTAAACAAGTTAGTTTGCTTTATTTCTATAATCCTGTAATATATTCCAGTACACTGAAGGAGGGTGGTGGAAGGGAGATTGGAAGGAGAATGCATAGTAGTATTAAGCTTTTAGCATAGCAGCGCTGCTCAGAAATGTTTATACAGCGTCATTCTTCTAGGTCCTAAGTAAACACCACCTAACACTAGCCTAGGTAACTTGCAGCCCATGGACCCTGTACCATTTGTAATGATCTCTCTCCCATGTTTAAACCTATGAAGATTAAACAAACTACAGACTACATAGTTACATATAAATTTTTAATCAAACTAAGCCCTTCCATCTACAATTATTTAAGATAATTAATCTTGTTAATATTACACTGCCATGCAACAGTTATTCTTCATATAAACCTTTCATTTAATTTGATAGAAGTGTGACTTCCTTTTTGGGAAAATACTTCATCAGCATTATATGCAGGTATTCACTTACTGCATATTAATTTCCTGATATTTAACTAAGGTTGTTCGATTTCTCTAACATTTTCAGTCCACACTTTTCAGGAAATTTCTATTTTTATATTCAGAACTAATATGAATATACACAAGTACACAGTTAAACAATTCTAAGTGTGTAGTGAAATAGATTTGATGCTACAGTAAGAATCTGCTATAGAATAGAATTTTTTTTTCCTTGCTTTGTCTTGTTACCAAAGAGCCTGGACTAACACCTATTTTCAGCTGTAGCGACTTCAACTACTTCATACTGACGTATTTATTGAGTGCCAAATACACCTGTAATATTAGAAAATTGGTTTGGAATACCTGGTCACACCAATCAGAGGTGCTATCAGTATGTTGTAATCCTCCGATTCAGTAAAAAAAGAACCATAAAGGAGAAACTTCCATGAGCCACTGAGCTAATTTCCAGTTTATGAAATATATAATGCGCAAGCTCGTTAAAAGCACGTCAAATTAGAACACAAGACCAGCAGACTGTTCCACTTCATAACTGAAGGAACGCTCAACAAGACAGAGAAAAATGCTGAAGGTCAGTTTTCAGTTGTAAATGCCAATGGTTAAAGATGACAATTTTCATTTGCTGAATGCCTTCCAAATAACTAGAAACAAGACAATTTTTGCTCAGCAATAAAACCACCAATTTCTGTGGAAAGTTGATACCGACTACACACATTCATGTCTTCAGCAACTCTTTCAGGAAACAGTATTAAACTTAGATTTTATTTATCTTGTGAGATTACTGCACAGGGCCGTTGTACATGGGCAGAAGTTGCTTTTCCAAGGAGGTACAGCAATTGCACTTGCATAGAGCCATTTCCATTGGACAAAGACTTAACAATTTTTTCCTTGCTCGTACACCAAATGCAGTGACACTGTTCTAAAAAAAGATACATGGTTGAGAGCTCTCAAGCACATAAGCAAGACGTGATAGTGTTTAACCTTTTGAGTCACATGAGAACTTTCTGTAATATGACTAAGAGTGCGCCTAAGCATTTTGAAGATGGATGAGAAAAAACAATGATCGCACCCACACTTTTTAAGCAGCTTTTGAAGTGACACAAAATGCCTACAACAAAAGAACTGCTTAACTGTAGCCTCAATGTTCCAAAAATCTAGTGTTCAACTTGAGAAAGTTTAACTACAAGACTAGAATATTTTAATAAATCTTTTACTGATGAACTTTGAAAGCAGCTACATTTTAACATATTCATCTTACAGAGGAATGCAAACCAGAGCAATTTATCTCATTTTAAATAAAGTGTAATTAAGACCTTAGCCCACACAAGGATGCTCAGGCAACCCAAAGAGCCATCAATAAGCAATCAGGTAAGCCCACACACATCAGTATCAGGGTTTTCCATTTACACCCAAATTAATTTAATTAACCAGTTTCTCCTCAGTTCTGCCTGCACATCCAGCTATAATACAGAAGTTACATTTCAGGCTAATTGGACATTTTTTGTCTTACCTAACTTGTTTTAGAACATTTCTTTGCCATGCACAGAATATTTTATGTAATGTGACACTCCAAATAAACTGTGCAAGATCTTGGATCTTAACAAGAATTCCAGTGGAATCTGCCACTTCTGTAACATGCAGGATAAATGAGTTTCCACTGCCACCCTTAGACAATGCAGTAACACACAAAGAAGTGCCATGGCAGTGTATGTGATTTCATAAATACATGAGCAAATCTGTGAGTTTACCTTTAGATACAGTCAGAGCTGGTGACCACTGTGATCTCAGGATATCAAGACAAATACTCCCATTACTGTTTATGTTTGGGTGGTATATTTTTGTTGTAAAAGCAATCTGGAATAAAAAACCCAAAAACAAGTAACATCAAATTATATTTATTACATTTGGAATCCTTAACACTGTCCCTTCAGTTCCAGTCATACTAGATCTGTCAGTGCAATTTACTGTACAGTCTTATCTGTTCATCCACTATTGCTGGCCTTTCTGGTTGTAACTCTGAAATTAAGCCTCAGAGAACTCAGACACAGAAACAAAACTCTGACCAAAAAAATTGCTTACGTTTTGAGAGAAAGGACTTACCTTTGGTGGTTTGAAAGGATAGTCTGTTGGAAAGTGTACTGTCAGAAAAAATACTCCCCCTTGATAAGCACTATCAGGCTGGGGAAAAAAACAAAACAGACAAAACACATTAAGATATTTCAGTTATTTTGTAGCTTCCTTTCTGAACACAGATAACCTCCCACAGCTGTGAGTATCTTAGAAAATCCATTTTTCCCCCAGTACACAGCCCACGCTATGGGCCACACACAACCCACTATGGGCTGTGTACTGGGAAGGCACAGAGGGAACTGAACCCTGCCACTGGCCTGCAGAGCTACAGTAGAGCCAACCACGGCTACTACTGCAGGAGCGCAACATGGCTACTGAGTGCTGCCCGTCTTGGGGAGAGAAAGGGAGGGAGCAGCGCCTGACTGGTGGAGCTACGAAACTGCTGATCCATCCAGCTCCACCGCACCAAGGGGAATACAAAACCCAGAGCAGATGTTCCAAATCCTGTCTCCGTGCAATGCCACAGCTGCTCTGATCCTCCTCCATCCTTAAGCTACAAATATACTTACCTTAAGAAGTGGTTTCTCTTTGCAGATGCAAAGAGTAGGATTTTCCAACATAATTCAGTTGATCATGATGACATCAGGGAGTTTTAAAACACACAACATCTTTGTGACCTGTACAAATCTGTGAACATGCATTTTGTTAGAGAACATGTGCACAGGTTTACGTCCAGGTTGCACACAGTTAATAGATAGAAATAACTTTGTTGCAGTCATCTGTTGTGGAAATGTTTTACTTTCATTAACTAGAAAAGTGAGGGGAAAAGCCTCAGTGCTAAATGATAGAAAGCAGTGCTGCCATTTCTGGTTAAGGGAGGAAGAAAACCTCTCTCATTACTTGGTAAGTTTAAAACAGCAACACAGGAACTCAATCTCAGCAAAGTTGCAGAAGATTGAAGTTTTTGGGTTTTCTTATGGAAGCAAAGGCAGACTGTTTTTTAAATAAAATGTTTACCTTGGACATGAGCAATGATCATAGTTTTAGAGATGAATAAAAGGTAAAGTCACAAATGGTCCACTAAGACATGACATCTTACACACTCAAAATGCAGACCGTGTTGCAGTGTAAGGCAGGTTATATATAGTATTGCTAAGAAGTCAGCATTAGGTAACATCAGAAGAGACTGCCGCTGTACTTACAATTACATTTGAAAGGCCTGCTTGCATGCATACTAAATGGATTTGTCAACGTTCAAATAAGCTGAAGATGAGACAAGTTCAGCGTCAGAGAGAAGGCACAGTGAAGTCCTGCTATGTTTTGCGAGTAAGCTATATAAAATGACTTGATGATGCCCACAGACGGGAGAAGAGGTTACCCTAATTCCACACTTAGGAAGTGAACTCTGAAGGTAAGCTTTAGTCCTATGCTTCCCTCAGGCCATCAGGAAGCATACAGGATGTGCGTGACTATTTCCTTATGTTATCAAGAATTAATATCCTGACAGCGTTCTTTTCTTGTATCTCAGCAGATATGGCTGAGTAAGGTTGACAAGAGATGCTCATTCTTAACAAGAGAAATTTGAGGAACCTGAAGCAAAGAAAAGAGTATTTTCCACTACAGAATATGAAAGGTGAATTGCAAGCTGGAAGAAAAAATGAAATTTAAGTCAGGGTTTACGTGCTAGTATTTGCCTTACTCAGGTTATCAGAGTCATTCAGGACAGAGACGTTTTTGATGGCAACCGGCACATAAGCTTTTGTTAACTCTTAACTTAATTGCTGTTTTGCCATTCACCTTTAAGCAGCGCAGAAGGGCAAGGGTCAGAATGACATGTATGTGAAAGAACACAGTTAAAGAAAAATGGCAAAAGCATTAGTATCCCACAGAAAAACTTGCCACAATCACTTCAGTTGCTGCTGGGCCACTGACAAGTTGAACAGACTCCAGCATACCACTGGCAAATTAGTAACTGATCTTTCCCGGCTTCAGAGCAGCTGTGCTGAAAATGCAGAAATAGTCTCAAAGCAGACAGTTCCACTTTTCTCCACCATGTGACACTGCATCTTAATGGGTTAAGTTTTGTCCCAAAATTTCAACTCACACAGTGATTCAGCTCACCATCTGAACCAGAGACTCTTCTTTCCAAATTAGTAAGTCCCAAAGGAAAACACCAGGAATACCAACTCCTTACCATGATATTAATAAACACCTCTTCCTTCAGGTCATGTTGTTCCTTATTCTTTTTGCTAAAACCCTTTTCAGTTTCCCTTAAAAACTTTATTTTCTTAAGCTTTATTGTCCTTTCTTATGTCATTTCCTTGACAGGAGTCATGAATGGGGCCTTTAGAGAACTCCCTCCACCCAAGGAAAGCAGGCCTTTCTCACACAGAAACCCACAACTACTGGTCTACAGTTTACAAAAGCCCTGTTTTTGACAGAGCCACACCACGGCCATCAAATAAGCTCTAAAAGCTCCAAAATCACTCTGTGCAACACCACTCTTGTTTACAGTTACCAGCTTTAACATTGGGTTACACCCACTCTTCCTCCTTTCAGACGGATGAATCTTTCAGAATTGATCATCTTTGAAAAGCAAGCTTTTCACTTTGCAGCCCACATCACCAATTCAAACACTGCAGTTGACTGATTAAGCACCCCTAACTTCATGAAGAGGATGGATTTTGGAACAGTTACAGAAAGAAACTAGTACCAGACTACTAAGAACAATAATACCACCCTAAATCTTTATATGCAGCACAGCTGAATTTGACTGCCATGTTTGCAGAAGCCCAAATGAATCCTTCTGTAACAAAAAAAGAAACAAGGTCTACTTTCTAAGGGGTGTGAATTATATACTTACAGGTCCCATAATTGTTGCTTGCCAGTGAAACACTGAAAGTCAGAAAGATAAAATGATTAGAGATTTTCCAAGTTTTTTCATAACCAAAAAAAAGGTCACTGTGACAATGTACTATGAAGAGCTTACAGTCATCTCCAACAGGTCCGGCAGAACAGTGGGCCGGGGGGTCTCGCTGCAGATCACTTAGCTCCTGTAAGAAACACAAATATTTGAAAGGCATCTACATGAAAATACACACCACTCAGCAGCATCACTTCAAAAGTGCAAACACAAACATTTTATGAAATAGACCATTTTAATAATTTTTAAAGAAATCAACACCTGAAATGCCCACTGATACCAAAAGGGTTTTTGTGCCAGATAGGTCTGCAACTAAAGACAACACTATGCTATAAATTAGTATCTGACAGTTTTAAGAGTTATAGCCAAGTCCACAATGAGTTGGATATACTGCAGTAGACACAGGAAAAAAAAAAGAAAATGAAGGGTTCCTTGATTTATCTGTACAGTCACCGCTTAATTTAGAAATTTATGTACTCCTTAGCTTTTGACTTTACAGAAGTTTCTTGTATTGGCCTAATCTATGTACACTAGCTGAGTTAAATCAGGTCATAAAACGCTCACAGTCTGCCCAGAGATGATATGTGAACATAACATAAATGTTCCTAAGTAAACTAGAAAAATAAAGGAAAAATATTAGTTCTACACCTTATGTAACATACCTTGATTTAATTCCCTGCATGCTTTTTCTCAAAATTACTACTAAAAAACTCCTAAGAAAGCTGGAATTTAAGACAAGCATTCCAAGAAACTTTTGTAGGTCAGCTGATTGGTTTCTCTTACAGAAGTCCACACAGTCCCAAATATTTTAAAATTATTACTTAATTACACCAAACCAGCTCAGCTTTTCATCTGATATATCATCACTATATCAAATGCAAAACAAGCCAGGCATTAATGTTGGTTCATTTCCCTTGTTTAATTCAACTTACAACTGGTGTCTGAAATTTTACCACACTAACAACAAACAACTTTTTCAATGGTTATGTGTAAATACCTCCGCTGAAATAAGGTAAAAGATGTGTGCTACACCACTGTTCATAAGTCACTCAAGTAATTACTCAAAACCACATTTAAGTCAAGAATAGACATAAGCAGGTCTGCAAATAACTCCTTGAGTTTAGCTTAAACACGTTTACTCAAAAATCATTAGTCAAGACAGCTACTTCCAAAATCAAGGTTTAAATCGGAACTAAGTTTAATGCAAGTGTAGAATTTGTGCATGTAGTGTGATCAGACCTTACTTACAACTTGAAGGGTTAAAACTCAGCACTTCTCAACTGCTGTGATATATTTATCCATTTATGACACCCAGTAAACATTTCAACTCACACACTACCCTCTTCAAGGGACCCAATTTACCATGGACCTCGCACCTAAATTCAGGCACACTTCTTAGAGGTCCACTCTTGACTGTGAATTCAAAGAAAGGCACTGCAACATATTTTCAGACACTTAATAGGCTAGTAATATTACTACTTGTTCTGAAGTCACTCCTCACAATCTTTGTGATTTAAAACAAAAGAGACAGTTCTTTCATATACTGAAATAGCTCAGGTTGCCAACTAGTGTTACTTGTCTGCCCTTAACTTTACTCTGTTGGTGAAATTGTATGCTGGTCCAAAAACAACACTCCAGGCTAGACTTTGACTAATAAAGGCAATAGCAAAACCCTTTAAAAGCGCAGTTCCCTTTTTAATCGGAGGTTTCAGATTTCACTAAAGGCATGATACAGAAAACCAGTAATCTATGCAAAGCCAAGTCATTGCCAGTACACACAGGGAGTCAACAAGTTTCAAGTTTCCAGGAGTCACGAGAGTTGTAACAAGCATTATCAGCAGCAGAGTTGTTACAGCCACTGTCTACTCTAATTTGCAACTCAAGATGTAACCCAACAAGAGAAGACTGTCTTTTACACACATTAAAAAAAAAAAAAAAAGCCAGTTATAAAAAAGTGTTAGCCAAAACAGAGAACTCAAAGCCTAAAAATCAGGCATTTTATAGCAGTCATTGCTGACTACTAAGTTAAGGGCAACGACAGGAAAAATATGTAGCTAAACTCTTCAGGAAGTCTCTAATATATATGCAAACATTCCCTTATGCATATGCAAACTGCTAGGCAAGCACTTAATTTTGGAGTCACAAGTCTGTAAGAGCGCACTCATTTGCTAGGTGCTTAAGATTTTTACACACCCCAAACCCACACAAAATGGTTTTCTTTCATATGTACACACGTACTTCAGAATTGGCAGGATCCAGGGAAGGCTCCTGGGGCAGAGACTTTCAATTTGTTCAGGCTAAAGGAACTGAAATTTGTCCATGATAAAAAAAACCCCATCTTTTTATTCATACCTTAATGAGACCCAGAACTATCAACTCCTGTTATTAATATTTCCCTGATAGCGATGAAAAAAAGGCTCTCTTCAACCAACTTCACTAAATGAGAGCAACATTCATGGACACATTCAGATAGCTTCTGCAGCTAGGAAACAAAGCCAGACCAAACTTCAAAATCATAACAGAGCAAATTCAGGCCGTATTTTCCAATCATAAAAATAATATACTGAAGCTCATGTGGTTTAAAAATACAAATGGTAAAATGATCAAACTTTGTAAATTGAAATTGGCAGTTAACAGTTTGAGCCTTTACACACAGAAGCTCAGATTAAGTTGTGATAAAAACAAAGAACTATTCAGCTTTACAGTGTTAATTATGCTGTTTCAGCTTCATATTCAAAGCAAAATTATCTGCAGAGCTGTAAGATTTAGACTTTAAGCTTTTCTACATCTTTCAAAATGGTACAAGACAGTCAGAATGCCCCTGAGTCAGAATGACTTGCCAGCGTCCGGAGCCAAACACAGCACAACAGTTGCGATGATTCTCCAGAGTAAGTAGCTGTAAAAAAAAACCTACCTCATGACTTTCCATACTCACAAAAGAACGAGAAGCTGAATACAAGAATTTTCTGTGCGAACCAGCAAAGACGCTCTTCACAAGAAAGCCAAAATCTTACTTTGTCAAGGGACAAGGCTTAAGAGTTACAAAGCCCTATGTGTTGAAACCTCATCACGAAGTGCAAGAGAACTGCATGTGAAGCATTACACAGTCAACATGAAAGATTTCCCTGCAATTTTAAGTTAATTGGTTCCAGCAGCTTTGTCCATGTTTTATGGATTATCACCGTGTAGCTGCATGATGCAGGTCTGGTTACTTCAGGCCTCGTCTATACCAATATTTTTAGTCACTGGTATAGAAAATGTTGGTGCAAGACTTCGGCATATGTAGGCTAACAGGCAGGATAACTCAAAGCAGTGGGATGCAGTTTCAGAAGAGAAAGTCAACACTACAAATGACATTGTACACTGGTGCAACATCTTTTATGAGAATACATAAACCCAAAATTTTGTCTGTAAGAGACACAAACAGAAGTATCAGTTATTTCAAACCCTGGTAAATGGCACAGCATCAAAGCACCTCTCAAGAGCTCCAACACGTGCCACAGTATCCCAGTACAGCCAGGATCAACCTGTACAGAGAAAACAGCTAAGCTGAGGACAGTGGTAGGAATAAATCTTCTAATCCTCTCAAACACAGAAAATATTACAGAGTAGAGCAGAATACTGTTAATTCTATGCCTCTCTGGTTGCAATGGATGGGTGCTACAGCAAACTATTTCTCCTGTTTGTAATCACAGAACAGCAGCAGAGCACAAAAGCAAGTGGGATCCGTGACCGGGAGTAGCTAATAAAGGAGTATTAGCATAATGCTACAGATGCCAAATGACAATTACTGGAGATGGACACAGCAAAGCCTCCAAATTATCACCTTTCATTGCACCACACACACCACAGAATAGCTCTGTGGGCAGCGTAAGGCAAAAATTTAAAAATCTAGTTTAACAGATGTAAAACACACCCTACGGTAACCTATAAATGCTGGAAATATTTCTGAATGTGCAGACATTGCCAAAGTATAACACAGGATGTATTTCATAAAGTTGGTGAAGACTGGAAGGTCAGTTTAACACTTACATGCTTTATTAGCAGTCAGGCTTCTCTCCTAAAAAGCTACTGGAACAAGATTGTAAAGGATGCTTTGATAACAAGGAGATAAATATTCTCAGTGGACTCATGGACACTCAGTGGCTATGAGCTTGAGTATAACAAGAAAAAGATCTAAAAATGTCTCATTTTTTTTTTCAATTAAAAAAAAAGTTAGAAAAAAAAGACTGCAGACTATCAGAAGACCAAAATAAACTGCAGGCAGCATCACTAAAAGCTATTTTAATTCTCTGAGCGACACAAAACCACAGAGCCCTTTTCCACACCGTTATTTAAAATGTAGGTTTTTGTATTTGCCAGCTATGTTCCTCATTTCTTGCACAAAATGCACTGTAGACCACAGACTCACTTCCTACCAACTCCACGCATACCCTGCTGCTATTATATTAATGCTGTTTGGAACCATCTGTCAAAAAAACCCCAGTGATTATACTTAAGACTAGTTAAAGGATTCTCTCTGTTCTTCATAAATTCGGTAAATGGAAAGCAAATAGTTATCATGTTTCTCAGTATAAAGGTAAGTCTTAGTAAGAAAGTATATGTTCTATTTTTATACAGTTTTAATGCAAAAAAATATTGCTGTGATATCACAGCTGATGCTCTGAAAGCAAATTAAAACATTTTATGTTACGGATCCAAAAAAGAAGTTTCCTCGGTATGTTTATTACCATCTAAAGACAGCATGTGACTCAACAGTTTAAGTCAAAATCTAAACCACAAATATTGGTAGAATTTTATTTACTTGAGTCAATTTACAGTGACAAAAGTTATTTTCAACATAAATATTCAAGTCTGTCTGTCCTGTTAGTCTACTCATATATGAAACACATACTGAAACAAACAGGCATATAGTTCATTGACATATCTAAATGTTTGAATGCTTCTATTTTACTGAGTTGTAGGAGAAAAACAATCAAGCACTATGCACCAACAAGATAAAAAACAGCAGCTATTTTTAAATCAGTCTTCAAATGTCTCTTCTAACTGGTTTCAAAATCTCTTCTAAGTCCTATTTTTTTGTGCCTATAACAAAAGTAAACACAGGTTTTGTACATATTTCAAAACAGCCTGAGCCATTAACAAGCACAACATCAACCCCTCATTAACACTAGAGGAGCAACCACAAGTACTGAATTTATAATGAAATCAATCTCCTCAACTGCAATACTGAACTGACAGGACAGCAAACTCACAATTAGCTATGTAAACAAAGAATTCAGAACAGGAATCTCAGAAAAATGGCTCTGCATAGGACGGATGGGCAGAACTGACCTACGGACTAACTTGCATAACCTGAGAGCCTCAATTATTTTCTACCTTGCACAAAAGCCACGGTGTCTCAATTTCCAGAGGTGGTAACAATAAAGGCTTCTTTGCACAATATCACTTCCCAACTAAAACCCTCACTATTGGTTTTGTTTTCGTAATTTGCAACATCTTGAATTTACAATGCCCACAAAACCACATGTTATTCTTTCACTGGTGCGTCACAGACTACAGAGAAGTGACTGCCGCCCCAAGGAACTACTTCTACATCAAGCACAGAGCGCAGCCTGAAGTTTTTGACAGCGTAGAAACATAGACCCTTTCACGCAATAGCAAAGCAAAGCACTGACAAGGTAAACTAACACAGGCTCCTCAGCTTAAGATGAATAAGAAACCTGCGTCCATCTGAGATTCTCTGAGCAACTCCGAGATGAATTTGTCGTGGAGGCGGTGCTGACAGCTGTGTTTGCGCAGCAGGGCTCCCATCCTCACTGCTCTTCCACCCGCAGCACTAAGCTGAGCATGCTTCCATGGGCAGCAACTACCTTGCTCATTGGTTATTCAGCTGCTCATTTTTTAAGAAAGCTCCCAAGCGCAATACATCTTTCCATTTCTAGTGCCTAGTCTTGAAGTCCACAGGTTGCCCTCCTTGGAGGAGTCCCTCAAGGGTGATCAACAGAACACGGGATGCAACAACACAGATGACATGGCAATACTATTTAGAAATTGGAATCCCAACCAGTATGAGACAAAAATATACTTACTACCACTTCCACGTACTACAGCTTTGCTTCCTCTGTAGGTCCTATCATCCTGAACACACAAATTATCAAAATTATTGTGAACACACACTCAAGCTTGCCACAAAGTTCCCTTAGCTGTGTTCAAGTACAATTCTGAACCACCCTAAAACCACCCAAGCTTAACTTCAGACAGTACGTCTAGACTGACAAGCTCCCAAATAATACCATTGTGTTTTCTGACAGCGCTTTGTTCTCCAAAGAGTTCTTCTAGGCATGTTGTGAAACTATGAAGCCCTTACAGCATTTCCTCTACTCCAGATCTTACCCCTCCCTACCCTTGAGATACAACACTGCTACATACAACCTTTATAAGCCAGTCTGAAACATCAGGAAGTTAGAGGGGATAAATACACCATCATACAAATACATTACATCTAGCCTTAAACTTCCAGTTTCTTCATTTTCAGGAAAACTCTACATATTACAGACACCCAGATAGTTTGCCTTTTCCAGCTTCTCCCCTTCATTTTAACTTTCCATTTGAAACAATTCTATTTCCTTGCCACTTCCCTCTTGTGCTCTTGAGGCAGGCTGCTGGCCAAATCCCTCTAGCAGTACTTTTTCTTGCCCTGGAAAGGCAACAGAGAGTGATGAGGGTAGTTAATGGAAAAAAGGAAGACAGTAATAGTCATTTCTGCAGCAAACTAGAAGCAAAAGGTAACTAGTTCTGAATCTAATCTCAACTCTTCTGGCAGGTCCTTCACCGATATCTCTTCACATTTCAGATATAAGTTATTGCATAATCGGGAAATCTTATACCACCTTGAAGTCAGCATCCTGGTAAGCATTTCTTCATTTTCATAAAGTAAAACCAGAATCTAATAAGGCTAGCAGGATGAAAGATACTCTTTCATAAATAGTCTACCCATAATTTCACATCTGTTGAACACAAAGTTTTTAAATGCCACACTAAAGAGAACTGTGGGTTTCCGATACGTATGGAAATCTCTAAAGCAAAAAGAAAAGTTACGCAGGGAATGTGATAAGAGAAAAATAAAGAGAACAATCCTATTCTACCAGGACCTCATTTGGAAGGCCCCAAACTACCACTCCATCTCAAAAATACTAAAAGACTACCATATTTTCCACTTTGTCTGTGCACCTTAGCAGAATGAAACTGAACAAGAAGAGGAAAGAAGAGGTATTCAGAACAACCCTCAGAACAACGCCTTCAGGAAAAGGTGGGAAACTAAAAAGGCAAGAAAAGACACAGCATTCCTAAAACATGTAGAAGCATACCAGAGTTATTGCTAGAGAAAATCACTGTAGTTCATATTTGATATAGTGTTCAAATGCAACTTTCACAACAGATATGTGGTATGAAGTAACAAAAATCTCCCTTAATCGCACTACCTGCAAAGGCATAACAAGATTTATAGCATGAGACATGACAACTGACTTCTGGCAGAAATCCATCCAAATAACTTTCTATCTATTGTAGGGTATCCCAAATCTACTCGCTGCAGGGTCATTAACTGGTCATTACAGAATCCTGTGTCTGTAATACCAACATTTCCCAACAGCAAAAGGGAATCCAGAACAAGAAATTACAAGTGCAGTCACAGAACCAGGACAGCACAAACACCAACTAAACATGGTGTGTCAACAGCAACAAAATACCACGTATTCTGTAACACGGCCAATGCACTACCATTAACTCAACTTCTATGTTTACCAGCCGTAATGCTTTTTTTGTCTGTTCGGTACAACGACCAGTAAGGTCTTGCCAAACAACAGGACTCCAGAAATTTACTCCTCACTTAGAACTTGGCCGTTTACAAATATTATCTAAAACCTCTACAAACTGGGATACATTCAAAGGTCATATCAAGTACTGGGCTGACAGCACTTCCTAATGTGGAAAACAACTTGTGCACAGAGCTAACCAAGCTGTGCACAACAGAAGGGCAACGTTTTGGCGACAGAGATCTTACACCTTTACTAAAGATAACCCCTTGACACCATTCCGCCTTTCACCCAGTGCTTCGGGAAACATCTCAGACGCGTTATTAACGGCAGGTTACAAGTGACCCGGGGTGGGGGCCCTCACGAAGGTGAACAGCCCAGCCGCTGCAGCGAGACCCCCAAGGGCCACTTTGTCCCCCCCTCACGCCCGCTCCCACCAGGACAGCCCCGCCCCACCCCGCGCTGGGCCCCTCCGCCCCCTGAGGCGACCCTGCGGGACACGGGACCGGCTCTGGCAACCGGAGGAGAGCAATAGGGGCACGATCCGGGTGACGGAGGGGGAAAAGGACGGATCGCGGGCGGAGACAACGCGGGAGAACGGCTGCCGTTGAGCCGCGGCCCGGCCCACCACCACCGGGCAGCGGCGGGGCGGACGGGCCCCTCCCGCCCCCTTCCCGACCCCACTCACTTTCTGTATCCGCTTCAGCGCCATGGGAGCGCAGGGCGGGCGGCGGCGGGGAGCGCGGCCGGGGGAGGGCGGAGCGGGCGGGTAACGGCATCCGCGCGCGCCACGGCGGCGGGCGGCGGGGAAAAGGGCGCGGGGCGGGGCGGCGCGGGGCGGGCGCGCGCTCGCCGGGCCCTTTGTGTCCGCCTGCGCCTGCGCAGCCCCGCCAAGCGCAGCCCGCGGGGAGCGCGGCGGCGGCGCTGCTGCCTCCTGGCGGCCGGCGGTGCGCGCCCCGCCTCAGGGCCGCGGCACGGCTGCGGAAGGGGAATATTTTCTTTCTTTTTAAGCGGGGTTTAAAATTGCCTGCGTTTTGCGAGCGGGCTTTGTTTCGATCTTGTCCTCATCCCGCTCGGGATTACTGTGGATGACGGGGAAGCTAAAGCGCCGTGAAGCTGTTTGTGCTCAGAGAATAAAAGGTGTTTGAAGGTCACGTCCTTTGCAGGCATGCTGTGTCAGCGAAAGCCAGATGTCACGCTCACGGTGCTGCCTGAAAGGAGCAGGAGAGGTGTGCTGGCTGAAAAAGCTGTTAAGTAGGTCCAGACTAGCAAGTCCTTAATGAGGTACAAGACTCTGATGCTACTTTTTTTGAAGACGAGCAATTCTCACATCAACACCTGAGTTAGTGAGGTTTAAGGCAGCTGTCGCTCAGGGTATCGCTCTTTAGTTTGGCTCATACGACAGCGTGTTCTGGGCGGTTTGCAGAGCCCTGGTAAGCGAAGGCACCCAGCGACGCTGCCGGCAGAGGAGAACGCGCGGCCACGCCAAGCCGGTGTCTCCTCTGGACACTCAGTGACGCCCACCACCATTTTACACTTGTAGAGGCCTCTACAGGCCTCAGAGCCCACTTTGCGCTCCCTGAGGGCCCCGTGCCGGGTGTCAGGCCAGCCACAGGGCTCCGCAAGACCTCCTCGCTCCCTCCTCCTCCGCGGTGCGATTCAGCTACCACCCGTGACCACCCTCTCGGCGGGAGGGCGGCCCCACCCTGGGCGCTCCTTTTCTTCGCGAGCGGCGCCTTTAAGGGGAGGGGCCCCGCCGCCATTTTACGGGCGGGCGGTGGGCGGCGCGTGCGCGGTGGGGTGTGAGGCGGTGCGCGTGTCCTCTGCGGCGTTGGAGCGGGAGCGATGGGGCCGGGGCACAACTCCGCTGTGCGGGGTAGGGGCGTGCGGGGCGGCCACGGGTACCCCGTGTGCCGGCGGAGAGGGCTGGGAAGGGGCGGCAGGGGAGGGTGTCGTGTGTCTGTCCGTGTCCCGTTCATCCGTCCCTTCCCCCGCACCCCCCGCGTTTCTCGCGCCGCCGGACCCCCGGGGACAAAATGGCGGCCGTGGCCGCCCCCTGCGGCGGGTGGCGGCTGGGTAGATGCGTACCTAAATAAAATCCGCCCCCCGTAGCCGGTTAGGGAGGGGGAGGGTCGGCGGTCTGGCCTGCAGTCCCTGAGGGACCCTCCCGGCTCGGCTCGACTCCACTCTGTGAAGGCCTGGAGGGCGTTGACGTCCGCGCCAGGCCCTTGAGTGCGTTTCGGCCCTTGGAGTCAGCTCCGGCCACCCGCCAGGTTTTATTTGTGATGGGGAGCAGCCTGTTTCAGGCACCGCTGCTTTATTTCTGCTTTTCCCCTTGCCGCCTCGCTGTTGGGCTTTGCCTTTGTTCAGGCCTCGTACTTTATGTGAGGCTGCCGGCTGTAAATTTAATGAAAACCTGTAGCTTTCTGGGGTTTTAATTTATCCTCAAAGGCCAGTACTGTACAGTAGGCATAATGGTGATAATTGCACAGTGTAATGATTGACCTGATCTATGCCTGAAGTAGAGTTGTGTGTTTTAAATGCTGTTGGGCAACTGGGCAGGATGAAAGGATTGGGATGGATGAAGGAGAGAGTGGAGAGCTGAATTATCTGATTTCCTCCAAAAAATGAACTTCACCTGCATGGCTGTGGTTTCCAGTTGCAGAGCTGCTCATGGTTTATGCCCTTAAGTCAGGGTACTCCATCCAGATAGATTGGGGGGGGGGGCGTGTATGCTGCTGGTACAGAGAATGGTGGCAAAGGCATCACTGTAGTCTAAAATAGGTTCTAGTAATGGAAGGCTGTGCTTGTTAAAGTAAGCAAACCAAAGCCCTGAAGATGACTTGGTAATAGCTTGCAGCCAGGTTGCATTCCCAATGGGAGTTTACTGTCACTTATAAACTTGCAAGAATTAGAGCAGTTTCTACACAGTAGGAATTGAGAAGAAAACTTGGTTTGTGGGGGAGGGAGAAGAACGTGCTCCTAATTAAACCGAAAATATTCTTATCCCAGGAAGGCAGGGGAACAGCTGATCAGAGCAGTCTGGAAGGTGTTTTGTTTAGGAGGAGGTGGCAGCATGTGGTTAATGTGATTTCTGTCAAGATTAAACTTGATCATCACCTGGAGACTGGCAGGTCACAGCTCTTTCTTCAGCTTGTGTGTGTCTCAGGCTGATGAATTCTGGAAGTCATCCTAATGCCTGTTTCCCTAGAGAAAACTAGACACCTGAAACTTCCTGTGTTTTTGTGGGATCTAATTCCTGACAGTAATTGGAGAGTTAATTGCTTCAGTGTATATTGGTGTGCATATATGCTGAAAGGTTAGCCTTTGCAAGGTACTGAAGAGCGCAGCTAGTGCTTTTTGTTGTAATGTGGTTGTTTGCAGGTGTGACCCCACACTGACCACAGATCTGATCACAGTGGCTTGTCTTTAGCTGTTTAAGGGCCAGGTACAACAATCTTTCTCCCTCGGGTAGTCTCTTTACCTTATGGTTTTGGTTAAATTAAGCTTGTCAGTCATAATCCCATTTCTTGTGGATGCTGTGAAGTGGTGGATGTGACTTTTACCTGCTTCTACTGTTCGGCTTTCTGTGCAGCCAGTTATCCTGGATGACTCCTCAGTAAGCGAGTGTCCTCTATTTCTCCAAGCATGGCCTGGAGAAAGGTGGCCTTTTGTTGTGAGAGTTACACTACTGAACTGTCACAAACAACTCTTGGATGATAATAGCTTCTTCATTGGCAACAAAAGGAGGAGAACAACACTTGAAAGTTATAAGCATTTCTGAAGACAAAAAAATACAGATTTTTCACATCTGGAATTATTACTCTGTAGCTGACTTTAAAATAACATGGACATCTTTTAAGCAGTAGAGGTAACTTGAAAATTGCCTCTTAGGACTTTCTCTGACTACCTTTGTAGGGGTGCAACTATCCCCCATGTTGTTGCCAATTCCTGGAAAGTAAACTGATATGTGTCGTAGCAAGGATCGCATACTCCTGGCAGAGCCAAGACCATCTCAGTTTCTTCTTGTGCTTGTCAGTGCAGATGGTAAACGCATGTTCTTCCTGCAGATAAAATCTGTTTGAGCGCTCTGGTAGATACTAAAAGTACCTCTGTAGCCTAGATCCTGGAAACATGCAGAGTAATATTCTATCTGTTTAGAGAGAAGAGAGGAGAAACTTTGTGAATCAAATCTCTTGTTCATTGGGATATGTCCAAAGAATATAGAAGAAAATAGAATTCCCATCATTGGCTTGTTGCTGTTCTCCTATTTTGATTTTTTTGTTGTTGTTTAATTCTGTGCACTGCCTGCTCTCCTGGGATTGCATTCTTTGGACTTCAGTTTCCTTTTTCCCATCTCTCTTACTTTCTCTCCTTCATGTGTTAATTTTTCCGGAGTTTTAGCCAAACCTTTCCCATCCTTTAGTGCTCATGACATTGAAACAATTTTTCTGCGGTTACACAGGCCTGTAGTGTCTTGTTGTCTAGTGACTTCTAATGTGTTTTGGTATTATACCAGAATTGGGATTTGTTTAATAATTACTCAAAAGTTGCTTTCAGTGTTTTTAAAAAAAAAATAAAAAACCTTGACATTCCACATCAATGTCACTCTGTTAGCGGATGCCTCTTCCAGTAATATATGCATGACCTTGTTTGGCAGCGAACTGTTGAATTGGCACCAGAAGCCTCTTGAAACAGAGTTTAAAGCATTTAAAAACTTCTGAAAAGTGTTTTTCTTCCAGGTACAGTTTTATGATTAACTTAGTTTGAAAGATGAAATGGGCATTGCAGCCCTTCTAAATCTGTTTGTGAAACAAAACAACAGTGGACAACAAAACTTACTGCCTCTGAAACCTTGCAGGATGATATCATGATGAGAGAGAGTCTATTTGTTAAATTCAAATAGCTTTCATAAATTTACATGATGCTTATTAAGGCAGTGCCGAAATGTAAAGAATAAACTGCTTTAAATGTTTGAATTTCCTGTATTAGCAGTTGATATCATACTGCTCCAGAGAAGTGATTGGAAAAAAGCTAATACAGTACAAAAGACACTATGATCTATTATAAGCAAAAATATCTTAAGCTGTTTGTATGTATACAGTCTGCCCCTGTGTGTAATAGATGAATCTGGCCCTCAGAAGAAGTAGAAAGTCATTGAAATATGAGATTACAATTACTTTGAATTAATGATCTCTGCTTGTTGAGCTGGATGTGCTGTCTGTGGCTGTGGTAGGTGGCCTGAGGGATGGTCAGAGGGATCTGGGTTGGCTGCAGATGTGCAGAACAGCTCTTTGGAATGGGCTGCAAAGCTACAGAATTTACAGACTTTCCTGCTCACACTGGAAATATTTTTATCATCAGAATCTTTTCCTCTGCTGGTTTGTTAAACTGACCTAGACTTTTGGATAAGTGCAATAGAAGGTCAGCTTCCTTATGGTGCAGCACCTTAAAGGCTGGTTCAGTTATAGGAGTCATCCTTGGTCTTCATTAGAGTCACTCTTTCCCCTTATTTTGCTTAAGGGAATGGATATGGTCCATCTCTGTCCCCTCATCAGATACTTAGAAACGCTGGGTAAGACTTGGTCCGTGGACAATGTGTCAGCTAGCAGCTCGGGCAGTCCTTGCAACTGCTGCTTTTCTGAAATCCCCGGTATGGGCAGTACCTCTGATTTTGCCTGCCGCTGTTATAGCTGCACTTGACATTTCATGAGAAATCACCTGAACCTTGTCAGAGCCAGCTTGTCCCTGAACTGGTTGGGTACCTCCTCCCTGCCACAGCCCCGTTCTGCTTGGGGAAATGGGCTCAAGTGAGAAGGGGAAAGGGTGCTGCACTCTCTGCAGTGGCTTTCCTTGGGGGAACCTGCTGCCTCTGATTTAAGCTGTGGCAGTTCTTTGGAATAGTTTGGGCTGTTTTGCTAAATTAAAGCAGGTTGGGTTTTTTTCATAGAATCCCTTCTTTAATTTCACCTCACTACTTTACCCTACCCTATTAAAATTAATGCATTACTCTGGCTAGTTTCTAATGGGAAGATAAAGAGGTGGGAAGTGAGTGGATGTATATCAACCACTGAGTTCACAATATGCTCTCTGGGACTTTTATTGTTTTAAGGAGTTTAGGAGCAGAGAGATGCCCTAAATTCTTTGATGTTAAAGATGGTTTTCTGTACCTTAATATCACCTTTTTGTTTTAGGGAGGGATCGTCACTCGTTTGCAGGGGAGGCCTCAGTATATGTTGGTCTCTTCCACTTCATTTACAAAGAAAATGAACTTTGAAGGATTTCTGCATCCTTTACTCCTTTAGTAAGACTACAGGGAGTGCCTGCCTTCCCTGATCTGACATGGCTACAGACATCATACAAATACTTTGTCTGATTCCACCAGTTGCTATATCCAGACCCTTGTGGATCAGTATGGTGTGTGTGCACTAATGCCGTGTTTTAGCTGAGGAATTTAAAATACGGATTTTAAAAAAGGCCGCGGGACAGGGCAGAAAACCTTGATCATTTTAGTGCAAGCTCACAGCAGCAGCACAGCAAGTCAGTGAGTGGTGGAAAGTAGCAAGAACTAACAAAGGCTTTTTGTTTCTTCTTAGCCTTTAATGTAGTAATGTCTCTTGCTCCAAAGATGCCATCTGGCTTGGCATCTTTCAAATCCAATGCTAACATGGAAGAGCAGGATAGAAATTCCCAACTGGAGACTGCTCTAGTTTTCTTGTGTAAATGTGCTAAAACTTAAATTCCTGTTAATTTGTCTGTCAAACTCTGTATGTACACGTTAGGAGTATACGTGTGAGTAGAAGTGGTGGATAAAAAGCAAAGAAAGAGCAGCTGCCTGCAGCTCTGAGAGGAACGGCTGGCGCTGTTGCCACAATGAGAACTTTTGGGCCAAAGTCCAGCATGTTTTCACCAGGCAGAGAGAAAACAATAGAGCCACAAAAAAAGTAGGAAAACTCCTTGCAGAAAAGGAAATTATCCTAAGTGAGCAAGACAGCAAACGTTTCAGAGATAACTCGAGGGAGGAAAAGTGAGGATGAGAGGTGGTGGAAAGAGGATTTCTTTTTAATGGAAGTGTCCTTCAGAGAGTCAGGACCTAATCCAGTTAAAATAAACTCGTGCTATTATTCTTAAATATACTGGTTTTGGATCCATGTTCTTTCCTGTACACCACAGTAGGGATTTAATCTAAGCTGTCTTTTGTTACTCTTCTGAAGTGGTAGTATATTAAATAATTTCCCCATTGCCAAATACCTGTTAACTTTTTTTAAGTTACAAGTTGCATTCTGTTAAGAGCTACTCAGTGCACATACCTTCTGGGGGATCCTGCTTGGGTTGTTGCTGCTGAGTGTTTTTAGTGACTTTCCTGCAACTGAAACAACAGTGGGTTTTGCTGCTACAGGGTGTACTTGTAGCTGGTTTAACGTGCTGGGCTTGGAAACACCATACTACCAATGTTGATGTCAGAGGTTCCCAAATAAAAGGTTAAAAAACCCCAAAATCCTGTCAGGTTAATCCTAGCCCTGGTGTAGAAGGGATTGGGGTGAAGGAGAACTCTGAGCAGTAGAAAGGAGCAGCTTAACTGGGCGAGTGCCAAAAGCAAATATTCTTCTCAAGTACTGTGTTACCACTACAGAACAAAAAGGTCTGTTGGAAAGTAGAGGTATTGCCATGAGCATGGTGACATTTACTACTATGAGTAGTTTTAATAGAATGTTGTGGTCAAAACCTGACAGTCTCTTTTTCTTCTTTTCTTTTATTCCAGTGGAATGGATTGCTGCAGTCTCCTTAGCTGCTGGAGCAGCTGCTGTCGGGTACCTAGCTTACAAAAAATTTCTCTCTAAAGACAAATGCTGCAAAGCCATGGTGAATCCCCATATCCAGAAGGATAACCCCAAGGTAGTCCATGCGTTTGACATGGAAGATCTGGGAGACAAGGCTGTGTACTGTCGTTGTTGGCGATCTAAGAAGGTAAGATAAGAATAAATGGTCCAGTTTTGTTCATGTGCATGCATCTTTCAACAAAACTATTTTCAGACTGCTTTATTTATTCTTTTCACCTAAACTATTGTGCAGTGAGATGTAGCAATATTTTAATCCATAGAACCGTGTAGATTTATGCTGTCACTCAGAGTAAAGCCTGCAGATTAGTGCTAATAGTGAACAAAATATTTCTGTAGCTCTGAAGAAGCAGATCTCTTGGAAGGAGAGCTGCTGTATGGAGCAATCAGTCATAAATGACAGATACCATTTTGTGTGCTGCCTGTGCTAATATTGAGGCTTATCCAAAACTACTGGCCTGTTGGCAGGTGAAGGAGAGCTCAGGAACCACAGTCTGAGTGGACCTTAAACACCTTTTACTGGAGGAGGTTGGAAGCTTACTCAGTCAGAAAGTACCTTGCTACTAGTTCATGGTGTTAGTAACACAAATCAGTTAAGAAGTCTCTTGGTATATCAGAGCTGGTGTCAAATTGTCACTTGCAGTGTCTGAGCCCATCATTAAATCTTGCAGACAGGGTGAGTGCAGAATTATTTTGGGAAGAGCTTGACTTGTGCAGGTGGTGTTACAGTGGTACTGCTGTTCTGGCCTGAATTTATTGTTGTGGTACTGCTGTGTACTGTAGATAGCAACCTTTTGCCACATGAATGAGCACAGCGGTGAATTGTTTCCAGTGGTAATGGAGGTAATCTAAAAAGAAGTCATTGTGGTTAAAAGCTTTTGAAGAATCTATATGGATGGACTTAATACATTTGTACCTTAACAACTCAAAATAGTTATATGGGTGATCCTGAAGTAAAGCCAGTGAAATCATGATGGCATACTATAAGCCTCTATTTCAGAGCAGTTAAAAGTCTGGCCTAGAGACTGGTCCAACCTAATTGCATACAAAGCCGGGTTGCCTCAATTGCCTAAAATTAGCAGTAAGCATGATACCTAGCCTTTCATTAATGCTAAGATCAGATTTAAATCTGAGGTAGAGATGTGTGACATTTGATGTAGCTGAGATCTGTATAATTCATCTGTAGTGGTAGTTGTGGGATCTGTAGTGAGAGAAAGCGGATTGGATGAGTAGTCTTGTCTGTTTACCACTGGCACACATTTAAAAGCTTTTTTAGAAGTCAAGGTGTGGAGACTAAAGTAATAAAGACATTCAAAGCCAGATAACTGAGGCTAACAGCCTTGAAATCTAGCTCACTCTCCTCTCTGTGGGTGAACTGAATACTAGACTTCTCAGGCCTTTGGTACTGATAGATAATGATCTAATTGGGCCATACTCTGCAGTTTTCCAGGTGCTGTAACTTTGGGTTCTTGCAGTTGTCAGATCAGACTTCATTACCTTGCAGGTCAAAACAGTTTGGGAAGTTACACAGTATTTGGTTTAACACTAAAATGCTACTGAGGATCAAACAGCATCATGACTTGATTGTGAAATAGTCCTGTGGAGATGGACTTGTCTTCTCTGCTCTGTCCCGAGTCAGAACTGAAAAACAAAATTTCAACCCCCACCCTGCTGCCATGGCCACAATGTGCTCCGTGGATTAAGTTAGATGTAATATGATAATTAAACAGAGAAGTGTGTACACTTACGTGCAGTGCTGCTGGCTGCACAGCATGCGCAGGTATTGGGCATGTGTATACCAGCATTGCCACTAGATTTTTGTGGTCAGTCTCAACTGACAGTCAGAATCCAGCATTGGAAGCTGCTGTGAGGGCTACAGCTTCAGAAAAGGAAAAGGAGAAAGGCTGCTTGAAGTATATGAACTTTAATATCTGAATTTGGGTTTACCTCAGGTTGAAATAGTGTAGGTACCTCCTTCAGTGCTTCTGCCAAAAAAAACCCCAAACAAACAAAAAAATCCTAACTTGAACCTTGGTGTTTGTACTTTCTGCTTCCTACCCCATTTTCTAAACAGAAATGGGAGATAGTGTCTGGTTTTAGTGGTTGCATTGCAGCTTCTGCCAATGTTCTAGCTATTGTTTGATACTGTCTTTTTTTTTTTTTGTGAAATAAAAATCTTAAGTATGTTTTGACATATATTGAAGGGGTGTTCTCAGGATCATACTGTCCTACTGAGTTAGGGCTCTAATCATGCATTGAAAGGAAGTAGATGGGGCTACCTTATAATGAATCCACTCTTAGATAGAGCTCTCATCTGAAAGGCCTTGGAAAGGCATTAAGGAGGTAGGTGGAAAATTTTGAAGGTATTTTTTTTTTACTGATGCTTAATAATGAGTGTTTTAATCAGCATGTTCTGCTTCAAAGACTGCAGTGCCCAGTTTTGCTGCCTTCCTCTTGCCCTGATCGGTTCACTGTGTATGGTGGGTAGCGTGATCTTTAAGATGGTGTGCGTGCTTCTCATGTTCAGTTATTGCCAAGCAGTAATAAAATACAGAGATGTTCTTCATCATTCTCACATGCTTGTCATCTTTGGAAGTAGTTAGCTAGCACTGTCTGTTTTTTACACTTCTCAAACTAAGATCCTGTTAAAATTTGCGAGATGATGTTTATACGATGCCGAAATCGTAGAATGTGTGTGCTTCTAATGCAGGGAATTACAATAAGTAAGCAGTAAGTAACCTGCTGTGGTTTTGTAAATAAGTGGTGTGTGGGGATCTCTAATCCCTATACAGGTTAGAAGGAATGTCCCCCTCTATGACCCTGTGAGCACTTCTCATCAGGTTTAGCCTCATCTGGGGCGTGAGGCTGTTGATAGCACCAGTAGCGTTATGAACCAGTGGATACTTCAGTGTGCACGGACGGTGTGGATGCACTGCAGCTGGCTTCACATGGTGGTCTTCCTGCATGGGAAATAACAAGACAGTTGGGCTATACCAGGGTGTTTTGGAGTAACTCTTAAAAAATGAGCAAGATTATTTTCAGTTGTTTTTTTTTTTCTCTGAAATAGTATACTTCACAGGCTTTTTGTGTGTGTGTGGTTGTGGTGGCCAAAGTCTTTGTGGGCTGCATGTGTTTAAAAAAACCCACAACAACAAATGCGGTATCTTCAAATAAGTCTGTCTTGGGATGTAATTAACTGTTAAAATAGGTGGTAGGTAGTTCTTTAAATGGCCCTTTCCTACTCAGTGTTGTGCTCTGCAGACACTTCATAGCACTGCTTGTCAAGTTGTGTGGAAAAACCCAGTGTTCAAATTTACCAATGTAGAGGCAAGAGTTTTGTCTTAAAACCTAACTGTAATTAGTCTAAAGCTAGAATACTTGTTTTCTTACTCTTCTGCATTTTTAAGTGTATAAGCTGGGGGGGAATAAATTAATTTGCTTTCTTTGGCAATGACCTGCAACCTCTGTGTCTTCCAGAGACATTACTAGTCCCCGGGCTGCAGGTCAAGGAATACTGCTGCAGAACATCAGAAGAAGGAGCTGTAGAGAATCTAAACCTGTTCAGTGTCAAGGGAAATAGGCTGAGCTGTCCAGATCACTGCACAATTCCCTCAGGGTTTGAGCTTTGGCTGCTATTGCTAGCCTGCTTTATCTTAATCAAGGATGAACATGTTGTCAGGTCCAGGATCTATCTATTCAGTATCTGGTCTTCAATATGACCAAGTGGGTGCCCTGTAAAAGTGGTGGTTTTTTTCTGAGAAGCTCAAGTCTAGTGTCCCAACCTCTGGGAACCAGTGGTTCTGAGACCAGCTGACCCAGACGATGAATTTAGAGCAGAGTCGGTAGCTGTTAGATTTCTCTGCTATCTGAAGCCTATGAATCCCACCATTTTTGTCACTTGCAAACTTGAAGTGATGATGTTGCTGTAGCTGGACCTCGGCCTTGCCTCCTTGGGGCACATGTGACATTAATGTCTGATGGAAGCTGGGTCAATGATTATGTGAAGACCAGTGGACTCTGGGGTTGCATGGAACAACTGGCCCAGGAACATCTGGGTTGGAAGCTGGTCAGTGTCCCATAAACATACATCTTGTTTGTTTAGATTTTTTCCAAGCATCTGTAGTAACCTACTCATTGAGTCACAAATGACTGATGTGATGATAAAATTTCTGCATGAATCAGCTTACATGAGTGTTCTCCAAATTAAGGATTTCTTTATTTGGAAGCATCACCTGCCGCTTATAACATGGGTTTTGACATTTTGTAACTCTGAAAAACAAACTCCTTCTGCCAAAAAGCCCTACCCTACAGGGCATGTGGCTTTATTTTTAGAGCTCTGGGAAATTTTTTTGCAAGTATATTGTCTTCATTATATTGTTTTCATGCAGTACTTTGAAATCTTTTATTCTAACTAAGCATGGGTGATAGGGGGTTATTTTTTTTTCAAGGCCTGTGACTGAGGCATGAACGTTGGAATCATGGGTGTGTCAAAGACTATTTGATTGTGACTGTACTGCAAGGGAATATTGCTGTTGCAGAGGCAAAAGCTGGGTAATGTCCAACTTGGATTCCCTTTACTTCTAAGCAAACAAAATAGTAACTGAATGCAAAATACTGGTGTGTGATTTCTGTGATCGTCTCCAGGGTTTCCTCTGCAGAGGAGGCATAGCCCTGAAAACACACCCTTGAGGAGTGATGGCATCTAACCTCGCTCTTGTTGCTTCACAGAATGTCCTTTTGCTCTTGCACATGAAAAGAGCTGCCCAGGAGCAGAGTGGTTGTCACTGTCTGGGACCTGGGCACTCACGGCTGGCTGAAGGAATCCTTGTGGGTCTTGCTCTGACCAGGCAGTTCTAGTTTTTGGATTTTGTTTTTGGTTTTTTTTTTTCCCCCCCAAACGTTTCTTCAAATGACTTCCTCGGTGCTACCCTTAAAACCCCTGATGAATAGCCATGTCAGTTAGAAGTGCAGTTTATTTCCATTAGCAGGTCAAAATCCGAACATGGAAGCCACCTTGCACAAAGAGACCTTTGTGTCGATGAGATAAGCAGGGTCAGGATGAAGCAAAGGCAGCTTGCGCCTCTAGCTGTCTGGAGGCAGGGCTGATAAGAGGTGAACCCAGGAAACTGTCCTTTTTCTCATCACGTGCTATGGAAAACCAGAAAAAAAAAATCAGCAAAGGATCTCCTGTTTTTCTTCCTCACCCCACTTACCTTCTGTAACTGCACTCAACTCTGGCTGTTGCCCAGGAAAACAGTGTGGGGCAAGGTTGAGAGTGAGATACTCCATGTAGGTTACAGTTGAAGGTCAGCTTGGGCTGCATTTTCCTCATGCTGGCCTGAGGCAGGAACACCAAACAGAGTGGAGTTGAGTTGCTGCTTTTTCAAAACAAGCCTCTCACCTGCTCTGCACTGCATGGACAAAACCAGTGTTCAGCCAAAAGTCAGGGAGACCCCACATAACCAGCACAAAAGTTATGGTCTGGGGTCACAGTGGATTTAATGAGAAGATGTTCTAATGAACTTTCAAGCTAGGTTCTTAATTCTGGCTCTGGATGTACTTTAGATGTGTTTATTCTTTCTTTTTGCAGTTCCCGCTGTGTGATGGCTCTCACACAAAGCACAACGAGGAAACTGGCGACAACGTTGGGCCTCTGATCATCAAGAGGAAGGAGGCATAGAGTGGACAGTAGAAGCTACAGAAGGAATGTCTGACAAACCCTCTGCTCACTTGTGATTGGGGGAAAAACCACAAATTCTTTGTCATGTCACTGAAGACTTTCCAGTATAGCATATACATAAGGCTTCAGCATGTGTATTTTCTCTGGTGCTTGTCTTGTTTTAATCACTACAGTACATATTTTACTAAATAGTCATGGTTTAAATTTTTTGTCCTGTAAAGTGTGAGTACCCTCGCATTGAGTATGAAACTAAAATGACGCACAGAATGTACTTCATCAGAAAATAGGTATTAAATTATTTTCAAATACATGTGTACTACTCTGAGGCTATTCAGTAGAATGTGTGTTCAAAAGGTAGATCCTAAAATCCTGGAGAGGTTCTAAAGTCACAGGTCTGGCTAGATTTCTATGTAAAAGACAGTGGCAGGAAAGAAGTCATGGTGCCAAGATGCTGCTTAACCTCTGATTATGCTGCATTTTCTGCAGGTGTCACATTTGGCCTATTACACTACTGTTCTGTGTGGCTTTTGTAAAAGAACAAATTCAAAATTGCTAACTACGAACAGACAACATAAAAGGCTTATAGTGAGATGGGGCTAAAGGGCAACTTTATCTTTGATTTTACAGCAGTGTTGAAACTTGACCCTGCTACTGTATGGTATCAAGAACATAGTGCCGGAACTGCAGACTGTCTTGAGAGCAGGATTAGGAAGATGGTGTCTACGAGAGCTTTCTTAATAGACAAGTGGAATGATAGGAAGTGCTCAGAGGGATGGGCAGGGGTGGCAGGGCTGTCTTTGCTGCTAGAAAGCCTTAGTTTCACTTGTGGTCTCTAGCAGTGAAGCCAACTTCCCCAGACCACAGGACACTTCTGTGGGGGAGGCTATGCCAATTTATTCCAGAGGCTAAAATAAAAACTAAAACCCCACCCATCATTACTGTCTGCTTCCTCCTTGCCCTGGCTGGTTCTGGAGGACTCTTCCCGCTGTGAGGGAGGAGGCACACCTTTCTTACTAAGTGGCCTTAGGCTCCATGTGTCTTAAATAACTCCTGCCTCCCTGGGCTAACCGTTAATGTGGTTCAGCTAATTTTACCAAAAGAACTGACACTGAAAAGGAAAGGCTTTGGTGACAGCTAGGAACTAGGGGAAAAGGAAGGATGAGACAAGGAGAGCTCTTGCTCTCCTTTTGTGTGGCACTTGTCAGCCTTGTCTGACGTGATTGCATTAATGGCTGTCACGTTGGTTTCCTTCAGTTAAATAGCTTTGATTTATTAACATGCAAATGACTACAAAGCAAAACCCAAAGAGTGGGGTGGCAGAGGGCAGTTTTGTATTAAACCCTAGCGTAATTGCCGCCTGTGTAAGATTGAGCTCTCAATGTCCTGGGACAGAGAGACTACCTCAGAGCTAGAAAAAGGGCCTTTTCAAGAAGCTGACATTTCAACCTGGACCCTTAAGGATTATTCCAGATGATTGGGGCAGTAGAGGTGTTTTTGGTGTTTGGTGGTTTGGTTTTTGGTGTGTGGTGTTTTTTTTTTTAAAAGAGTGTGGTTGGTATGACTGGTTAAGATTGAAGAAAATGTTTTGCATATTCTCAATGTGGGACTTTCAGCTGACTGGTCCGAACTTTGGCAGAAGGCACAAGAAGTAGAGAAGGTGGCACAGAGGTAGAGAAAGAAGGTTTGCAGGTGGAGTGCTATAGCAGGGGCAGCTACTGTCTGAGAGACCTCTACTTGTAAGAAGTTGCAGTCAAATATGTTCAGTTTCTATCTTCTCTTCCTGTCTTGACTGTAAAGGAACTTGATATTTTTTACTTGGCCAAGTACTGATGCATATGGAAAGCTATTTTAACCTTAAATTATCAAATACATTGCTTTTATCCAAAACAAAGTTATTTCTGTATTATTAGAATATAACACTGGATATTTCTGTATTTTTGTCAAATACACATTTGAGCTCATCTTAATCTTGAGGTTGTAACGTCTGTGTTATCTCATGGGTGCACTGTTTTTTTCAAGGGAGAGTTACACTGTGAGTAGTGCTGTACGCCAATGCTGCTGTAATCATAAACCTGTGTCTGGGTTAGGTTTTCCTTCTGAGACTTCTTTCCCTGTTAGCAGGAAAGCCTGGCTGCTCTTAAAGGAATAAAAGTTCACTGAAAACTGCATTAATGTTCTCAGAGATGAAGTCCTGAAGTTTCAGATGAGTCTCCCGAGTCATAAAACTATTTCCTGGAGTTTGCCAATAAAACATTTTCTGGAGTTTGGGTATTGGGGAAGCGGGCTTCATGAGAAGTTTTTCTTCCTGGGAAGCAAAGATGCAGGAGCTGAGTCTTTGCTGGCTTACATCCTGGTGAGCTTGTTTTGGAGAAGTGTCACATTTATAAATGTTGACACAATGTGGTTAAATTTTATTTTGATGCACGTACCATTTTCTGTACCTGAAAGTTCCTGTTACTCTTGTATGAGCTGTTTGAATCTGATCGTGAAAAGAGATACTTGAATTTGAGTAAACAAACTTGCCAGCAGTCTTGATGAGCATCCCAGACAATGCTTCATTTTTTTTTCCGTAGTACCATAATAGGCTACCGTGTTCTGATGGCCTGAGTGCTGGCAGGCTCTGGTGTTTTCTGCAATCTCCATTCTTCAGTGCTTTCCTCAAATAATCTCCAAAATATGAAGTGGATGGGTTAGACCTTTGCCAAGTTTTAACTGTAAAGAAATTCTTTTGCAAACGTGCAGTTTTCACATCACCTTGAAATTCCTACATGGAAATGTGGTACAAATCCTTCATATTAAAGCAGTGAAGGATTCCTGTCCCAGAGTAAAACTGTGTTTCTGTTCTACGTTATTTTTCAACATACAAGTGTTCAGTAGGAAGGTGAACAAATTAAAGTACTGCTTCTGCGGTAACTGATTGTCACTCATCAGAATAGTCTGAATGTCAAGTATTCAAGTGCTTCTAGAATTGGCATGCCTGAGGAGACGGCTGGAAGTTACATGTACTTCCTGCACGTTTAATTCAAGCACCGTTAATCTAATGGATAATTTCAAATGGTGGAGGCCAGCATTGCAATAACACACTGGTCCACTGGGAGGAAACAAACGCTGTGCAATGGAAGTTCCTTGATGTGTGCAATGCTGGTTTTAAGGGTTTTTTTTTTATGCGTACGTATATTTATGTATTTTTTTCCCAGCAGCATTGCTGTCTGAGCCCAGGTGTCTAGGAGTGCTCATAAACATATTTGGGACGAAGCAGCTTTCTCACGTGCGGAGGCTCACACGCTTTGAAGCCAGGAGGTGTAGCACCAGTTCCCCCACAGCCAGCTGCAGAGCTGACCGCAGGCCCTACTAAACTTTACCAAGTTGTTGCAGTTTGGACCTTGTTCTGGTGCTGTTTGGGTCTGTGAAATTTATTTTGCACAGTTGCACAGCAGTAGGATGGGGATTTTCCTTTAAGTGTAATACAGCCAGATAAAGACATGGAACTGCTGTATCGCAGTCGCTCACTCCAATAACGGAAGAACATTTTATAATAGCAGGAAGGATAAGAACATAGGCGTGAGGCTCAGCACTGGTGTTGCGAACAAACCTTGTCAGCTGGCTTTTCTTCAGCCATCCTGGAAGTCTCGTACTAAATTTGGCTTTTGTTTCAGCTCCCGAAGCTTCAAGGCTGACAAACGCCCCCCCCCCCCCCCGAGCCCCGGCTGGCTGGGGCGGAACAGCACGATCTCCCCATGGCGCGTGGGCAGAGAGGGGACGCGGTGACGCGCCTGCCAGCAGGCTGAGTTTATCAGTGCTCAGCATCTCTGTTTCAGCCCGGTCAGAACATTTCACATGGAGCTGCTGAGAAGACCAAATGCCTTTTCCATTGTCACTGTGGTACACGTTAAGCCCAGCAGTGTTGGATACCCGTTCCCCCAGCTGCTCTCTGCACCCAGGCTTGTTCTGCCCTGGTTTTCCTGCACTGATGAGTGGCTTCTCTGCACTGGCAGGAGAATGATCATTTTCCTAGAGCCATCATTAATTTAGGACGGCTTCCAGGGGCTGTTGCTTGAAGCCCTCTGCTGCCTGTTTTCTACTGTAGCAGTGGTGTAGCGGCGCTGCCTGCAGTGCTTAGTGCATTTCTCAGGCAGGATGATTTCTAGGCTGCCTGATGCTGAGGCTAACGCAGAGAGGAGCTGAATAAAAACTAAATAACATAAAAATAAATGTGTGGAGAGAAACAAGAAGGGGAGAAAGAAGAAATAAAGTGGCAGATGGGAAGAGAGCATAAGCTAAAGAGAAGATTTAACACCATGTAACATTGCTAGGTGGTAGCAAAAAGGGATAAATCAAATTACAGAAAATGACATGTTGCATTTCATTATACCTCTTAATAGAATGAAACATAAGATGTACAAAGTGGCTGTTCATTTGCTTCTGGGATGAAGCTGTTCTATTAGTCAAAAACTTACTCCTTAGAGCCGAAGGGGTTACGTGCCTCGAGCAGACATCTGTTACTGTGTTTTTTCTTCCTGAACTGTTTGTGAAATCCTGCAGTACTGGACAGAAAGCAACTCACACTCATGCCTTGGGTCCCCTGTTAGCAGTCTAATGTTCCTCCATGCCCACCTTTGTAAAGGGGTTAATTAGATGTGCAATTATAATAAATAGGAGTATTTACCCGTATGCTCCCTGAAGTCGGTAAAATCCCAGTGGGTTTACGTGACCACAGCAAAGCAGAATTCAGTTCACCTTTCTCATGTGCAGTTTGGACTGCTAAGAAAGGATTTATCAGGGTTCTCAAGCAACTTCTGTTTTCTTCAATACCCAGTAGTTGCATACATTTCACAAAGGCACAGAGAGATTGCTTCTCTTGTTTTTTTTCCTAGCTGAAGACTGAACCATCCCTCCTCTCTGATTTGACATTGCACTGCCTTTAATCTGCTCTGCTTTGCATCCTTTTTGTCATGCAGACTGCAGTTTTCTTTCAGCATTTTCGAATGCATGGCACATCTATACAAAAAAAGTGCCTTCTGCTCTCCGAGAGAAGCCTGTGCAGAAAAGAGGAGCTTCTTGAGCGGTGCCAGAAATTACATCTTTAATGTGTGAAGCATTCAAAAATCAGCAACACTGCAAGGATCTGCTCAGTAGCTGGAAAGTTTGTGCCGTTCAGTCAAGTCAGCTGGCAACAGAAACACAGCAAAATGAATGATAAGGTCACTGACTGCGTAACTTTTCTTAAATACTGTTCTGCAGCTGGCAAATACAACCATACATGGATAAGACGTGGTCAAGATGCACTGTCTGTTCACCGCTGGGGCTCTTGCTCGAGACTCGGGTACTAAAGCAACAGCCAGAACAGGCTTCAAGTAATTATTGAATTTGTTGCTTTTTTCAAACAGTGTGATCTTGCTCTTTCAGTCTTATTCTTGGCTCCAACATCTGCATGTGTTAAATTACTTTTTAAGGGTTGAAATTCTGTTGCTTTGCAGACAAAGTCCGGGAGTAGAATACTGTTTAAAAGAAGAGACTTTTCTTAATGCCAGTTGGCAGTGGGTTTAGTCAATAAATGGGTGTTTGATTCTACTGCAGGTGGAGGCAATGCAAGAAGCCTCTAGGGAAGGACAAAGAGGCATTTTAAATAAACCGCTTGAGCATGTTAATCGTCTTAAATCGAGTACCAGGGTTATCCTAAAGCATTCGGATGTGACTGGTAAAATGCCATCAGGCATTTGTAAACCCTGAGCCACCCCCTGATAGAGATACAACACCGTACTTTGAAAATCTTTATTTAGAAAGACAAAGGGAGTAATCTTTAGCTACCTGTAAGCCATGAGATCAGGAGATGGTACTAAAGACTTTGCTCTAATGCCTCTGTTTCAGAAAGGAGCACTACTTCTTGCCCCAGGATGTCAAAGCACACACACCTCATTGCTGTTTTCTAGGGCTGGAGGCAGCTAAAACACCAGTTTATAGTCTTGCCACAAATTCTGCACCAGTTAATTAATGGTACGTTCCTATTCTCCGTAAGAGAGCAGGCATGGAAGCCAGACTCAATATGTGGCACGCTGAGGCTACACGTAGCAGCAAAATGATGCCTTTCATCTTCTTCTCAGTGCTCTTCCTGATGTTGCCCAACATTTTGTTGGCTTTTTGTGGCTGCGGGCACACCTGGGCTGATGATCTCAGACACCTGTCAACAGTGACTTCAGGATCACTTTCCTGGGCTGTGACAGCCGATTTGGTTCTGTGACAACCAGCTTTGGTTTGGATTATTTTCCTCTACGTGCATTACCTGACATTTATCCACGCTGAAGCTCCTATGCCAACACTGTGCCTTTTGTTCAGTTTTGTGAGGTCCTGCGGGACTTCTTTGCCATCAGTGTGGCATTTGACTGCCCTAAGGAGGTTAGGAGCATCCACAGACCTGAAGACTTTGTGTACGCTCCCTTCTACAGGTCATGTTGAATAAAACCAGTCTCAGCAAACACCCACTGCTGCCTCCTCTCCGCCCTGAAAGCCCTTTCATTTGCTTCCCACCTTCTTTCAGGCCAAAAAGGAACCTTTCCTCCAAATTCTTTGCTTAATGATAAAAAGTCCAAGGACTGTGAGGAAGAAACTATTGAAATATGCTTCTCACCTTTATAGTCCTCGTAGCTTTCTAATATAAAAGGCTTCCCAAAATTTACAGCTGTGGTCTGTTTGTAGAAAAGGTGCTTCAGAAAAGACACAATTGCCATGAATTAACCTCACAGTCATTTTCTAAACGTACTGCATTATCTCTGGAGGGTGTAGGTTAGCTTTAGTCACCATCCCTTTGTTTTCATCCTGGAAAACCCCAGATGTACCTGGTTGCCAGGAAGGAGAGTAGTGTCAAAGAGTCTGCATCAGTCAGAGCCAAGTAAAATATTAATCATTGTGGGACTGGATGCCTAAGTGACAAGGCAGTAGCTAGGAAAGAAAGCGGGAAAGCAGCAGTGTTGAGTTTTACAGCTACAACAGACAAGGGTAGTTTAGATTTTCCTTAACAAGAACAAAGAAGACAGCACAGAACTTCTGTGAACTTATCAAAGGCTTAAAAGCCCTGAGCTATTTTAAGAGGGCGCGATACAGCAACCCTTCTTCTGTGAAACGGTGAGAAAAAAAGAACTGCAACACGGCTACAACTTCCACACTGCTGTGACAACGTCTGCCGTATGCCGAATGAGCAGGACAGGCCCTCCTCTCCGCTGCAGATGCTCTCACCCATCCAGCAAACTATTGGTTGCACCAACTGATGAAATTGATGAAATATCAGGACCACGTGTATGGTCCAGGTCGGCTTTTTTGCAATCTGTTCGTCCGGCAGAAGCTCTGTGAGCACGGCCGCCTGCTGCAGGAAGTGGCTCTGTGGGCAGGAGGATCCACAGCTCTCACGCAGACTTCATGGCTCCGGCAGAGAAGCGTTATTGTTGGCGAGGTGAGGAAGAAGTGGCTGTGAAGCATCCAAACAGACGGTCAAAAATCCAGCAGTGCTTGTTGTCAGCATACCTCTAGAGTACCAATATTTTGGCCAAGTCTCAGCTCCCCTGATCTGTTTACCTAATGTCCCCCTACACTTCCACTGAAGTATGAGCTTATTTCCTGTACTAAACTACCCTGCGTCTTGCGGTTAGTTATTAACTAGCTGTTGTGTTTGAAAAAGGGCTTTATTTCAGCAGAAAGTGATTCTTCTGCAATCCTCGCTCAGTTTGGGGGAGCTTTGCAATCTGCCGGTGAGACATCCTCTTGCAGCACAGAGCAGTTTGTGCAAAATAAATGCGTGCATCATATTTTCCAGGCAATTTTCATCAGACCAAGTGAGGTAAGGTTGATTTCCAGCAACAGAGAGGAAGAGTAACCTGGAACTAATCATAATTTTGCCAAACGCGTTCTGTTGGGGGGAATTCCCAACCACCTGCCCCTTTAGGAGCTGTTAGCAGCCTCATTCGCTTTCTCTTCGAGTGCAATTGGACAGCCTGGAGAGGAGAAGTCTCCTCGGGGATCTTGCTGGCAGGTTCAGCTTTCAGCACAAACTCTTACCGTATCACACTCTGTGGAGAAATTAATTATTTGTCATTTCTGGTATTCTCTTGGTTTCGCTTGTTTTATTTTAGGAGAAGTTCCCAGATAAGATTCGTGAACGCCATGTGCTGAAGCGTGAGGGTGGAATGAGTGAGCGGAAGATCGAGTCTTGCGTCACTTGATTTCTATATGCATAAATCTGACTAAAGTAAATATCAGGGAAAAGGAAATTGTCACTGTTTACTTATTCCAATTACTCATGCTTTGGTATTTCTTTTAATCCCCTCCAGGCCCACGTCTGTTATCTCTAAGGATATCTAGAAGCTATTTGTTCGGAACCAAGTACTTGAATCGCCTTTAAATTCCAATTTTTTGCCTTTTAATGCCATTCTTTTTTCCATTAAGATTTTGAGTTCAGGTAGATCGCAGTGTTAGATGGGCACTCGTGCAAGTCTGAAATGCCATTTGTGTTCTTCTCTCTGTGTTTAGACCCAGATCAGCCGAAGTGTCTCGCATCTCTGCAGGGGGAGATATCTCTCCGCAAGGCTCAGGTTGGCATCCAAACCTTGCAGCAGCTGCTGCTGCTGAGACTGGGAGCCTTCTCTCTGCCAGGCATGTATCACTTGTGCTTTTTTTTTCACTGTACTTCTCAGCAATTTTTTTTGTGCAAGGGTTGACCAATCTGTGGTATTTCTCTCCTGCGTCAGCACCGCCTTGGGAAAATTCAGCATTGGGGAACTGAAGATAGGAGCTTACACTCACAACCATCTGACTCCTTTAGGGCTGGACAGTAACAGCTGATGACTAGGGGATATTCGTAAGGGAGAAAAGTGTTTTCTGACCAGCCTTTTTACTTCAGAAAGGATCTTGCTGAGTTGTTACCACTGTCTTCCCCATCTTACCCAATTAAGAGAGTGAAACAAATTGTTCCATGAACAATGAACTAATGAAACTCAGTTTTGACAGACTTATATGCTATTCTCCTTCCTCTCAGCCTCCAGTCCTCTGATTTTCCTTGTGACCTTCCTGTTCCTTTGATACTTCAGTTTCCCCAGTAAATCCTCCAAATTGCCACCCAGTTCTCCCAACCACCTGTCACGTCTCCCGAGTATGGGATTGGGGAAGAGGCGGCAAGTAACAGCTGAGCTCACCGCATTGTCGCTCCTCTAATGTCAGCGCTGATTCCCGAGATACATCAGCCCATTTTCATAAAATCTGGGGGAATGTCATATATCTGCTAAAATTCATTTCCCCATCTCTGGCCTTGTTTTCCCATTCCTGTGTCCTACTGACGTTAAACACAACTAGATACTGGTGGATACTGTGGCAAAAGTGCATTTCTAATATTCACAGGGTTCAGCTAATTTTATAAAGGAAAGAAACAACAAAAAGAAAAGGCAGTAATTCATGTCTGACAAACAGAGCTGATACACGCCCTAGTGAAAAGGAGTGTTCATAAAGTCTCCCAGCCAGGCAGCAGGCTTTGGGGTCCTGTGAGTTAATGCAGGGCTTGTGCATACCATCCTCTACTCATGGGGAGTTAAAATTCAGGTTAGAGATTAATCCCTTATCCAGTTTTGCTCTGGTGTCAGGCCAGGTGTACGCAGCTCCCATGCAAGACCAGCACCTACAGAGCTTGATAAGGCTCAGTTTTAGACTTCTTTAATGGTCCTCACCCACTTAGAATCACAGAATCATTTCAGTTGGAAAAGACATTTAAGACCATTGAGTCCAGCTGTTAATGTATGTTAATACAGACGAAGAAAGCTCTTCAAGTAACTAACTAGGACTCTGGGACTGCTACCTGAGACTTCAGCTATATCCAGGGAAGGCCAAGAGACTCCAGAGCTGCCTGGGAGCAGTCCCAGAAAGCTACAGGGCATAGACCGTCCCCCAACATCGACAAAACTCCTTGGGTGGATTCCCTGGAGGAGCCTGGGGCTGCAACCTGTGAAAGTCAGCTGTCTCCAGGGGAGGCCAAAACATTCTGGAGCTGCCTGGGAGGATTCCCAGGGAGCTACTGGGTTTGCAGCCGCATGGACAAAAACTTCCTGTGGCTACCTTGGAGGAGTCTGGGGCTGCGTCCTGGCTTTCTCCAGAGGAGGCCAAGGCCATCCTGAACAAGCCTGGGAAAATTCCTGGGGGGTCACCGAACACAGACCTTCCCCCGACATACACGATGCTCTTTGTGTCGCTACTTTGGAGGAGTCAGGGGCTGCTGCCTGGCAATTGCCCTGTCTCCGGAGGAAGCCCAAACACTGTTTACATGCTCCAGGTTGCTCTCACGTGTAGTCCCTCGTATCGACTGAAGGGAAAATAAACAAACCTGGGGATGACGGTGAACTGATATAAAACTGAAGAGGATTTGGGGTGTATTTCTGGTCCCCGAGAAACAGCGGAGGGGGAACGGCCTCTGCCCGCCGACACGCGGCTCTCGGCGGTACGCCCTCCCGGGAGAGCCCAGGGAGCGACGCCGTCCGCGGGGGTCGCTCGGCGGCTGCGCTAGGCCCCGCTGCCTCCGCCGGCAGCGGAACCCCGGCGCTGCCCGCCGCGGCCTCCCCCAGGCGCCGGGGCCCGGGCGCGGCCTACCCCCAGGGCCGCGCGTCGCCACCGCACCGGCGACCGGCGACCCCCGCCCCGCCGCGGGCCGGGCCGGGCCGGGCGGCGGAGGCGGAGCCGCGTCCGGGGCGGGGCGGCGCCGCGGCCAGTCGCTGCCTCAGCGGCGGGGTGGGCGGCGCGGAGCGGAGCGGCGCGGCGCGGGGTGATGGAGCCGCGGGCTCTCGCCGCCCGCGCCCCGGCACGCAGCGCCCGCTGAGGCCCGCCCGCCGCCGCCGCAGCGCGGCCGCCCCTCGCCACCCGCCGCCACCCCCCGACCCCCGGGAAATGGCCACGGAGCCCCCGCGGCCGGCGCCGCCCGCGGTGGGGCGCCCGGAGGGCGGCCGCGGGCGCTGCGCGGGCGGCGGGCGCGGTGAGGCGGAGGAGGCCGCGGCCCAGCCGGCGCTCGGCGCCTCCCCGGGCCCCGCGGTGGCGGTAGCGGCGGCGGCGGCGGCGGCGGGGGGCCGGCGGCGGGGGCTGAACGGCTGCGTGCCGCTGTCGCACCAGGTGGCCGGGCACATGTACGGCAAGGATAAAGGCGGTGAGCGGCGGCGGGGCGCGGGGAGCTGGGCGGCGGGGACAGCGCCGGGCCGGGCCGGGGGGCCGGTGAGGGGGTTCCCCCCCTCCCCGCACTCCCGTTTATCTGAATTCTTCCAGACCTGGTTGTGGCGGGGCGGGTCTCGCTTCAATTCTCCTCACGTCCCGCTGGCGGCGGCCGGCCGCTCCGTTGTTAGCGGAGCGGGGGGGTGTCGGTGAGAGGTGGGAGCCGCTCGCCGGCGGCGGGAGGGGCGCCCGCACGGCCCCCCCGGCTGGGTTGCCCGCTCCTGTTGGGTCCCGGGTGCCGGTGCTGGGGGTCCCCTCGGCGCTGAGGGGGTCGGTCTCCCTGGCCGGGGTCGGAGGGGCTGGCGGAGCTCACCGGCGTGGACGGGGCGGTATCGCCGCTGCCGAATATCCTTCTGATGGTTTTTTATAACTGGTAATGACCCCTCGGACGGGGTGGTTAACGGGCACCGTTAAGCCAAAGGGTCTCTGCAGTTCAGCTTCATTTTAACAAGGACCTTGGAAAAAAAAAAAGTGGGAGTTTAGGTAACGGCATGCTGGTACCCTCAGAACGTATGTTGAAACTACACTTCATCTAAAGGGACCCCCCAAACTGGCCACCAGAAATTTCAGCGGAATATTTAAGTGATTTATTAACCTGGGGTAATTTCTTAGTGGCTTGTTTATTTGATGGTAAGAGTAAGCCCAAACCAATGGCCTAACAGTACAAATATTGTGAGGATACAGCGTTTTTGAAGCATGCCTCGGCTAGCTTTAAAATTCTGTTTTAATTCCAGGTTGAGGAGTTGGCCCTTCTGATGAAGGTGCCTTTTAACACAAGCAGTGGTCAGTGCCAGAGCGAGTGGCCAAGTTAACGTTGCCAAATGGCATTTTTCACCCTTCCAAGGCATCCCGTTTGGTGTAACTCCTGCCTCTGAGCCAAGCGTAAGGCAGACATCCATTCAGCTCCCAGTGTGCCCTTTGAGAGTAGCTGTAACACGCACCTGCTGTCATGTTGCCTTTGAACCCTGTGGGTAAGAAATGCTTCTGCTGAACAGGCCAAGGGCTGAACTTCGGAACCCCTTCAGCCCTCAGTGAGTAGAATTACAGCACTCATGGTACTGTGAGTTTGTCTTATCTACAGCCTGCACCCATGGCATGTCTTGCTGCTGATAATCTCCACAGCAAAGTAATTCGTGCCTTGCCCCTGCTGCGACCGGTGCAATAAAATGTCGAGGGAGGTACATTGGATCCTTGGAGCCGTGTGTCGTCCTCATCGTTCATGATGTGGGGTGGGATTGGGCGAAGAAGGCTCACTTCAGGGAGAGCCTTGGCTTTGGCACGTCAATTTTATCGCAGTTGGATCAAGCCAATATGGGTGATACACCATTTATATTGTGGGTGCAGCTCAAATGGATTAGGTAAAGTTAGCTCCTCAACATCTAATGAGCAAGACCAAGGTTTTCCTGCAGAGGTACCACCACAGTTGATCTCATCTTAGAAACTGAGTTTTACAGTGAAGTTAAGGCCAGAGCTGCTCTGGCGCTCACAGCTCTCATTTTTGTAACTGAAACTTCTCGTTTTATTTCTTTACAGATGTTGTATGTAGGAGTGCAGGCAGTTGAGATGCTAAAGATACAGGGTCATGTATAATTCTGCAGTGCTGTTCCCTGTGATGCCTTTGTTGTGAAGCTAGTGGCCAGATGTTTGGATATGTGTAGTTGCTAATAGCACTGGTAAGGAATATCACAGACAATCTGTATGCCAGAGTCTGTGAGAACTTGAAGCATGTGTGAGGAGACCAGTGTGTCTTCCACCTTCTCCGTTGCGTTTTCTGCCTTTTCCTACAGCAGTCACCCTTCCCGCTAGTTTCCATTCTGCCCTTTTCAACCCCATTGAACCATTAACATTTTAAAAGCCTAAAGCTACAAAACCAGTATGCCTTTTTGTCGGGATACCTCTGTTGCTATGTGTACAACATGGCAAACGTACCTTGAAGGTTGTACCCGGCTGGTGTTTGTATCTGAGCTGGTTACTGATTCAAGCTCAGAGCCTTCCTTATTCTGCCCAGCTTCCTCCTGCGTGTCATTGCTGTCCTCTGCGTGCAACTTCCCTTCTGTCCCCGCATACAAATGTGCAGAGGACTTGAAGGTATCCAAAGTATTTGTTAACTGTATTATTTTTTTGGTTAAAGTATGCCTGAAAATTTCTTTGCTGTAGGGTTCCCTCCCTCCTGAATAACCTTTCCATTTTCCCTTTGCTCCCTGTGACTGTTACCACTTTGCAGAGCAAGGACTCTGAGCAGTCTCCCTGCACGCACACGTAGACCCTCGGCTTCTGGGTACCGTGACTGACCTTTTGCTGGATGCTGTGTTTAGTAGTGCTTCCCCTGGAACAGAGTAAATGGTATGTAGTAAGGAAGGTAACCACCTTGGGTGGTTGCTTAATTCCGTGGAGAGAGACAGGAGCTGATGGAATATGCCACTTCACAGAGCCTCCCCACCTGGCTGTGCTTTAGTGCCTGTACCCGCAAAGTGCTGGAGGTCCCCAAGCTGTCAGTGGGATTCTGTAGCTGAAGGAGCTGTTCTCTTCTGGTGTGACTTGCTCAGTTATGCAACTCACAAAACTTCTAACTCTGCTGTTTTCCCGATGCAAAGGTTAAGGTGGCACACACATACTGGTCAGTCCTTATTAGATACTCTCAGCGGACAGAGGATCTTTTCAAAAGTAAATATTCGGCGTGTTTGTGCAGAACAGGTTTTGTCTATAGTGAAGCATGTGGATTGGATGTGATTTTTTGTTTGTTTGTTTTTGTTTAGAAGAGTGTGTACTTCTGTATGGGTGATTTTTGCAGTAGATTTGAGTTGCAGAATGCTAGCAAGCTTTGCGTGCAGAGCCATAGAGAAATGTTTGTGAGATATTTCAGAATTTTAATTTTGGTATAGTTCTGCTGCTTCTTCAGAAATGTTAAATTGCTTATTTATATATTAAAACAATTCTACTTCCCATCTGTGCTGAAAAACCCCAGGAACCCTAGAACAAAACCATGTCCAGTGTCCATATGTTAGTATGATCTGCAGGTGATGGTATCTCTGGTGGTTGTTGTAGATCAGAGGGAAGGTATGGAGTTTTCATCTTTGTGATGAATGTTGAAACATGAGTCTTTGGTTTCTAGGCCTGCCGCAGCCATAGTTACAGAGTAGATGCTCTAGTCTGTTAAGAAATTCAGAGGATGAGGGAACTTAAGACAGCGTCAGGTCACACTGAACTCTTCAAGTAATATGTATCAATCCAATAGTGTATGGGTTCTACTTCCAGGAATATTTGCCCGGTCTTTCTACCTTGTCAATGGTCTTCTTGTCTTATCAGCAAAGCCAACATGCAGATTTTGAGGATTATGTGTTATAAAACCTTTTTAAATGTTGTTATTACTAGCAATTCACATTCATATACTTTGTGCACTTTGCTAAGTGATTTCCAGCACATGCAGAAGGGTGCAGCGTTGGCGGGGGAAGAACCTATTGTGTCTTGAAGATGTTGTGGTAGTCCACAGTATTTTTCTGGAAAGTATACAAAAATCCAACTTCCAGCAAGCAACATGACTTGAGAGCTGTTTTATGCAAATTTTTAAAACCACTCTTTGTTCATTGGCATAGCCAACTAATGAAACAACTTTTCTAAGTCTGGTGGTTGTTTTAAAGTAAATGTCTTAGTCTCTAAAGATTTTCTTTAGTTTCTGAGACAGCACAACAGAGCCCATTCAGAGATAATGCTTTCTAAAGGGTGAAAACACAATTGCTGTTACAACTGCAAACTCTCTTTGGGACACAAAGCTGGCTTGTTTTACTGTGTTTCCCTCAAGTGGTAAGCTGAAGATGGAACCTGTTTTGGATACAGTTGAAATTTCTGCTTCCATTCTAAGCTAAATAAATTACTATCTGAAAAGCTATAAATAAATCCTAGCAGAAAATTTATTTTCCAGAAGTGGGTTTTTCTTCTTCTCTTGCAACTGATGATCTTGAAATTTAGAGTGCGTTTCACAGGGATGCAGTTATTTTTCTTCATTCTTGCCCATATCCATCTCTTGAGTACTCTCAGATACTCAGTTGCATTTCTTATGCAGCTACTCAGCAATATTGCTGACTGGAGAGTCATTAAGTGAAGATATTTTGGGGGTTTCTTCGTGCAGGCATGATGAAGGTGGCTGCCTAGCAGAGGTGAAATTCTGTATTGTAATTATGGGTGATACAAATAGTAGCATCTGATTAGCATGGAGTGCTATAGGGGTGCTACTTCTAGTAATACAGAAGTGCTCTTTCTGTGCCACTAGTATAGAAATACATTCACAGGACATAGTTTCTATTTTAGCTAGTGAGAAATGCATTAAACTCGGTACTAACTCCTTTAACTTCTTGGCACTGTTGAAAGAACAACTTATCAGTTATTTAAAAAGGGAGTGTCTATGTTATCTTCCATAGTTGAACGAATGCTTTTTTTGGGTGGAACTTCTAATGTCAAATCCCAGTACTGTGTTGGCCTTGAGCAGAATTAGACCCAAGAAACCATCTAATGTCTGGGAAAAGAGGAATGCAAGCAAACCTCTGCTAAGGGTTTTTTGTAGGATTTCAACTCTGATGTGCAGTACTGAAATCAGTACAACTTTGCAAATAGGCTGTCCCTGATGATGTATTTACTATTTCTGAAAAAAAAAAAAAAAAAAAAAGCAGCTGTATCTCTTAAAACTAAGCCCTGAAGGAAATGCTTCTCTTCTAGGTATACTGCAGCATCCGGATGGGACTGTGCTGAAGCAATTGCAGCCACCACCTCGAGGTCCCAGGGAGCAGGAGTTCTACAACAAGGTGAGGGCGCTGCAAGGATGGGTGTGCTTCTTGTAGAAGTACATCCTTAGTGTTGTGGTTGGGAAAGTGCAACCTAAATATCTAAACGATAGGTCACTGAGAGCCCTGTCACGGTATCTGTGTGCTGTATAGAACTTTCTTCCCTCTAAATGTCTGTCCCCATGCCAGACCTACTTCACTCACAGGATTTAAGCTGGTTTATTTCCTTATGGGACAACGGGGTTTTCACAGCATCTAAGATTTTATTGAAAAGCCTTGTGTTATCTCCATCTATGATTAAAGGGTGGTATATTTGATCCCATCTTTCTCATGTCACGGAGTGTCTCAGAGTTGGTTGCATCTAAATTCAACAGGTCGTACGCTTCCGTCTAGTCTGGTTTATTACTAGAAGTATTGCTCTGTTCACTGTATTAAAACTCAGCTCCTTTAAAAAGTCAAGAAAAAGTGAAACTCTCTGATTGTTTTAACTTTAGTAGTCTGTTGTATTTTTCCTATTGCCTATCTTCAGCTTGCTTTATCAGTAACTTTAATAACACAAACCAGGAGAGCTGTTGCTTGTTGTGTTATGGGGGTAAACTCTCTTTAGACCATCTTTCCCTTACCTACCTACCTGCCAGTGATAGTCCATCACCTGTTTTTGCTGTATCAGCTTGATACGTCGTCCCTTTTCATGGCTTATTAGGTGTAAAGAACTGTAGAAATCTTCTTGCAGGATGAGAGAGGAGTCTTGAGACCCTCTTTTTTGTTGTGTTGTTTGGTGGGGTTCCATTCTCCTGCTCCCCCCCACCCCCACCCCCAGAGGGTATTAATTTAAGTTACCAGAAGACCTTACACATTTTGTGGAAATATCTCACGTTAAAACAGACTGAACAACATGCTCTAAGCAAATGTTTGCATGCTAGCATTACTTGATAATTGTTGTGATGGGACTGCTAGACAACGCAGCAGCTTTTGGGTTAGTAGGAGCTTGACAGCAGCCAGTTAAATCTAAATGTAAATATTTTTCTGAGGTTTCTCAGTGACTGTCATTTAGATGAGGTTAAGAACGGTGCAATGCAGCCTGAGCAGTAACTCTTCAGTAGAAGGAGAAAGCTTGAACAGATTCCTTTGAGTGCCAGGCTGCTTACTTTTCTGTGAAATCCTGAGGTACAGACAGTAACGTGCTATCTCTGTCTAAAGCTAGCAGGTAAGAGGGGTAAGCTTGAGCACTGCTTAGACGTTAACCGTTCACAGCACAGGTTTTATCATTTTGCCTGCTGCTAGGACTCACGTGACAAGGCGTGAGCAAGACTCTGGGCAAAATCTTTGAGAAGGAGGTCTGTGTTAGTGCCCGTGTTACTATGCCATGTCACAGTGGAAGAAGTCAGGTCTCAGTGCTGGTAACTCGCAAATTTAGCTTCCATTATGTCTTCCAGGGCCTTGCTGGGTCACTTCTGATTTTTTTGGTTATAAGCCATTTGGGAAAGGGGTTGAGCAATTCATGAAAAACAATGGAGAAAGGGAAAGGTGTATACGTGCTTTTGGTTGTGCATGGACTAGAATGCCTTTTTGTGGGAGAAGGGAAGGAGAGCAAGTGCACGTACGTTATATAGGTGAAAGTACAGGAGAAAGGTCTTAGGGATTTGTTGCTTCTCAATGATTAACTACTGTCATGTTTGCTCTCAGGCAAGAACCATGTGATGCAGGATATAGACACCTAAGCACTACCTATGGTTGGTACAGGATGAGGATTACTGCGGATTGTGAGGTTCAGTGTAAGGTACAGTTTCACATACAGCTTGAGCTGATAAAATAGCTCGTTGCTGCCAAGAGGTAAAGGCCTTTCTTCCTATTCTTGCCATTTACCTTGTGCTGTGCTGGTGCTTTTTGAACATCAGTGATCTGACTTGACTTATTGAAAAGACTGCAGAACTTCCTTGTGTTGGTAGTCTTCTGTCAGTTTTAGTGATTAAACTGGTAAGGAGGGGACACAACAGCAGGACTGCCCTGTTTTGGTGACTGAGCTGAATGCACTTGTGGTCTATAATCAGAGACAGTATCACCTTGGAGTAAGCTAATGAGTATCCAGAGAATGGGGGAAGGAGAATTTTACCACTCTTTGAGACAAGGGGTGGTTTACAAGGCAGTCAGGTACAGAAGATGGTGAGAAACAGAGCAGAAATGAAACAAGTGAAACAAGACTGATGAACCCCAGGCTGTTGCTTTGTCAGGACTAGACACTGACAAGATCAAACCAGAAGGTTACCCGTTAGTATATGTGGATTAATCGTGACTTTTTTTTGTTTCTGCACCTATTTATTCATATGTGCTTAGAACTGCTTTGTCTGTAGCGATAGATCAGCTCTTGCTTCCTTTGCATGCTACCTTACTCTGGCCTGAATTAAGGTTAGTACCCCAGTACCTGGGTCAGAAATAAGTGGGGTTTTTTACTTACAGGTAAAGCAAACCTCCTCAGCTGAAGTAATTGAGAACCTCTGTAGTTTACAGTAGCAAGAAGATGAACATGTCTCAGTTTCAGCTTTACAGGTCAGCTGGAGAGCAGCTATCGTAGATCTGAGGCAGAAGTGTCTTCCAGTAACCAGCAGTGACCAGGAAGCGGTATTTCAGCATGTGGTCTGAGTGCTTGTGAGCTGAAGGTTGCAGGGAATGTGTCATGAGAGAAGATAATGGGGCATTAAGAGACAAGTTTGCCTATAACTCTGATATATTTAACATGATACCAGGTAGATATCTTCTATCTGGACAAGACAGTCTTCTCTTCTGAACCTGCTGAATTTGCCTTCAGCTGGATGTGTGAACATGACAGAGGTGCCATAGTCTCTGTCAGCAAAAGTTTTTTTCCCCTGGTTATTGATGCGTTATTTTCTACTGAGCTGAAGCCAAGTGCTGACTGGTAAAGCTCAAACAAAATGGGCTTCCATTTTGGAATGGAGACTTGAACAGAATACTAATAGTGATCTGAAACCTGCTTAGAAGTGTGTGGCAACTGGAAGTTTTGACGAATTTCACAGGTCTCTGTCAAAGTGGAAAACTGGAAAATCTCTCAAGTAATTCCTACTCAGAGTGCCATTAGGTTACCTTTCTGTTTTCCTGGTAGTATATTTTCAGTTCAGCAGTTTAAAAAAAAAATGACCCACCCTCTCAGTACAGGTCTTCTTTCTGAAGAGATTATTTCACCAAGTAAATCAAACTTTTATCTCTATTATAGCAATATGTGTCGTTCTCTACTGATGGGGAAATGGCTTGCCATGATTCTGTGTTATGAGGGAGGGGAAAAATAGCATATGACAAGATTATCGTGAATACCTTCTATGATAAAATGTAGTAGAACAATGACCTGTTTGTATTCATTGTTAATAACTTACTATGTATTGCTTAACTTATCATTGGAGTGTGACTTTCCAGTGGTAATGTCCACTTTCTATTGAGTTCTGTAAATACGAGTAATTATCAAATCAAAATAATGTTTTAATTTTGTTCCTGCAAACTCCCTTCCTGTACCTGAGGGCATGAACTACTTACAAATAGACTATGTAACTCTGGAATGTTTTACCAGGTCTTCTGGTACCCTTATCTGGGTAAGAAATTTGGAGTTTTTTTAACCTTGAATAACTACAAAATACTTTGTTTTCAGTAGGTATGAGCAACAAGAGAATGAAAAAATGGAAGTAGAAGAGTTGTGTTTTTTTAAGGACTATCTACACTGATGATCAGTTGTTTCCATCTAATGGAAATACTTGGTGAGAACACGTAGGCGGAGGCACTCTGAAGGACTGCTTTTAAAGGAGTTTCAGGAGGGAGCAGTATACAGAGATGTGGAAATCGGAAAATAGTGCTGTTTGAAAATATAGTGTAATATAGTATGTAGTAGTGACCCGTTTCCATTAAAGAAAATAAATTGGTAAAAGGCAGTATGTGTTTACGGTAGGCTGCCTACACATGCATGCTAAGAAATCCACAAAAGCGGGCTACTACTCAGTGTGTTCTAGTATTTGGCTTCAGCCTGCTTTATGCCAGGGCACATTTATACAGGCTGAAACAGTCTGATTTAACTCAGTAGTGTTGGGAGAGGGAAGAAGCCTATCGGCCCTCCTGCGGTGATCTCTTCTGGCAGATGAGTTGGGAACTGTGAGGAAAGCATCCTTTGAAAAGGTTAGTGCAGTCACTGTATGAGGTAAAACCTCCCTGGGTAGCTGGGTACAGAGCTCTTGTCTCAAACATGCCAGGCTGTACCCAAGAGCACAGTGTGCTAGCATAACTTTCTCTTCCTATTTAAGAGCTATCCTCTTCAGCACAAGGGTTTTTCTTAATTTGTCATGTCAAGAATGTAGCCTTGCAGAAACTACTGTCTTGTAGATGCCCTGAAGAGGGGGAGGAAGCTGGAATGTCAGGCTTTAAATAGGGCAGCTGCTTTTGAGGGCACAAAGGGATAGAGCTTGAGCTGCAAGTATTTAAAACTGAGGAAGAGAGAATTACAGTTGTTGAGGTTACCTTCTGACTACAGTCTCCTACAAGCTGTGTGTTTAGCACTAAGAGATCACAGAATCATTCAGGTTGGAAAAGACCCTTGGGATCATTGAGGCCAACCCTCAGCCCTACTCTACAAAGTTCTCCCCTACACCATAACCCCCAACAGCTCATCCAAACGACCCTTAAACACACCCAGGGATGGTGACTCCACCCCCTCCCTGGGCAGCCTATTCCACTGTCTGACCACTCTTTCTGTGAAAAATGTTTTCCTAATGTCCAGATGGAGGGTTTCTTACATTCAGCAGAACAAGAGGAGGCCACTGAGCTGGTTTGAAATGGCAGCTCTTTGACTTCTGTCGTTCGCTTGGTGGGGCTGTAAACCTCCGTTACTGTGTGTACCTGTCCTGAGCGTGGCATACTTAAGTTTTAAAGGTTGCCAATGCAGTAGCTAATAAACTGGGATTTTACGCTTAACAGTTCAATAAATGTTCCTGTAAACTTTGAATTGCCTTTCTGCTCTCCTGTGGTGACTGTGTGATGCTTGAGGTATGAGCAGTATACCTTCCCCCCTTATCCTGCCTGCTGAAAACTGTCCCGAGAAAGCTCTTGCAGCATGGACAACTTCCAGTGCTTACCCTTTTTTTCCTGTTTGCTAGTGGCTGCATGTCAGACTTGTCATAGCTAGTTCTTGTGATGTTGCCAAGCCATGGCTCCAAATAACATACCTGCAATACTATAAAATTTCCAAGGCTGTTGTAAAGCAAGTCTTACCCAAATTCACAGGTACCCTTGTCCCGGAGTGCAAGGGTAATTTTGGGGTCTTGGAATGAAAAGGTGGATGGGGTTCTCCCAGCCCCAGCTCAGCTCTGGCAGCCACCTACCTCCATTGCAATGCCTGGGGATCAGGGGAGCTGATTCACCCCACGTAGCGTTGGGAAAAGATAAGCAGGCTAGTCATCTGGCCCTTCTGGATAACAGATCTTCCACCCATTGCCAATTAATGACGGCTCAGTTAACTGCTGTAGCAGTAGTCTGAAAGTTCAGGGTTCAAGCCCTGCTGACATATAATATGAATGCAAGGAAGCTGTTACCACTGTAGATAATAGAAATTGTTTTTCACTCTTGTTACATGTCCTGAAAACAAAGCCAGGATGTAAGAGACACAAATAACTCCAGCATGTAAAAGAGATTTACGTTAGGTGAGAGTCAGGCACTTGAAAGCTAGGAAGTAATGGTTTCATGGTTGCCTGTGCAATTGTTGTTGTGAACTTTTGTTGGATGCACTATAATGCAGCTTTCAACAGGGCAATGACCTGTCTTTCTGTTTTGTTTCCCCTAAAGAGCTTACTAACTCATTTTACAGCCTGACATAAGGCAGAATTAATATAGTTTGTGCAGCTTTTGCTGTCTCTCTTAAGAGTTTGTGACCAGAGGAGAATATGTTAGTGAAGACCCAATTACGTTAATATTCCTGAAGCCATAGTTCCTTGTCCTTCTGTGGTTACAGAGAAGAAACGTGCAGGAAGTATGCCTGTTTGGACTGTTATCAATAATCTTCTTATGGTTTTATTTATGTCATTCTCAATAACCCGCCACTATTCCTATGCCGTGGCTTTTCATTACTGCTCAATGCTTTCTTCCTTTTTGCATTGTCTAATTTTAATTAGTATTCAAGCAGCTTCAGGCAGTGCAGAAGACTTCTGGTGACTTCCCTCCCCCTCCATGGCATAAAATCAAGCCAGCAGCCTGGAAGATGTGTTTTGGCCTGGAAGCTTTTGCATCGAGTTGCAAGAACTGACTCATAAGGCTCAGCCCCCTTTCAGCCTATATAGCACAAATCACGATAAGGCAGGCTGTGTTCTGTAAACTGTTCTCTGCTAGTGACGGAAAAGGAAAGGGATTGGGGAGGCAAAGTATGTCTTGCTTCAGGATGAATTACCCTATTTTGTAAACTCAGTTAACTGGTTTTATAGTCTTGATTTAGATGATTATCCTTGACTGAAAAAGGAGTGGATGATGGCCATCGTGCTGCTATTGTGTACTAAAATATCCTTATCCTGTGATCAAGTCTCCAGATAAGGTTCTGATTTTCAGTCTTGTATGGACAAAGCTTGAAGAAATAGGTTGCACAATTCACTTAACATCTTATTTTGGGGATGCAGTGCATTGCCCAAACTTTCATTACTACTGCATTCGGAGCTGTAGCTCGATATCCTGAAAAGTGACCTTTGGCCATGTCTCATTCTGGTACATCAGATCTGCTGCACCTCCAGAAGAGGTAGCAGTACCGAAGTACACAAATGACCTGTTTGCAAACATAGCGAGTCCATTCTGATACAGTCTGTTTCTGCCCTTGGCATCATTCCTCCTGCTGAGAAACTGTCTGGGAGGGATTCTGTCTTGCTGAGGAAATAAGCACATTTTAAGTTCCCAAGCTAGTCTGTGAAATTGCCTCACACTCTGTGCTTTAAACCACGAGCCTGGACAGAATTATTGTAATAAGGAAGGACACGCAGTACTCCTCAGCTCATGAGAAGAAAATGGTTTTTGACCAAATGGTGACATACTGGCAGCTTGTATTCAGATCTTTTTCACATTATGAGTTGTCTAAGAGAGATGAATGATGAAGTGTAGGTCTAAGAATGTGCAGAGTTCCTACTACTGTCCTACAAACACATTTTTTGTACTTCAGATCAGTATTAAATGACTGAAAACCTACGGTACCAGGACAGTAAGACTTAAACAGTATGGCAGATTTTTGTGATTCTTGTACTCTAGCAAAAACAAGTTTGCCAAGGATGCACTGTGCAGTAGAAGGTTGACCTAGAAGGGTCTGGTGAGCAGCTGTTCCCCGTGCTCCTTGTATATTGTGTGCCACAGAATAAACTACAACCTGCTTTAATAAATCTAAGAAAACCTCATGAAAGGAGACAGTCAAAGGCCATTATTGGAATGTGGTGTTATCGGGGAACTACTGGGTAGAGTTGGTAATAGATTGAGTAGTCTATAGTCCATGCTAGGTAAGTAAGCAGGAAAAAAATTCCAGTTCTCCTACCAACCTGATTTTGAGGAAGATTCCTTCCTGAGAGTAGATCTGGCTGAAAATAAAGCAAAAACGCATAGTTTTAATGTGCGTATCTGCAGTGTATTAAATTGGATTAAGTTACAGTACAGTGCTCCTGCTGTGCTAGAGGGTCATGCGAATTACTTTTTCAGACTGGATCAAATATTGTTTAAACTTCAGTTATGAATGTTTCAGAATATGAATAAACTTACTAAAGGTATGTTGGTGTTATACAGAAAATACAGTACTTCGTGCATTATAAGTTTATTTAAAAGTAAGATTTGGTTGGTGGACTGCCAGTGTGGGTTTGAGGAAAGTGTAGGTTGCCTCCTTGAGAGAAAAGGAAAATTAATTCAGTCTCTGAAAACAAGAATTCCAGTTTCTAGATATTTTTTTTTTTAAAAAAGGCTTGTAATATGAGAATATTGCATAAAGCCAGGACTAAATATGTGTGGAAAGAGATGTGAGTCATGAGTGCATATGGTGGAAAATAATATAATGTTTTGGTGGGTTCTTGGTCATCCAGGTACCAGATTAACTGTAAGTAAATGAAAGACTCCATTAAATATTATGTTGAATGTCCCACTGTGTATATAACATGCTTGTTAAAATTCCTGTAATATCCAATACTTAGGGAGCAATTTGGTAGCAATTATTTTTCAGTCTTTGAGTATTTATTTTTTCTGTGTGTGTGTATAATATATACATTTATATAGCTATAAAAATCTCCTTGACAAAGCAAAACAAATGACTTGGCTCACCATGCCTGAGTATAACAGAATCCACTTACCCAGATTTTTTTCTCTGCCTTGCTGGAGCAAACTCTGATCAAAGGCTTCCTAAGGTTTCTTAGTGGTGTTATTACTGTTCTTCTTTTTTGGTTTCTCCCCTGTCCCCGTGTCCTAGCACCAGTTAGCACTGCTTCTTTCCTTTCTGGTCAGTGGTGAGCAAGCAAGTTGTTAGCAGGTTTGGGAAGCAACAGCCACTGTTGCTTCTCCAGCAGACTGTTGAGTGAAAGGCTTATAGATGAATCTGTAACTTCCAGTTTTGCACAGGCAAACGTACAGGTGGGACTCCAAAGAATTATTCAAAGCAAAGCAAAAATACCTCTAGTTATTACAAATCAGCTATTTGGATGTTAGTATGTCTTCTCTAACAACTGAAAACGCATCTACTTGGGTGGAAAACTTCAGAATAGCTTTTGGGCTGTTATTTTTAGTCCTTGTGGAAGGAGCCGTTGCATACTTTCCCAGAATTATAAAACATCAACTAAAATCGTGTTAGTAGGTGCCATTCTTCTCAGTCCATTTAAAAAAATCAATAAATATTGTAAAATAAAAAGATTATTACTAGCTGCTTCTGTCTTGGCAAGTGTTCTCATCACAAAGTAGAGCCTGTTGATGGCAGAGGAGCTTTTCCTGTAGAAACTGAGACTATAAATCTGATGTAACATTTGCAGGGTGGCCCTTGAAATGATCGTTTTGGACACCTGGTTGCAAGTGGGAGTTTAGTATTCTGGAATAAGGGGTAGGATATACTAGGAGATGGTAAAATACCTAGTTGCTGGTAAAATACAGATAATTTAGATGAATGACAGTGTCAAAAATAAGGGGAGCACAAAGAGGTGTTTTTTTAAAGGATGGTAAAGACATTTTTTTTTTTCTTCCAGGGGGTACTGGTGGTAGGCAGTTCAAGTGGAGTGCCTTGGTCTGGCACTGGGGCAGCGAGCCAACTCAAGGTGCTCAGCAGGCTGTAGGACCAGCTGGATGAAAATGTGTGTGGGACTGTGGTAGCCCTGGCTCCGATTGACTTTAACTACCGTGAAACTGCACCTTTAGGGTAATGCTGCAGTAAGTTCTTTGTGAGGGCTGCCTCTTGCAGTATTAGGAAAAAAATGACCCAACAGACGTCTGTCAGGACTTGGTTCCCCTTTCTGTCTCTTTGAAATGTAAAATTAAATTTTGCCTATTTAAATATAACTGCTTCAGGGCTCTTCCCACCCCTTGTTCTCTCTCAGTCCCTAGCTTGAATCTGCAGCTGTGATCAGATAGCTTTCCAGAAACAAAGGGTAATGCTTATTAATGTTCTCAGAAAGTGGGACAGCCATACTGGCTTATTTTCCCTTTTGTCCTATTCTACCATTTCACTTTTCTTTCAGTCATTTCAGTGATAATTTAAGCTTGAACTCTTGAATAGTTGCTTACAAACTTTCTGCCCCAGGAAGATTTTTTTAAATGAAAACACTCTGGCTGCTGTCTTTATTCAACTTGCTTTTGCACCAGCGAGGACCTGGATGTGTCAGGGTGGTAGTTTCTGACCAGGTTCGTGCATTCCCTTAAAATGCTAAGCAGTATTAACGTTGCACCACTTCACCTATTGCAATAACAGGGCTGTCTTTTGGCACAATAGTTGTAAAGATAGATGAGAAAACTGGTTGTACTGTACTTCTTCAAGGTAGGTATGAATTGACAAAGTGACTTGACTTTTTGCCTTGAAATTTGCTGGTAGCCTGAGTTTTTGCAGAGTTACTATGGGCAGTGTCACTATGGCTCTATTGGGTGAATGGTAAGTGTTGTCAAACTAAGACGGAAGAGTAAGTAAGAATGGGAGAAGTATTTAGTGTGTTAAACTTGAAACTTCCTTATCAGATGACCAATGGTAGTATGACTTAACCAGTTTTTTTAGGCTATGTTCTCTTTATTTTGGTCTCTAGTGGAGAGTACCTAATGTGAACTCTACTCCAGTCTGTTGTACGTGCACGTTGACATAACTGAACCAAAGGAATGTAACCTACTTAGGAGGCTGTTTAACAGGTGTTTGTGCTGGTAATGTAAATACAATCACCTGTACTTTTCTGGGTATCTTCTTTAGGAGTTTGGGGTTTTGGGTTTTTTTTTAGGGAAAAAGATGAATCAGATTGTGGTGCCTGAGGGATCAGACTTTGTTGCACGTTTCCAAAGAAGAATTGTTTTTGATGTCAAAGGGTGCTCAAGGTCATTGAAGGCTGCAGCTCCTATGCAGTTGAAGCTGAACATCTGACTGTGCTAGCGAGTTGTGAACCTAGGAGAGGCTGAAGGGCAAGAGGAAGCTCAGTTCTGTGGCAAGAGATTTGTGATGAAACATGATCTCTAATTTTGCAATTTTGACCAGGAAGGCCCTGATGCCCACTAACTACCCTGCTGTGTGCTCAGCTGGGTGGCTTGCAGCAATTGCAGGGGTGTATGGGTAGAGTAAGTAATTTAAACTTGCTTTGTTGTTAATCTTTAGTTGCCCAGGAATGTTGAGGGTTGAAAGACAAGGTGGGAGTTTGCTGTCTTGTGAAGAGAAAAACAACCCTTTTCTGCTTGTGATGGGGTAGGGTCGGGTGCCTGCTTATGTCTTTCAAGATACTTCACTGCCTTGCCTCTGTAGTCAGGGGTTATTGGAAGGAAAGAGTGACTGGATGATCCGTCTCTACCCAACTTACCTTGGACTGTTTCAGAGCAACTTGCTGTGTATGGTGTCTGTGGCTCTTCACTCACGGCTCCACCATGGTATTTGTTCAGCATTGCTGCTGGTGGCTGTGCCTGACTGCTGCCTTTTGGTTTCTTCTGTCTGCTGAAGTTTTGAAGCTCTGCCATGTCCTCAGAAATGGGTCAGGGTTTGCTTTGCCTTTTGTAAAGATGATTCCATGCCTGGGGCTGCAAATCTTGCTAGGTCAGCCTAAATTTGACTGTATAAAACATGTGGAAGTGGATAAAATAAGACCTACTGTTTTTTTGGCATTGTCAGAGAATGCCTCGTTGATAAACATGACCAAATAAGTATCTCTTTGGGAGATTTTTGAAGCTTATTTTCACAGCCTTCATTTTTTGGAAGGTAACATGGCTAACTCCTTGCTATAATTTTTTTTTTTTTTTTTCCCCCCTGGCTCCTAGGAGGAGGATATGATTGTCACAAGTATGTGCCACTCTTACTTGAAAATCCATTTATGTGATCTGACTGTGGGAATATATCCTGATTTGGTTTAAGGTTTTTTTTTTTCCTTTCTGTAGGTATCTTCAGTGAGAATAATGATTACAATCTCATGTATAGTATGGCTCTATATTGGATGGTAAAATAAGCAATTCACTAGAATAGCCTTTTAATATAACAGCATTCACAAATATTTAACTTTTGGAATTATTCTGGTATCAGATATTTTGAATATAAGCAGAGCTGACTCAATTCCAGTCACATTTGTGGAAACAAATACTGCGGAAGCTTGCAAGTCAAAACATCGATGGTACTATTTTGAAAGAAAAGCAAGGGCTATCTGAGTTGTAAAGCCAAGCAGTTATGAATTACTAAAATCACAGCTGCTGTGTCGACCTCAATTTTTTGGCCCTTGTACTTCCCTGGTGTAACTGGGTGATGTAGGAGTCTGGAGGGAAATGCGGTGTGCGCTCAGGTAATTAAAGTCTGTAATATGATGCATACACATTGGGAGACAGAATTAAGGTTGCACTATCATCTTTAAATCTTGCATTTGCTAATTTGAGCGCATGACTTCTTAACTGCTCCCCACTTCTCGAGAACCCCCCAAATCCCACATTGGAAACTGAACTCTCTGCCTGATGTTGGTAGCTGGTTGTGTATCCTGAGACTCTGTAAGCTAGAGTGCTACTGCCTTTAATTTATGATAGCCGGCAACAAGAAAGGGTGATGCTTCAGACTGACATGCCTACTCTGGCATTTAAAGTTTCCTATTCAAACAGCTTTAAATGCAAATTTTAAATATATATTCTTTTAAATCAACTCTTTTATGTACTTCAGAAGATTCTCTGTAGATTACCTTTCTCTCAAAGTGGTATTTTTTCATCGGGACAATTGAAGATGGGTCTGTACTGCCAGAACTAGTTTCCTGTTGAAATTTAAACATTTGTTTTATCCTCCCTCTGTCGTTTATGTGATTAGCTGGTCTTTAGAAAACAAAATCCGAATGTCATGCTGGTTTAAGGAAAAGAACATTCCCACTCTCCCAAGCAGCCCCTGTTTGCATTAAAAAACAGATGAATCTGTTTGGATCAGACTTACCAAAACAAACAGAGTGTACTTTGGATTAAAAACCAAGGGATGGTAAATTTGCCTCGGAATTAAAAAGTCCTGAGTAACTGGAAATTATGACTTCATGGTGTCTATTAGACTATCTGAGCTGCCACAGGGCATATCTGGGGCATATTCTTCCTATGAGTTAATTGTTGCAATTTGTAATGGTCATGTTGTGAGCCCTCCAAATGTCAGCATCCTGTTTACTTGCTTTTAAGCCCAACAGTTATTACATTTTATGTCTCCAGTTTGTGCTATTGGAAGAATGTAGTCTGTGATATGTAGAACGGATACCTCCAGCTGACACTGAACATTGATTTACAGTTCTTGATTTGTTGGATGAAGATGTTATGTACAGTTACCAGGAAAGCAGAAATAACTTGTATTTGTCAGTGTATGCTGGAGAAAGGGACTTGTTACATTAAAAAAAAAAAAGTGCAGCTTGAAATAAAATTGGAATATTGCTGATATAAGTAAAAAATATAGTGGTTTATTTCTGAAGGTTGTTCTAGGATTAGTGGTAACCTGTCTCTTCCATGAGTTTGCCAGCAATACTGGTAGCGATACCTTTTGGGACATGAGGTGCATGGTTTATTTCCTGTCTAATTTTAGGGATGGTTTATGTATACATTTATATTTGGTGTTCTGAATGACATCTAAATGTGCAGCTTGCTACCATGTTGTATGAAATGAGAAGAAATGCCCATGGCATGGGTGTTGTTTACCAGGCCCCTCTCTGATGAGCAGAAGTGGTTCTCTCCTGCATAGGAATGAGCATAATTCCTGAAATGTCTGGGTTTGCTTTGCCCACACCAAATGACTTCCTCTGATCTTTATTAACTGAATGTTTGACATGCAAATACATTACAGGCTGAGATTGAGGTCTGTATTAAGGCCAAATAAGTGCTTTGTATATGTTACGTCAAACTTATGAGGGGAGTTTATTACTGTTTCTGGGAGCAAGATAACTTCTTGAGAGACAGAAGTAATGTACTTAGTTCTGTTATGCTGAAGTAATGACACTGAACAATGCATTACTGTGAGTTTTGTCTCCATTTAAAATGTCTTCTATCCAGTGTATTAAAGGATAGACTACTTGGAAGATACCCTTCCTGGAGCTCTTTTCTCCATTTGGCCGTGTCTTTGGGCTATTACACCCCATTAGAAATTATCTGAATATCTTTATTGTGTCCTACTGTTTGAAATACACAGGAGCATACTTGTAGTTACTTGCTAAGTTTTAATCACCTAATGTTGGTGATTAAGAAGTAAGTCAAAGCAAGAGTACTGTCTCTCTTTAAAAAAAAAAAAAAAAAAAAAAGGTAGTGGTCTCCTGACATGTCACTTTCTCAGAATCTTGTTGCCAGTAAATTAAGCAAATGAGTTGTTATGTTTGCCTGTTTTTTCAGTTGCATTCAGTTTGCATGTTTTTCTTCCTTGTCTGCTGCATCTGTTTCCATCTCTCTCCTCTTTGTTGGGTCCTAAATATATATACTTGCTCCCATGCAAAGGCTGTGTGATGCTGCATGATGGTTGCTGCCTCTCAGATCTGCTTAAATTCACCTGGGGAAAAGGAGTATTTGTGCTGGGTGCAGTGCAATTCCCTGTCTTGGCTATGAGGTGCTATAATAATAAACTACCACAGTAAACAAAAAGTGGGTTTGCACTACTTGTCTGAAAATACCCACAGCACGAAGTACTTCCACCAGTCAGTGCTTGGTGTCCTGACACAGAAACAGCCCTCAGTACGGGGGGGGACACAGTGAACTCTCTTATGAAAGACAGCAGTGGATGGGTCTGTGCCTCAGCATCTGTGTAGCACTAATCCTTCTCTCTCTCTCTCTTTTCTCCCACTCTTAATTTGTTTTTCTTCCTTAAACTAGTAAGATTAAGCTACATTGCAGTCTTCTGGGGAAAGCAGTCTTCTGCTGGCAACATCTGAGGCTCAGCAAAGAAATGTTTTGTAAATAAAAATAAACAGCAGCCACTGATCCCAGAACAAGCAAGGTTTTTTTGTCTTGGAGCACAAGGATAGCAGCATACCAGCTTGTGTTAACATGGAGGAAAAATAGGCCTAGATGTACAGTTAACGTGTAGTCCTCAGAGGTGAAGCCAGCTTGAAAAAACAGGACATGTGAAAACAGATGACTGCCCTGTGATGTGACACTGTGACTTGTAAGATACACACCCAGCAACTTTTGTATGCCTAAGGTAGCAACAGTGGTGGTAGAGGGTGTGGTGGCAGGTGTGTGTCAGTGTTTTGCGTCATGGTGTGCACATATTTGTGTGGCTTGAGCTTTGAGGATTCAGCCCCCTCCCTAGGATCTACGGAGCTAGTTAAAGGAATGGGTCAAATTAAATGCTGTATGGAGCTAGTTAAAGGAATGGGTCAAATTAAATGCTGTAGCATGAAGTCAGTGTGGATTTGGGTGTATCAGCTTCTCAGTCACTGCCCAGGAACAGTGCTGGCATAAAGGTGTCAGAATTGTGGCTAGGACAAGCCCAGGAGAACCCCATATTAGATGTGCCTGAAGGGCTATGAACAACGCCGCACATTTGAAGCACACCGGTGATCTGAGTTTGCCCAGTTTGAGGTTTCTATGATGAAACCTAAATTTAGCACAAACCCACATTGACTAATTTTAACATTCTGCTGCTGCATAAGGCTCTGTCTGGAGTTAAACGGCATCAGTGATCATAGCCGAGGCTTGCCTTGATTCTCTAAAATAGTACTTGGACTTCAGATCTGGGTTTTTTCGTCACTAGATGTATTAATACTACAATGCTGAAGGCACGTATTTTACACTACCTACCCTTCGTAGTTTCCATCGCAAGATATTCTCTCACCGTGGTTAAATGCGGCTCTCGAAGCAACGACCTGAGCCAACTCTGCAGAGCTCTTTAACACCTTAAATAATTTTTTTTGCATCGCTTCTGCCTTTGCAGCGGGCCGTGACTGCGCTCCTGTGCCTTGCGGGCTGAAGCGCAAGCAGAGCGGTTGGCTGGCCCCGGTCGCTGGTGTGCGGCGCCCGTGGGCACTGCTGTGCCGCCACGGCGCCGGTTTGACAGCACCACAGCTGGGATGGCTGCGAGGGGATTAGGATGAGGTGGTTCCAAAATGCACTAATAATCGCTGTAACCTGTACTTGCGTGGCTATAGATCTTTTAGCCTGCAGAGCGCGTTGAACTGTGCTGTAGGCTATCCCCTATGCCTGTAACTAGATCTTCAGGCGCGGTGGGGGGGGAATCTGGTCAAGGGAATGGTTTTGAAACCCTCTCAACAACAACAACAACAACGCTGCAAACTGGTGGCAGCCCTGCGATTCCATCGCAGATAGTATCCAAGGCTTTGTTTTAATGTGGCGAAGAATTACTCCTTCAGGAATATAGGCCAGCTTCTGTTCCCAAACTGTTCTTCCTTTTCCACAGAAGTTGAAAAAAATGTTGAAAGTGTTAAAGCAAATGAAAAGATCTATTTGAATTGTTCGTTGTTTGTTTGATGTAGTTACAGGATGAGTTGTTTTGGAGGAAACAAGGAAATACTATCCAGTCTGAGCTTGTATACTTCACCTGATATAACTTAAAAAGCCTCAGATATACGATACAGTGTAGTAATCCTATACAGTCTTGGATCCAGGATGGGAGAACACCCTTTTCACTAAATAGGCTTCAAGGCTAACAATTATAGTTTAGATTTTTATGCAAGTTAAGCCATAAATTATTCTTGGAGTTGATGCATCTTTTCCACTGGAAAATTTGAAAGAAAGGATACTATTCATTTCGGTTGGACTGTGATAATTATCATCTTCATCTTGTATGTTTTTAAATGTAAAGTAGAAATCTTAAACATATGAAAACAAAGACTGTAAGAAATTATAATTATGGGACAATAGGAAGTATAAAATGAATGTTTTAAACTGATGATCTCTCCACCCCTCCCTAATTTATTTCAGGTTTATGACTCCGACTGTTGCGACAGCATTCTTCTGGAGCTGCGGGAATATCTGCCAAAATACTTCGGTGTCTGGTCACCACCTACTGCACCAAATGGTACTGTTCTAATTTTATCTGTTAATCCAAACCTCCTGGAAAAATCTTCTGGAGACTGATTTTTGGCAGTTGCAAGCTCCCTGGGTTTTTTTTTTTTTTTTGGGTTTTGTTTTGTAACCCACTAATGTTCCCTCTAACAGCTGATTCCAGTTTTCAGTCCTCTGGCTGGATTAGGTTTTTGGGGTCTTCCTCCTGGAGAAGATGGGACATGACCGTTTGTATGGCAAACGTTTCCTGAGTAGCTGGACCTGATGCATATTGCCCCGGAGCTGCTGCTGTGGTCTGGGTCGTGTCCGGTTGCACGTTTGTCTGGTCAGGCCATGAGAGCAAGAGACGGGCCCTGTGTGGGTGTGTAAGGAATTAAAAATGGATGGGTTGGGGCCTAAGGGGAGGCGTTCAAACTGGAATCTGCTGCTGGATTTCCAGAGGTTGAACCCCATCGTCATGCCACATCATACAAAGCAGTTATTTCAGCAGGTGCCTTCCTGGGCAGCTCTGCTTGTCATCCTCTGTTACTGGGTTGAATGGAACAAAGCTCTGATATCTTAACTTTGTGTTTGTATAACGTGTTAGGAGTCAGGAAGAAAAAGGTATTTTGGGAGGACACTTGGAAGATTGTCTGTTCAAGAGAAAATAGATATTATTGATGTTTTTAAAACAGAAACTAGTTTTTCTTCTGGGGACTCTTCTTATTCACACTGGGGAAATGGAGCTTTTGGAACACACGGAAACAAAAAGATGCCATCAAGTCTGTTTAAATATATGGGCACCAAAACTAGATTCTGTGCTGCTTTAATGTAACTCTGCCTTCTTTTGCTTATGCTGTCACTTGATAGTCGTTTTTTCCAAAGAGGGTAGTAAGACAGTGTCCAAAGACCCTGTCTAAACTCTGCAGAAAGAAATGCAAGGAGGATTGTGGTAGTACCCACCACTTTCTTGGCTCAGACTTGCCTTCACGCTTTCGTGTTTGGCACTAACTCAGATAGCTCTACCAGAGCCATCTTTTCCTTCCCTCATAATTTTATGTGTGTCGTGGAGCTCACTTAATGTCCCCTCCAAATTGAAAATCAATTTTTTCTGTTCACAGTAGGATCTTAAGATGTAAAAATATGTGGTCCAGCCGAGGTACAGTAATTCAACACATCCTAGTTTACTTTGGGAATTCACTAGCACTGTGCACCATGGGGCTGAATTTTGGCAGGTCTCCAACAGTGGTCCAGACATAGCCTGTAGGAATAAATGTTTAAAGGAAGAGTAACTTTTGATTTTCTTTGTTTTGCTTCTTGAAAAGACTGTGCACTATCAGGAGCTCTCTTCATAGAAAGCTATGGTGGGGGTTCAAACAAAACACTCCATTGCCAACCCTGTTATCTGTAGTATTAATGAGTTTTGTGTAGTCCTGATGGCAGTTGAATACCTTGGAGACGATGGAGCTTAGAAGAACACGTGCGTGCTGGATACATCCAAAGTTAAGGAGGTAGCCATTCATGTTCAAAGTCATCTGTTGTTTAGCAGGTATTTGCAAATGCAGTTTCGCTAATGCCAGATGTGAAGGAAAACCTCTGTGATGCATTTGTGTGTGTGCATCAGTGCTTGGCACCACAGGTGAAAAGAATCAGCAATGCTCTGTTTAGACTGCATTAAAAAGTAGGAAAACAAGTTGAGAAAAATAAGAGGAGGGGAAGTAATCACACAGAGGAGGGACATGGAGAGGCTATTTTGAAGAACTGGGGATGGGTTTGTTACCTGTCCCCCCAAATTAGCTGTGGATCAAGCTCTGGTAAAAGATTCAGCGGTATGTTTAACCGCTGTGGTGTGTCCCAGTGACATTAGATGAGGGAATCTAGCTGCTAGAAAGGTGTCTAGTTTTTAAATATAGATTGAGGATGTATTTGTAGGATTTTGCCAACTTGACATTGGAAGCCTGGCCTTTCCTTTGGCAGTCACTGCTCTACAGACTGGGGACACAGCTCAATACAACCTCAGAGTAGTGAACCCAAGAATTCCTTATTGTTGCTAAATTGGGCATAGGTAACTTCTAATAAAACCAAAAATTAAATTAAACAATCTCTCAGTTAACAAACTGTGCTTGCTGCATGTTCTGAGCTATATATATTTTTTAGAGAGTGTCTGTGTGGAGAAAACAACAGCTTGCCTGGTTTGCTAGGGCAGAGAGTGCATGGCCATTGGTGACATTGTTTAATATAAAGTTCTTCTATTTGTGAAATAAAGAAGAAGGAGGACTCTGGTGAACAGTATTTTATATGTGTAGCATTGTGGTTGTTGTCTTGGGTAGAGGGTTGAGAGTTTGAGTAGGTTCGTACAGATGTGAAGAGAATTTTCGGGTTGTGGTAGGAAAAAAACCAGAATAACTTACTTTAGGGCCACTGTGAACTTGATCTGTGACCATCTCTGAGTTTCCATGTGACAGGTAAGCAGGAACTGCTGTGGGTAGGGTGGAAAACACAAGGAGTTTATTTCCTTAGAGAAATATTTAGGGAGAAGCATCAGTCTTCTGTGCTAGCTAAAAGTGGTGAAATGCATTAAGTGTAAATGAGAATATAGGAAGTGTGACAGAAGAGATGGACTGATATTCACAATATCAATAAAATTTGTATAATAACTGTCCTGTTATGCTGAAACTGCATACCTGTTACTACTGCACGGGGGACAGAGTTAGGGGTGGGTGACATCTCCCTAAACTAATCTGAAATAGGAGTGAGACAATTTGATTTGACCTTTGGGTTCAATAGCATTGTGGGCATTTGGAGTTTATTAATAAAGTGGAAAAGTTGTTATAAAGATACAGGAGCCACGTTAAGCTTTTTATATTTTCTGCTGAGAGTTCTGTTTTTTGCTGCCTACTTGTTGCCCCTGCATATTCTTTTTAAGTAACTTCACTGCTGCTCATTTCATACTGTGCTCTAATTTTTGTTGCCTAAACTGAGAACAGAGTAGATAAATATAAGCCAGCTTCAAACCTTTCTTTTCTTCTCTTGTTGCTGGGAGCAACTGAGGCTTTTCCCTGCTTATTCATATGTTTTGAGAGATGTCTTGTAAGTTATGAGAAGTAGTCAGATCCCTCAAGTTATTTTGTCACTTCTGATTCCAGTGAGGACTGAATGCATCAACATGTGCGTGTTGAAGTCCGCAGTGGTTCATGCCATGCATACTTGCTGAATTTTGGTCGTCTTTTGGTTTGTCTCCTTTAGGACTGTAATAAAATATGTAAATCATATGCCAAGCCACATCTTCCTGCCTCCTTCCCTGCCACTGAAAAATAGAAAGGGGGAGGGCAAGCCTCTGAGGAATGATTTGTTTAAACCCATGAAATATATAGTCAGGATTATTTACCAAAGCTAAGATACAAAATCCTTTTCTCTGCAGGGGATTTTAATTTAAGCCGTTTTTAGATGGCAAATGCATGATTTTCAGAAGCACGTTGTATTAGCAGTGTACTATATAATTAGAAAATCTGAACTGTTTGAAAAATCTGCATTTTTTTGTTTAACAAAGCAAGGAGAGGAAGGAGAGTGCTCTAGTTATCTAGGCTCAGCTGCAGACTTGTCGGTGACCTTGAGAAGGACACTTGGGGTCATCCTCAAAAGATAATGAGAGCACCTGACTTGAAAAGGTAGAGCAGTGACACCTACCAATGTCTGAATGCCTTTCTGAATGCATATTTCGTTTGCCTTAGTCTAAATATTTTGAGATATTTCAGGCATAACCGTTGAAAGTTGTGATATGTTCTGGTACTGTGGGTTTGGGGTCTGTTTCAGTAAACCATAGATTTTGATCACAATGCAAATAAGAACTAAACAGTGCCAGGAAAAACAAAGCATGAACACTTGATGCATTTTTCTGAATCTGTAATGAGAAAAAAATAACTTGGTATATGCTTTATCTGTGGAGGCATTGCTCTTCCTGCAAGGACAAAAAGCTTTTTGAGAGTGGGGGTGTGCACTGAACAGATGTAATGTAGTCTTAATTCTGAACCAGCAGTTAGCTAACGATGAAGATTTAAATAATAATCCCAAAAAGTGTGAGAGATGAGTCATTTCTGGATAATTCACAGGCTCTGCCAAGTAATTAGTATTTCCCAGGGTTAGTGTTAGCTCTTAAGTTATTTTAATGCTTTTTTTTTCTTTTTAAATAGTAGTTGTTACATTTTTAGGAGGTCAGTAAGGGAAGTATTCTGGTTTAACAAATCTGAAATGGATGGGGAACTAAAATGTGACAGATACTTAGAACGTTTAAATAGTTAGGAGGTGCTGAATGTTGGTGCTGTATGCTTAAAAAGAGGGATTTGGACCAGTGGAAGAGAGGACAGTGGATAACCATGGGTGCTCTACAAATGTCTTTGATGGAAAGAGCATGACTATCTTGCCTGCATGTTGTCTGAAGGGAAGTATGCTAGGTTTTGGGAGATTTAAGTTCTGCTTTTTAAGCTTGTTATTTTTATGGGTTCACTGTTGCATTATGGAAATAGATATTTTACACTACTTTATATTCAGTTATATTTTAGGGTTCATAAAAACACTGCATCTAAGCAATTTATATAATTTGTGGGTAACTTGCAATTTGTATAATTTTGTATTTGTAACAGTTTGAGTCCGGAGGTGCTCACAACATAATCCAACGCAGTTTGGAGTTGGTGGTGAAGGACTGGAGCCATTTTCTGAGATGTTTTTGTATTCTTTCTCCACCTCCTATGGCTTACCTCTGGCTCAGTGCTTTTGAGAGCTAAGTACTGGAAACCTTGAATTTATTTTAGTTGTCGTTTTCGGGATTGTTTTAGAGAGGGACATGAATCTATTGATTACAGTAACTTCTGTAATACGCAAAAAGGATAGGTGTGAAGGATAATGCTTTGGGTTTTTGTTGGTTTTTTTTTGTTTGTTTTGTTTTTTTTTGTTTTTTGTTTTTTTTACAATTTTTGCTTTAATAACAGATAGCTAACAGGTTATATGGTCTTGTCTGGATTCAGTAGTGGTTCCCCAAAGCCCCGCTGTGCTCATACCTGACTGAATTAGACCTGTGTATAAAACCTTTGAATAGAAAAGGTGGCACCTGCAGTTCAGGTGATACAGAGTACACTTCCCGGTAGGGAGAGTATTTGTCCCGGTCCTCCTTAGAGGATATCTAGTGAGCACAGATCGAGTATGTTGGCTGCCTGTGTCTTCTCAAAGTTTAGTGTGAGTTATTTTAGCTTGGATATCCCTGCAGATGTAGTTAACAAACCTGGTCTATGGGTGAGCTAGTCTATAATGAAACTCCTTTTGCTGTAGTTAAAATTGATTCTGTGGCCCACAGGGCGTTGAAAAGTGCTGTAAGATGATACAGTGAGTTAGTAGAAGACTGGATTTTTTTAAAATAGTGTATTGATTTGACATGCTTTCCTGAGAATGACTTTACATTAACAATATGCTTGGTCCCACTTACACGTAAAGCAGGCATCTAAGGATTAAGTCAAACCTATTTCAGATTGATACATATGTACTTTGGGAATTTAGGACGTTTGATCGTGATGGTGTAAAAATTGAAGCTCTGAGTAGGACTTACTAAAGTAATAAAAGTCCCTTTCATTGCTTGTTCCTTTTATCTTCACTCTAACTGGTTTTGTTACCTATCTGTACAGCTACCAAAACAAGGCACTTTGTCCCTCTTCTCTCTTTAAACTTCAACTGTTTTTGCTTTCTTTGGCAATCCCATTTTAGATCATGCTGCAGGAATGGGGAATAATACCATGTTTTTGTGTATTCAGAATGCATTAAAGCCAAAGAAGTACACTCATGGAATAGGCTGTACTTGGAAGAAAAACAGACTTTAATGTGAAGTTTGCGACTGATAACAAGTAGATTTGCAGAAGCTGAGGTGAAGAATGAGACGTGTGCTAATGCTGTGTGTTGTCTGGGTGCCTATCGTGCCCTGGCAAGGGTGGGAGAGCTGTGCAAACTTCCTCCAAGCAGAGCTGTCTGCGAGTCAGGCAGTTCCTGAAGTTTGTTTTCCTGTGTTCTGGCAATCGGTGCCGTCGATCGTGTTGGTAATAGTCTCTTTCCTTCACTAGAGAGAAGCATAAACCAGTTTGACCAGGTTTTAGATACTACTTTAAATCTTCAGGCACTCCAAGGGCTTGGGGATTTTTGGTCCACCCACCCATCCTCCCAAAGGGACTTTGGAAATGGATGAAAGGCAGAGTAGGATTTGAGGAGCGTTTTCCCCAAAAGGTGTGCTGTGAGATATGACTGCAGATGGGAGTGGCATAAAAAGAAGAAAAATGAGATGCATTTAGGTCCCGGTAGGGTAGGACTCTGAAATGTTAATTTAATTTTTAAAATGACACAAGGAAAAATTACCGTTTTAACTCTAGCCCTTTCACACATCTCCATTGCAAAGCCAGCCATGTAGTAACCTGCATTTGTATGTGCTTATTAATGCTATTTGAAGTATGTTAATGCCTTAATAAAAGCTACTCTTGAATTTCATCTGGGCAATAATTTGAATTTGAGTGCTAGGTTAGCACACATAATTGTATACAATTTTCTAAACAATAAGGCATTTAGAATTTAACGCCAACAGAATTTGTGGGTGTCAATGACCATGATTTAGTCTGAGACAAATTTGACTCTTAAAGAACATGTGTGATATTAAGCCTTAAACTATTCTCCTTCCTCCACAGAAGCTTAGCAGAAACTATATAATTATTTTGCTTTGACCCACTGTTTATGAAAGTTTTGTCTTTTTAACAGATACGTATCTAAAACTGGAAGATGTGACCCGTAAGTTTAATAAGCCTTGCATAATGGATGTAAAAATAGGTCAGAAAAGTTATGATCCGTATGCTTCAGCTGAGAAGATACAGCAGCAGGTCAGCAAGTACCCGCTGATGGAAGAGATTGGCTTTTTGGTACTGGGCATGAGGGTAAGAACTTGTTTTGTTTTCAAATTCAGCTTATGCTCTGGCCTGTTGTCCCACACCAGATACAGCAGCTAGTTTTTCTAGCAAATGGCAATCCTCTTGACTTTACATAAATGAAGCATTACCTGAGTATGTTGGTAGTACTGGTATCAACTGTTGTGTGAAATATGTTCCAAAAGCCTGCTCTTGTTCACAAGAAGTGTTCAACTTGGCCGTGTACCTTCTGGGAATCTATGGGCAACCTGGGTTTTTTATATGCATGCAGGAAAGGGGTTGGGCAGACCATAGTTATTAAAACCGAATGTAGTTGCCATTAGTTCTTCTCGCATAGCAGATATTTCAAATTATCAAAGTGGTTTTTTGACTTTTAGGTTTATATCAGAGATTTGCATACTGAACCGGTCTTTGTAATAATTTAATAACGAGCTGTATCCTCTCCAAATTTTTCATCTTGATTTTTTAAAAAAAATAAATACAATTTTTGTTTTTTCTATTTCGAGAAGAGTAAGTTATCTCTCAGAGGTGATGCATGTAGCTATAAATAGCTGCTTACATTCTGCATTCAAAAAAGCTTTCCACCAGAAGAAAACCTCTTTGCTTATACTCTTGAGGAACAACTGTCAGTTGAAGGTTAGTTTGAGATGGATAAAGCCCTGCAGATGTCTGTACTAACTCTATTACATTTCCTGATCTTGGCTGAGGAGAAAGATGAAGATTCGGTGCTTGTGTATTGGCTACTCTAAAATGTCAACATAAAGAAAGGCTGCACAGAACATTTCTGGATCAGTAACATAAATGTGTTCATGTCACTAAGGAATTCCTGATGCAATGCATTTAAAGTACTTTTTTCTCCTATGATTGGCGCAGGAATAATTTTCTTTTTGATGGTAGATTTTTGTTTTCGTTCTCACATGCACGGAGTCAGGGCTTCTCAAGCTCTGCATCAACAAGCATAAATGGCTGAAGACTTTGATAAACTTCCCCTTTGCTGTTAGACAGCAACAGCACACAGATTGCCCCATTGTTTGAAATAATTCGAATATCTCTGTAATGTTTTGTACTTAATTGCCCAGGCTCGCAGCCTTAACTCTGTCCTGAGATAAGCTTCTACAGCTATAAATTATAGTGGTCATGAGTGGTAATTATGTAAGCCTGTGAGAGAGAACGTGGGAGTTGAGTCAAAAACCAGTCAAACAGTTTAGATCGAGAAGGAAGGCTGGAGATTATAGCTTTGGATTTGGCTTATGTCGTTACATAACCTTTCTTTAGTAGAACAATGTTCTTCAGTAGAACAATGTACTTCACATCCTTTGTTTCATGACAGTGCAAAAGGAATGAATGCTTGCTTCCACAGCATTTTTGCTTGTGACTGTTGTTTCTGACATTGTCATTTATCGGTATCTTTATCCTGTTGCAGAAATTCTTTCGATTCCCTAATTCAGACTGTAGGTATAATGATGGTTCCCCCAAGCATTGCAGTTTCCCATCCGGTGTTTAACTAGATGAGATTTGTTTTCTGCCTTTGGTACCAAATTGCATGTTGGAGGTTATTTTCCAAAAAGAATTCAAAAGGTTCCTTCTCCCCTCATGCAACACTTTAGCAAAGACTAAATTCACAAGGCATTTTCTCTGCTCAGCTTGGCGCCTCTTGATTAGGGGCTGCTCTCTGCCTGTTAGCTTGCTTTATTTTTGCACAATTCTGGCCATAATATAAAACACTCTCCTGTATGGGCGTTTGCTGCCTGTAACAGCTGACGTGCTGGATAAAGGTTGTTAGTGTTTGCTGGACAAAACATGGTATAACACAATTCAGGAAGTAGAGGGTTTGGGTTTTAATTTTTCTGTTCAATGTTATTTTTAACGTGGTGGTGGGTTTGCTTATTAAGTATCTATTTTAGAAGAGCAAGAAAGAGAGGGCCAGGAAAAATAGAAAATGGAGTTATCTGTTTTTTTTAAAGCACACTTCATAGAAGCTGTCATGAAGAGATATGAGCAAGAATGTGTTATAGGTGGGGGGGTTTACCCCAAAGTTTATTTATAGTGGGTTTTTACACCAAAAGCCACTGATACAGCTTTTTTTTAATGCACTGGTAAATAAGCAGTCATCTGTTTTATATATAAAATATGTATGGTTTGTCGTTAAAAGAAGCGAGTCTCCTATCTGGCAGAGCTTTGATTTATGTACCTAGTTCTGGCATTTGACATGTGCTAAACTATATTAATGCACTGAATAGACAATAAATGCATGGAAACACATTTAGAAAATAGTCTTTTCAATAACATTGGTTAAAAACCCAATTTCATGTTTAGTGGAGAGGTTCCTTTCTTTAACCGATGAGGACATTGATTTGTTATGAAAATAGTGAGAGTTGAAATATAAGTTGGAAAACTAAGGTACGGTTCCAGTAGCAAAAGTACAAGTTGCAATGTGGTTTCAGTAGTAGACATATAAATATATAAGAAACATCTTTGCAGTATTAAAAATAGAATATTTCGTATGCTGTTGAATGCAAGTAGAACGTGTGGGTGGTGATCTCATTTCGGATTCGTAATCCATTCAGAATCCACAATTCCTGATTTCTGCAGGTTTTCTTTTTCTTCCAGAACATCCTGATTGCAGTATCACATAGTCCGTAATATTTCCGAAATGTGTTTTTAAAGCACAAACTGGTGATTACATAACTTTACCAGTATAATCCATCACTTACTTTTATTGTTTGTGCCTATGCATGCAGTAATGCAGATACCTCATCAAAGCTGTTTTTACAAGTGGATTTCCTAATCTACAGCATATGTTCCTGGAAGATATTTTAAAACTGACTGTAGCTGAGTCTGTTCTGTGAGTTGTTTTTGAACCCTTACTAGTATCATGGTAATTTTCAAAAGCTCTGATGTGTTAACAACAAGATTTAAGGAAGGGAGGAATAATAAAGCTATTAAATCCTGCATCTAGTGTTCATATTCTTCCACAGTAAAAAATGACCAGAACTGGGTTTTTTTTACATTTATAAGTCTAATTCAAGCTTTGATGTTTAAGAAAACAGGAAGACAAAACAAAAGAAAACCTAAAAAACTAAAAAAACCCCAAAGCCACAGCAAACCAAAGAAACCAACCAAAAGCCCTGGAAGAAACCCCACCCTCCAAACAAGCAATTCCTGCCCCCTCCCAAGTCTGGAAATAGATGTCTGCAGTGGTTGAAATGAGCAGTAAACCAAGGCTCTGCTTGGTTCCTCAGTGCTGGCTTTGTTGCCTCTGTGTCACCTCTGCTTTTCTCTCTTTCCACTGTCACTCCCTGGTTCTTGCAGTTGAGCTCGGCTCATCTGTTTCTCAGTCTGACAGAGCCAAATCCATGCTGTGGAACTGAGTGCAGCAACTCCTCGGGGTCTGGTATCAGCTAGGGGATTGAAGGGTGTGTCTCAGAAGTAGAGTTCAGGAGGTTCCTCTCTCATCCTCTTGGGCGAGTTCTAGCAGAGCGGTACCCTGGCATTTTTTACCATCTCGTCTTCCTTACATGAAAGACTCATCATGTATATGACAGCTGGTCCACCGGTGTCCTTGTGGCTGATAAGATTCCCTGTATGTTAGGAATAAGCTGATGATGGATGAGATTTTCCCTCCCCTTTTATATAAAAAGGAGGCATGAAAGAAATTTATTCTAATGAGGTGCTGCAGGGAAGTTCTGGGAGTCCAAAATTATGTATTAAGCCATTTTTAAAATGGTTCATGGTTTAACTGCTGTGTCGTTGTGTCTTTTATTTAGGAGATTATTAGCCTGCTTTTTCACTGAATTAATTTCAACATAATTTCATTATACAATTTATTTATGTCAGGAACTTACTAAAACTTTATTGATTGTTAGATCTTTTGGTGGTATACTTAATCATATAAAGCACTCTGTCAAACAACAGAAGAACCAAGAAGCAAACCAGATAGAATAATATGGAAGTATAGTCTTAGAAACAGGAGAGCAGGGATGCATCCTCCCTGTGCTGAGTTTTCAAGCCAGCAGCAAGCAGGGATGTGTGTACTGTCATCACTTGTGGTCTAGCAACAGCATAAGTTGGTTTTGTTTAAAAAAAAAGGGGGGGGGGGGGAGGATGTGCGTTTAGATAAATGGGCATGCTCTCAGCAGCAGTAATAGTGTTATGGCATTACTATAAAGCAGTAGTATCAAATAAGAGAATGTATTTTAAAAAAGTCTCCATTATTTTTTCTTCAAATCCTTGTTATATTTTCTTTTCCAAAAGAATGTAAAAGACTTGTTAAAATGTAGCCTTCCACTGTGGCAGGATCAGTCCCCGAGAGATCACAGGAGTGCAGAGAAACCTGGGTTCTTCAGGCATGAAGAAAACCTGTATATTTATATTGGGACAGTCGTGAGGTCCAGGCAGAAGGTGTCCCGATGTGGGTGTGGGCCTGGTGCTGGAGCTGCCCCCAGTGCAGGTGGGGGACTGGTGCTGATGTTGGGTGTCCTCGGGTTAGCTGGGGTGCTGCCTGTTTACACCCGCTGTCAGCTTGGCTCCGGTTTTGGCAGCAGGCTGGGTACTGACCTTCAGGTGCCAGTTGTGAGTGCAGAGGTGCCTTGCTATAAACAGAAAACTCTGTGTTATATTTAAACACTTGCTTGCTCTTACCTGTATGAGTGTAGAACAGGGGTGACGGTTAAGTATATTCATGGAAAAAGTACGAGGGGCGGACAGCTCAGCCCTTTGAAGTCTGGATACGTCGGTGTCAGCGTGCGTTGTCTCTTACCTCCGTGTCCTTGCTCGGAATAGCGGGTCCCAGGCTGCCCTCGTGGGACATGTGGGGGAGCAGGGATGGCACCGGGAGCTCCGCGGGAAGCGGCTTCCCAGGCCCTGGCCGGTGTGTGGGAGCGTTGGTGGCGCGGGAGCCCGTATGGTGCCTGCAGTCGAGTTAGCCTTCGCTCTGCAGGTACTCCTCTGTAGTATTGTACGAGCCTGCTCAAAATACACTTCTTCCCCCAGTTTCAGTGCTGTGGATTAGTTAATATTTTTTTGCAGATGTGAAAGAGCTCTGCAAGTGACTTAATAGAGATTTTTATTTGTGCTAGCAGCATCTCCACCAAACAGGCTAGTTTTAATTAATATGTGTTTAGATTATACTTTCTGGGACTTAGGGAGTTGCCACAGATAAGTATTTGAACAGTGTGTGTATTTTTCTGCCTCACCATGGAAGTCAGTACTGAATTACCGTAAATAACATTACATAACATTTGGTATTTGTTTTCTTCAATCCTGTCTTCAGCTTAATGTCCTAAAGCTGCAGGTTTCCGAGCTGTGTATCTCGCTGCTGAGGTCTTGCAAGGGTTGTGCTTTTTTAAAGACCACAGTGGACCAACTTTTTATTTTAGCTCAAGGTTTCCTTCAGTTCAAGGTGGTCAGATGAACCAACCATAATGGAAAAAAGGGTACAAAAATATGTGTGTGTATGCAGGCAGCAATAACTTAACACCTCGTGGGGAAACGAAAGCCAAGTGTAGGTTGTGAATGTCCAAAGAGAATTTCCCTCCACAGTTAATCATCTGGTTTTTTTGATGTGCTGCCTATACAGAGTCCCTACTACTACTAGTTAAAAAAATGAACCTGTTAGCATGCTGGATTCCAGTTCTGTTTATGTAGAAACCTCACCGAACGGGAGCTGCTTGTAGGCACAAGGAGGAGCCTCCACACTGTCAGCCAAAATAGCTCGGATCTTGTGTGGTAAGAATGTATAAAAATCACTGATGAAGCAGGAGTTTTCTTGAAGGCAATGTTTTGCAGATCATATAAGGAGTTTTCTTTGTCTTGCACTATACAGTGAAACTCCTTGTGAATACAGAGCAGACACGTAACAAGCTGTGGCAGGTGGACAAGAAATGAGATTTTCCTCTCTAATAATTTCTTGGCCGTTGTTAAGGTTACAGATTTGACTTATTTGACTTGTCATCGTTTTGACAGAAATGGGCTAGTACAGACAGCTGCAACAACAGGGATACAGAAAAAGCTTGGTTCAAAGGCAAATATCCTTCTGGGAAGGGTTAGTAGCAGATTAGCAGCAGTGATGTGACAGCATGAACAAAAGCATGGTAAAGCAAGAGGCCCGTGGACTGGGAAGTTGATTTTAATCTTTTGCTACTACAGCACAGCCATCCCTGTGTTTTGGGCGGGTGGCTGAGGGTGAGGCAGGAACTCTTTGGAGCTTGGCTTTCTGTTCCTCTGCTTTCAATATGGGGCTTAATGTATTTGGATTTGGTTGAGGTTTTCCAGGAACATTTCAAATAGTCACCTCCTTGCAGTTGAGGAAAGGCTTGAAGCAGCATTAAGAGACAGCTCTCTCTGGCTAACATGGAGAATCCTTTTGTGATTACCTATGTATGTTGCCCTTTAATGCTATTGTCTGCAGCCAAGACCGTTGATAACCAAGGGTGTTCTGAGTCTTTGCACGTTCACAAGATAGTTAAATATATACATTAACCTGTTGGTATGTGCGTGGGACTTGGTAGTTTGTCACTGACCATTTTGTACGGCTAAAAATGCACTGTTATTGCAAAACATGCACATCTGCCTGGGTATTTTTAAACTATGTAGAAAGCCATTTGAGGGGGAATGGTTTTGTGCAAATTATGAGAAGAGGTAGGGTGACTTCACAGGAAACCCAGCTCAGAAGCACAGGGGGCTTATGTGCTGCTCCAGTATTTCTTTTGAAAACAAAATGAGCTTGCAGATCTTAATCAGAATTTTTGAGCAAGTGCCCATGTCACAAAAACTGTTAGCTCCTACAGGGAAGAGATAAGATTCTGGTAAACAGGATTATTTGTTCAGGAGTGTGCTGCAGTGCTGGTGTATGGAGGAAACTACCCCTAGACTGACTAAATGAGAACACTTGATATTATTAAAATGAAGACACAGCTAGTGAAAACTTGGATGTGGTCATCAGACTCTTGATCCTCTTCCTAAGCAATATATTTTTTTAATTCTTGCTTTATTTATCTTTGGCTTGTGGCTCTTTAAATTCAGAAAGATTTTGAAACTTTTTGTATGCTTCTGAAAGTAGCTTTGGTACCTGAAGGATTTACATAAGTCATCTTCGGGTTCATATGTTGTGTGCTGTACCTCTTTTATGTGCTTTGGAAAAAAAGAAGTGGTGAAAATGGTTGTTTTTGTGAAACCAAAATCACACTTGTCAGATGCTGTTTTAGAATAACTTGCCTCTGCTCTGCTCTTCTGCAACTTGAAGCTATCAGGGCCTCAGTTTCTGTAAGTATTGTAACAGTGGAAGTAGGAATTATAGCAATGGGAAGTGTCTCTGCTGCCAAGTGAGTTTAAACATTCAGGCTTACAGCCGTTATTTCTTTAGAATAACTGGAATTATTTACTACCCCTTCAGTTCATGGTTGATGGCTTAAATCAGTTTCCACACACTATGATCTAAGCTTCTTGGGGACCCAGAATTTAATTATTTCTATCTTTCTGTCAAAGTAAGAGCTATTTGAGACTTTTCTTCCCAGCTGCTTTGCAAAGCAGGAGTTACGGACCTGTGTTTCCATAATGTGCTCGTTGTGGTTTGGATGGGGGAGAGAGGTTTTGGGGTGGCAGGCTGCAATGAAAACAGGGATTTCTTCTTTTTTTATTGCTCAGGTACCACTCCGTTTTATGCACTGATGTTTCACTGTCCTGGGCTTTCTCTGTGGGCAAGAAAAAGACCCCAAAGGAAGGATTGGGGGCAGGTGTCTCACCAGTGCACCCTGGCTTGCTTTCCGTGGGATCCTCTCTTTTTACGGCGGGTGAAGGGAGGGCAGAGTGCTGCAGCCGGGATGGGTGCTGCAGGGTTGGGTGGTCTGAACAAGTGCCAAGCACAGAGTTTCTGCCAGAGACAACTGCCTGCTTGGTAACACCATTATTTCTGCAAATAAGAATTGTCTACAGTCTCATAAACAAATTATAGTTGGGCCTGGCTGGCTGGCACATTTCTGCTATGGAAATTATTTCAGTTAGAAAATGTGTCTCTATGTAAAACACTTCTGAATTAAGTTGTTAAGCTTGTACAATTCCTGATATGGACAAAACTGTACCCGTATGAGTTGCCTCCCTTTCAGGCAGGAGCTGATGTTCCACTATCACTGCTGGAACTGAGCTTTCATTCAGCCACTATCATTTATTTAGTATAACCTCATTTGTGCCAGCAATTATAGTTTCAGATGGGTCTCATGAAGCTGGCTGGTCACATCATGGTATTTCTTATTGTTTTGCTGCTGTGCTTAGTATTTTTATAGTTTTAAGAACTGCAAAGTAATTGCACTGAATTTCCGAGCTTCTGATTTTCATAACAATGTCTTACTGATTTAATATGCAGGGTAATGTGGGTACGAGTATGACAGTTTCAAGCCTTAGCATTGGTTTGCAAGGCAGGTGCCATATCAAATGTTTTCCTGTAATGGATGTGTTGCTTTTTGCCAACATAATGATGTCTTTCTAATGCAGGAAGGCTGTAGTTTAGACCCCCAAGGTGTGAAGGGGGAGGATTTTGCAGATCAGAGCACTAGAGGGCAGTGCCGACCGCTGCAACTAACTTAAACCTAGGCCAGAGCTAAATGGTCCCGAGTTTTGTAGCCTGTAAGGTGTCTCCTAGCCCTGCAGAAATATGGGTTGTTTGAAATAAATACAGAGTTCCCTCTTTGTTTCTTTCAGGTTTACCATGTCTCTTCTGACAGCTATGAGACGCAAAACCAGCACTATGGAAGGAGCTTGACAAAGGAAACAGTAAAGGATGGTAAGGGAATTTGTGTGTCAGAATTTGGTGTTCTGGGATATTTTTCATTTATTAACTTATAGAATTGTATGGAAAAAGTAGTCTCTGTGTTCCCATTTTTAAAAGTCCTTTTTTCTCCTCTTGCCAGATGGGTCTTTAGCTGTTTCCTGTATCATTTGAACTACCTGTTGATCCTAAATTAAGTTTGCAGTTGGCTTTAACAGCAGTGTAGTCCATAGGAATTTCCTCATCAGGCGTCTTTTACTACTAATAAGGGGCTGATAGTGATAGAATTCAGTTTCTTTGCAGCTTTGAGACTATAATGAAATGGAGAACTTTTAGAAGTATTAAATGTTTTTATAATACACATATATACTTATATCTAGTGGCCTTCTGTGAATATATCCTGTCTTTTGTATTAGAAAGCTACTGTAAATGCCTCTTTCAATTTAAGAGGCCTTCTTGGTTGAAGTCAACCAATACGTTGCTCTACATTAAAAATAAATAAACTACCATCATACAGCTGTTGGGTGATAACTATTTCAAACTAGTTATTAGTTGACATCTGTTTATCTGTCCCCCACTGAGGGACAGAAGGGCACATGCAGGAACACACCCCTCTCCAGAGCTGGCACTCACTTGTCAGCTCTGTCACTCATGATAAAGAGCCGCTTGAGCTTGTTTGTCCCTGGAGAATTCAATGGGTCCCTGCCCAAAACTGTCCAGATATTTGCTAAAATGGCCTGGGGGCCAGGAACTGTGTTTGTCTACTGTTTGATCAATACATTGATTAGTTAATTTTATTTACAATCCAAACCAATCTGTAGTGTTACACAGCAGGCCTTATACAGGTGAGGTGACTGAAGGTATCTGAGTTCCTTGGTTCACTTTTTAGTTAGTAATTGTCTGAAAGGAAACTATGTGAATTCTGTTTCTTCAAACCATGAACTACTATCATCCCAAAAGAAATTAAAAATGTTTGTTTCCTTTTCTGAGGTGAGAATAATCCCAAAATGTGTCTTATTTCTTGCAGGCATCTCAAAGTTTTTCCACAATGGGTACTGCTTGAGAAAAGATGCGATAGCTGCCAGCATTCAGAAGATTGAAAAGATTTTGGAGTGGTTTGAGGGCCAGAAGCAACTCAACTTTTATGCGAGCTCGTTACTGTTTGTTTATGAAGGTTCATGTCAGGCAACAACTGTGCGGTTGAGTGATGTCACCTTGGCAGAGAAGAGAGGAGTGCCCAAAGGGCTGTTATCAAGCGGAGACATACTGGAGTATAATAATAATATTCACGTAATAAATTCTACAGAGAATGGAAAAATTGAGGCCTCTGTAAGTAAAGGTTTGTCCAAATTTTATGCACTTCACAAAAAGGCATACTCGAAGAGGCACCACAGTCAACTCTCATTAAAAGTTGAAAACTTGGAGCAAGGCAACGTGTGGAAAAGCAGCACTTGCATTACACAGGAGCATCTGAACGGAAACGTTATACCCCAACTGGAAAAAGTTTTCTGCCACATGCCAGCAGAGATCAAGGAAAGTGCAAACGTGGAAGTCCGAATGATAGATTTTGCTCATGTGTTTCCTAGCAACACAAAGGATGAGGGCTACATTTATGGTCTGAAGAATTTAATCACAGTACTTCAAAATATTTTGGATAACTAAATTCTTTGCTATGTTTTTTACTGGGGGCCAATGATAAAGAAGAGCAACAACATGAAGAATTTCTGCACTTGTAATGCTGTATAACTGGGTTTGTATTGTTCTATATTTTATTTGTCTTTGTACTTTTGGTAGAAGGGTTTAACTTTTTATAATCTCACTCAGGAAAATAATTGATAGTTAATTAAGGAGTGTGAAAGGATGAAGATATTTGAGATTAAGCAGGATAGGTAAATTAGTAGGACGAAATGTATATGGTTGGCTGAAATCCAAGGAGTACAGTTGTACAATAAGCAGGGGTTATGTTAGTTCCCGTAACGACTTTAGCATAGATAACATTTGCCCACTTAGCCTTGACACTGAGCCGTATCTACATTAACAGGTTTTTAGAAAATGGACTGAAAACTCTCTTAAGGTGCAGGATTGATGTCCTCAGTACTGCCCCCTTGTGTTTACTGTATTTAAATAACTGGAGTTAACCCTACTTTGAAAGAAATCCCCTTTCCAGTCAGTAGTCTAACCTGGAAGCCAGTGTATCAAAAAATGCTTGTCAGTGTCACGGGACGATATTGCTGTTCTTTCAGCCCCAGTGTGGGCGCTTCCCCTTTCGGCGGCTGTCCGAGGCCGATGTTCACCACAGACGAGCTACGACATGATTTGTGCTGAGGTGCTAAGAAAATGCTGGAGTAAAATATTGTAACAAGCTTACACTGCACAACTGCTAGGGAAACTGTTTGTTCCTAAGAAAGAGTGAAAGAATACAAATGCGAGATGGTCCAGGAACTAATCTGGTTTAGGAGGTTCAGTCAGTCTGTTAATGGAGTGTCTGATGTTGTGACTAAGGCAAATGCCTCGCTCCTTTGTTCTGATGGCCCTTCTCCAAAAACATGGCTTTTAAAAGCAAGCTAATTGAATGGGGAAACAAAGCGTTTTGAGTAAGCATACAGAGATTTCCTCTAGCTGTCGGCCGCTTGTATTTTTACGACAAGCGTTTCATGTTACCACTGCTGGGGAGCACCAACTGGAAACAACGAGCAATACAGGTGAAGGACCCTTCACTGCGAAGATCTAGTTCAGCCCTGGAGCAACCAGACGTACCTCCATTTGCTGCAGTGGAGTTGTGGCTCTTACCCTGGGCTAAAGCCGGCTCTTTTTTTTTTTTTTTTTAATGACACGCAGGCAAGCTGTGTAATTTGAAAGTTGTCCCACTTCCTTTTTCACAGGAAAAATTCAAGCTTTCATATGGAATATTTGAGATCAGGGTGATGTATCCAAGGCATCTTTGGTGTGTCTCTTCTGTATGCTGTGTACGTGGCTGTCCTACCATGCATATCTAGTCAGCTATACGAGAAGTTGGGATGGAGGAGTCTTGCCATCCATAGAGCAAGATTTTAATGCTTTAAGCAAGCCCCAGAAGTAAAACTTTTTAGAATGGATTTGGTCATTGGAAGTGTACATCTTTTATGTGTGGACTTGATGTGACACTGTGGCCTTGCTGCTCTCTCTGTGTGATGTTCTGCACTATGCACTCAACTTGTGTACACGTCTCTGCGAGTTCTTGATTTGACATCTGTTTTCTATATCAGAAAGAGAGAAATACTTTTTCAAGCAAATATGTGCTGTTTTAAGTGAAGCTGAAATTTTAGCTCTATTGGAGAACCTGGCTTAATTGGAAGGAACAGGGTATTATGTGTAGAACGACATTGTTTAAACTTTAGAGCTAATATTGGCCAATACACTCAAGAATGAAACCAATCTGTTAGTAACAGTTGTTTTTGAAACTTGGGAAAAGACACTTGCAGGAGGGGCAGTATCATTTTGTTGAAAATTTTATGCAAATTATGTGAAGGCTGAGGGAAAAATATCAGGAAGAAAAAGTATTTTTTTCTCCCTGGTATTTCCATTGCACCATATAGTTAATATATTCCCAACTCTCTAAACTAATTTAAGCCATATTCTAGAAAGAGTTTGTGGTTTTGTTTACTTTGACACCGGTTTCTCTGTTATGATTTTGTTCTATCCCATAAATAGTCAACACTAGAGTAGTCTAGGGGGATAGTGGCCTCATATGATAAATTCATAATGTTTCATAGAAAATATGGGGAAAAACATTTATATATAAGAATTTTTGTCCTCTGTAATTCATCTCTTCTGGATTTTAATCCATTTTGTGCCGGAGAAGTCAAACATCTGCCTCAAGTCAGTTATTGGAAAATGATCTGTATGCTCTTAGTATAAGCGCATTCTCCTGTCTCTGCTTTAAGATATATGTCTTCAGTGTTTGAATGCTCTTTAAGTATTGATTGTTGTGTTGACTATGGCAGTGTTTGTAATGCACCTGGAATATTGTTAAACTGTCAGAATATTTTTAATAAAAAAAAAATAAAATAATTTTATCGTTTTTTTACCAGTAGATATTATGGATGTATTTCTGTTAATTTAAAATGTAGCTTGAGAGATAACAGTATTTTTGATCGGAAGTTGTGTAAATAAAGCTTGCTGTAGAGGTGTTTTGGCATAGTACCAACTGTGAATTTAAGCCTGCAGAGGTGTCCTATTCACATTGTTCTTGCACATTTTAGATTTGGTGTTTCTAGTGTCTTGTATCTGATCAGATTGTATTCACAGAAATCATTAAACAGATTACAGGATTAGTGAGAAGATGGAGACGCTGGTCCCTAAATGTATGCATTGCCACCCATGTCCCTTCCCAGTGTCCCCCACACGAAGCGTACAGGGCAGGTGACAGTTACGTGGGAGTCTTTATGGAAAGGGTAACCGGGCTTGTAGGTATTTCTGCCCTATCAGACTGAAAGCAGGTCCCTTCCCCAGGCTGGTGTGGTGTGTCTGAGTGCTGCTGGTGGTGAGACCTGCCTGGTTTGACTTTAAGCAATAAGAGTTTGATTTAGCGGGATCAGTTGTCTAAAGGGAAGATTCATGGAAGCGTTGTCATTCGTGTACTCTCTGAGAATATACTTTTCTGAAGACTTTCTACCAAGGTGATTGTGAGAATTGTGTATAGGCTTACTTAATGAGAGCTTGAATTGTATAAAGTTTTATAAAAAAGCATTTACATATATGGTATTTTTGGATATGGGTGGAATTTATTGCATAAATTACATTAGAAATGATACCATTATGAAATGTTTAAAATATTTTAAATCGTTTTATGAACTAAACTGGAGACTTCACTTATAGTTGTGATTCACATGAAACTTGTACTGTTCTCTATTGTTTTCTGCTGTAATGCATAGTCAGACTGTTCTTTTCCATAACCCTACAGTTTCATGGAGAAGTTTTAAAGTACGCAGTAGATTAGGAAATCTTTAATTCCCTTTAGTTTGATTAACAGAGTTCATACGTTCTTGAAATACTTGAGTGCACATGATATTTTAAGTATCGTTAGCGTATTACGCATCTAGAGCCCCAGTAAAGCTTCTTCACCTGCAGAGAGCTCCTGCTGATCTGAGTCTGGATTATGTGGTATTTAAAATGGGCCCTTTCACATGTGACAGCAGCAGTGGCGAAGGGAAGGCATTGCCTGCGCTGGCCACGTCAGGCAGGGGTGGCTACAGCCTGAATTTACAGATCGTCGTAATTGTTGACGTAAAGAACTGTCGTGTATAGGAAAATGGTGGAAGGATAGAGACTCATATCCACATCTACTCTTTACAGTTATGATTAGTTGTTCATCCTCTCCTAATTTTTTTCTCCAACTAAGCTTTCCTGAGTGTCTTCTTCAGCCCTTGCCACTGGTAACTTTCTGTAGCACCGTTGTGGAATTATTTAAATTTTTACTTCCTAAAAAACTTACACCCCATAAATGCTGTTAAAGTGCAGGTTTTGAAAAACACCATCAAAATGCCTCAAATACCGTGGGAAATGCAATTTCTCTTTTGTGCTTTTTCTCGTGAAAGAGGAGGAGTGGGATGTTAGCAGGGAGCGTGCTTTGGTGGGAGACTGGATCGTAGGTTTTATGAAACTTCTTTATCTGTGTTTTGAAGAGGACATTTTGGGGGCAAGGTGAGTGACAGCCAAACTGCCTGAAGTTTTCCTGTTCTTACCGCAGTTAGCGCCGAGGTTTGGGTTTAAGAAGGTAGCATAGCAGGAAGCGGTGAAAGTTCATCAGGAGCCCCGAGTAGGACATCTGGTCAGTTCTGCGGCGCGGGTAATCGCTACGGATGAGGTCCAAAGGCTGCGAGCCCCCAAGGACCTCGCAGGGAGAACGTGCCGTGTGTATTCATCGAGCTACAACAGACCCTTGTAGGATGTTACCTGGGAAGTACCTTCCTCTCCATAGCCACAGGCCAAATACTGCCCGTTTTCCCTGTTCACAGCAATCTGTAAATGAAAGCTGCAGAGAAGGTTGTCATCCAAAGGGCAAGTGTAACTGTTTGAGCAGTGTTTGAAAGGGGAAGAATGAGAAAAGCTAAGGATTGTACAGCAGAAAACACTTCAAGAAGTATCTTTTACTGCAGTCTTGTTTAGTGCAGATGGGCCCTGCATGTTTGGAGTTTAATTTTTGTTATATGACATTCGACAGCAAATAGTCAGAACAAAGGTACTTTAAAACCACATTAGTTTGAATCATATACATTAATTCAAATAGTTATTTTATTTAAAAAAAAGTGACCTATGAAATAACTTCCAAATATTATGTGTTGCACCTGACTATAAATGAAACTAGAGTGCACAAAGGCACTTTAATACTCTGGGAACTGTACTGGAAGGTAAATGAAAGCATGTGAAATTGCACCTGATGTTGCGTTGTTCGTTGTTTTTAAAATCTAAAATTCTACATTAATTATGCTTGATGGATGAATGTATCTAGTCTAGTGTAGTCTCAGTTTCTTTGATTCAAGTGTCTAAAGCCATCACTCAATCTTCTCTAATTTGTATGTGTTTGTAATTTCATTTGCTATTTTTTTGCCATTATTGGACTGCAGGGGGTATTGTTAATATTACATGTGTTTATTTTATAGAACATTGTACTACACTATCTACCAACTTTTGTAACTTAATTATAAGTGATATTTAGGGTAATTCTAATAGCTGTATATTTGGCAAATTATTAAAATTTTCTGCAAGTGACTTGCAAGTATAATTGGTTTCTTTTTAATACAGGAAGACTGTTTAGAAAAAGTTTTCTTGAATGTACCTGCACTGATTAATCCCTTTTTCTTTCTACCGTTTTCTGTGTGCTATATAATGCGTGTTTACCTTGGATTTACAAGTTTTGCTTTACCACCATATTTTTGGCATGGCATCCATTGCTATTGTTTGTTGGAAATACCTGCCTTGACACACAGGAGTCATCTCTATAAAATGAAAAAAAATCCAACTCCACGCACACAAAAGAAACTCAGACAGAACTTGTTTTTTGAATGAAAGTCTGCATTGCTGTGTTGCATGAGATTGTTGGTCAGCGTTGTATTCGATCTCTATAGCCGTCCACCAGTCTTTTTCCTAAAACCTTCCTCCTTGCTAGGAAGTGCTTCTCTGAATGGAAAGAGGATTGGAAAAGACGAAGCCATCCCCTTAATTCAGACACAGAAAAAAAAAGTATTTTTTCATAAATTTGGGTCAGTTCAGGCCTTGATGAGCAACTAGGAAACGGCTATTTTACTCCAGAAGAATTGAACCTCAAGACTACCTTTAAAGTTTGATTGTAAGCTGTGAAAATCACAGCTTAAGGGTGTTAAAGTTGACAAATTTTCCTCCTTGTCCTGTCAGAAGAGGGTGAGTATTTGGGCAGTGAAAGGAAGGCAGAGAGAAAATGTGGAAAAACACTTTTTCCTTTGTGTTCTGGGTTGTAAAACAGGGTCCTCTGAGTTGTCCTCAAAGAGGATGTAGCCTGACCTGTGTATGAAAGAATTTACTGCTGTGTAAGGTAGACATGAGAGTTATTGCTTTGCAGATGCGAAAACTAAATTAAATTAATCAACTGAGGGGCATCATGGTTTTAATTATATTGGAACAGTTGGTGCCAATTAATAGTAGTTTCCAGCTAAGGGATACTTGTGAACAGTGCCTGCAGTTATTTTGGAATATAGAGCATAGCACGTTTATTTTACACCATACATTTGAGTAAATGAATTAACTTGTTTATGCAGGACATCCGTATCTAAAATTTCCATAATCCTTTAAGCTCATCATGGAAAACACTTAACGGGTCCACAAGAGGCTGTGTATGTTTTGATTACAAGACCTTTTGCATCCACGATTGGGTCCTTAAATCTGAAAGCCTGCAGGCACAGCCTTCCAGTTTCATTGTAAATCTGTTTGGTTTGGGGTTTTCTTTTGTGTTGTTTAAGTGCGTTGTCTTGCTTGTATACCAAAAGCTTTCTAAATGTGTTCAGTAGTCTTAGCATTGTCCTGTGGGTCTGCACAGCCTTCCTGCCTGTGCTCCAGAATTGAAGAAATGATTAAAAATGGGGTGAGAAGAATAGAAGCATAGTTTTATTGGGTTTTAAATTTTAAAAAATCTGAATGGTGGCTATGTGTTGAAGAAGCCTCTAAAGAAAACCCCATTTCCTTCTTGTAGAGCGAAGGAGGAACCATGCTCCTTTGTTGCCTGCTCATGTCACTTGGCAGTGGGATATCGCCCAGCTGGGTGTCACCCCGTCTCTCTGCTGTCTCCTGCCTTGTGCTGACGTGAGTGTTTGATGGGCTGCATGGTGAAATGGGTCAGGGAGCTGATGTGGCTGAAAACTGACTCGGACAAAGACAATTACACTTGGGGAGGTGCAGAGGGGAGCTGTGCAGACCCCCTGCAAGGGAATCTCATCCAGGATGGATGTGGAGTTTGGGCTGTTTGGATATTGGATACAGCCCTGTGTGAAGACTAAACCTACTACTCTCTTACCACAAAGTGAGTCTTTGCTAGCACAGCTACTGGGTTTATTTTCCCCTGCCTCTGTTGCACAAAGTGTGACTAATGGCTGAGGGATGCTAAATGTTACAGTCCCACTCTTGCCTCTCCCTGGGCGATCTGTTTCCTGATCCACCCTCTCCAGCTCAGCTGAGGCTTTCTGCAGCCAGTGGGTTTCACTGGAAACCAATCTGACACACAAATGACTAATTTTCTGCTGTCCTGACTTCCTCGATTTGGCTCGTTTTGGGAGAGACAAGTGCCTCTTCTGGGTGCAGTGAAAGCAGTGAAAGATTGTGGCTGTGGAAAGGGAATGGGATTGCTAGAGAGCCATTAAAGAGCCTTACCTTTAATATCAAACATTTCTCTTCATCTCCTGTTGCTGCTCTGCTATCTTTGCTTGTACTTTCCATCCTTCTGGCCATCCCCAAATGTAGACTCCCACTGAATGAAACTTATTTCAGTTTGCAGATTAGGTCACCGTAAGATTTGAGGATAAATATAATCTAGAATACGAACTGTAAAATACCTGCAGTGAATATACATTTTTTTCTGGTCATCTCTACACTTATTTTGACCCTCAGCAGAGCAAATCAATCTACCTATGTACTGTACAGCACATCTGAGGGGTGACTTACAGCCTGCTGCACTGGACGTGTCCCCACTGCTGGCAGTAAAGAATCAGTGTCAGCGCACACTTTGGTTGATGAAGCGTAAGGAGAAATAGAGTGCAGCCCATTTTCCCACAGCTATATAAGCTTTACAATGTGGCTAGCAATAAAAACTTGATTTTGTTAGCAAATTTAGTGGATATAAATTGGACAAGCAGATGGGAAGCTATCAAATAGACACTGTGCCAAACTACCAATTTTGCAAAATTACGTTTTAAAAGAAAAGCCAGAAACAAACCAGGAACAGCGACAAAGAAAATACGGACTTCTTGGACTTTGGTCAATGAAACCATTTGTTCTCAAATACTGTGAGTCTGTGACTAGACTAGCGTCTCCTCTAGGATGTGTTGGCATCCTTTTCGCACACAAAAAGCCATTCCTAGGGCCTTGGGCTTCTCCAGCACCTGTTCATGTAAGTTTGTGGGTAGAAGAGGTATTTCCAGAAACACATCATGTTCAGTAGCAATCAAAAGCTGTTTGGGATTTGTACTGGATCTCTCTTCAATCCGAGCAGAAAACTGTTATGCTACTATGTAAGTCTATAAAAACAATGGTCCCCCTATAGCTTGAATGCTCTGTGGTTTTCAAAATATTGGTGGAAAGTGGAGCTGGATGGACCCTCATGCAGAATCACACGGCCTTCTCTTAGGTCTTACCCTGTTTAAAGTCACTGTGGTCTGTCTTAGCCAGGGATGATGCCTCTCCCGGGACCCTGCTCAGGTCATCCAGGGCTTGTCTCCTCTCCAGCTCTGGCGGTCAGAGCATCTTCCTCCTTTGTCCTTCTGCCTATGCCACGAGACACCAAGCTCAGGGACTCCCTGTCCTCTTTTCAGGTTTTATTCCAAGTTCTTTCCTGTTTTGTGTTTGTTTTGTTTTGTTTTGTTTTGATTTGGTTTGTTTGGTTTTTTTTTTTTGGTTTTTTTTTCCTGCTAAAATCCATCTGGGGGAAGAAACCTCCAAACAGTACTTTTAACCTGTAAAGTGCTATTTGATGCTCTGGATCGTAGGCAGCTGGGTTGGTTATCAGAGTCCTCTTCCAGCAGTACACGCTCTCCTTAGCATGTTGCAAAAGTCCAGAATGACTCATTAAACTACAGTTGTTGCCACAGGCTTAAGTAAAAACTATTAATACTGTGTTGTGCAACCTTTGTAAAGAAAAATAATGTTCTTGCATAGACAGCATGGCCTCAACCTGCCTCCTTTCTTCTCTTTTAAATCTGATTTTTGCTAAACTTGAGTATTAAACCCATTGCTTTAAAATGAACTGAGATCTATCACTGCTTTTATTGGTTAAACTGGTTTTGTGCTCTGTATGAGGAAGATGGAAGCAGTAAGATGGAAAAAGAGCAATCCAGACATCAAAGCAACAGCTCTGATCTGTCTGGGTCAACAGATGTATTTTTATGAGTTTGTAATTGTCATTGCAAATTAGAAAAATGTACTGCATTATAAACAGACTTGAGAGCTGGGCAGTTTGCACAAGCGCTTCTCTTTGCTTTGTGTTGTTAAACAAATTAAACCAAAATCATGGCCCATACACATCCTTTTCATTAAATTACAGTTATCCTTAGAGCTAATCAAAATGCATGTAACTGGATTTTTTTTTGGTCTAATTAAAGTCCTGCACTCACACAGGTTTGTGGGAGGTGATGCTGAAACAACCTGAAGGTTTTTAGCAGCCTGCATTGAGCTCTCTGAAATCTTGCATCTGACATAAGTAATTTTAATATAAATGACAGTTCCTAAATTCGGCCTAAGTTTAGCATTTGCTTGCTCATCACTGAGAGTAATATAACTGTGAAGCCTTTATTTTTATTTGTGTTAGACCTTCATACAGCCACTGGAGGAGAGGTGTCCTTGGGGAATGTAAAATATGCTCCTTTCCAGGGCTGGCAATGTTTTGTTCAGTGGCCTTTTTTTCAAATTCATGGTACAGAGGGAAAGATGATTGTAAAAAAGGAAAGGAGTGGAAGAAGAAAGCAAGTCTTCAGTGCTACGCTTCCCCTGCATCTCGCCTCAGTCAGGGCTTTTACAGAATTCAGCCCACTAACTGTAACCGCACGTTGGCATTTAATCAGCTTGAACGGATTTCTTCTTCCCCTGCCTGGCAGCTTTTCGGGTCCGTTTTCCACATTGGTACCCCAACAGCTGGAGCAAGGAGGCTCCAGGTCTCTCTCCTGCCACAGTGGTGCCTCGGAGGGGCCAATAATCAGCCAGGCTCTGTCACGACTCACCTTTGACATCCACTTCCAGTAGTCCAGAGAAGTAAAATGATAAATCGCTTGATGTGTAAAACCCGGTGTGCTTCTAGGAAAACAGCAAAGACCTGGAAGTCCTGAGTACGCCCTCGATTTACGCTTCTTCCCTGACCCTTTTTCATTTTCCAAGCTTCCATCTCACCTGGTACTTGCCAGTACGAAAGCAGCCACGCTGTGTGTTGGAGCAGTCAGCAGGGCAGCCAGCGTGGGAAGTCTGAAAAGTGAATCAGAAGGTCTTTATAATCCAAAACTTCTTTTGCCATCAGGAAAGGAAGGTGCCACTTTTAGTCCTCAATTATGTTGGCTTTGTCTAAATGAAAGTAGCTCCCAGGGTATAGAAATCATGACAATGAGTTAAAAGAAAGGACGGGGGGGGACCAGGCAGAAGAGGAGGAACGCATTTGCAGGGAACTGGGAGTTTTCCCTTAAAGAAAAGTGCATTGAAATACAAGAAGTTTAACAAAAGTCAGGGCTTGTTGCTTGTGAAGCATATAAGTGTAATGGGCTAGTAATAGAAATAATTGATTTATTCACACTAAAACAGAGCCTGGGAATTGCAGAAGGGCATGTGTGCTATCTTTAAGCCCCAGTGCTGGCTCTTCCCATGGGGCCTGCTGTGCACATTCCAAGTGACTCTTGATAAAGTGGAAAATTGAATGCAGTTTTTCCCTTTAAGTGGCTTTATCATTTGCTACAGAAAACTCGAGCTGTTGCATTTTTGTTGGTGTTACTAAACAAAGAATGTTTGGGTCCACCTCTCTCAGGGATGTCAGCAAGAGCTTTCCTCTTGGAATATGTTTGGAAAAGACCCTTTTGTTCCTCTGAGTGCAGTGCCATTTCCAGTTGCACTCTGCACCCCTGACTACAAGAGTACTGCCAAGTATCCTGAGAGTTTGGAGGCTGATACAACGGTCTGCAGCATCCTGCTAAACCAGCTGCTTCTCTGGGCGATGCTGGGTGCTGGTTTGGGATGTGCCCAGCAGGGACGGTGGCATTCGGCATTAGGCCACACTGCTGGTTTATTCTCTGTCTGCCTCCTTCCTCCCGTTAGAACTTTGCAGGGGGTCAGACCAGGGGAAATGAGCCTTTGGGTTCCCCCCCGTGGGGATCCTGGGGGTCCTGTGAGCAGGGGAAGCTGGTTTGTGGGACCGATGAGCTCCGTGCTGGCAGATGCACAAGTGTCACCAGTGCCCTCCTTAGGCCACAGCTCGGCTTGGCATGCACTTTTCCCATTTCTCAGAGCTGGTCTTTTTAGTTATATTTCTCCAATGCCTCAGGATGAGTATCCTGTTTGTTCATGGAGAGCATCCTGAATTCTGGTCCTGTTTCAGCACTGTGCCCCTCAACTCATCTGGTTCCAGAGTTTCTAGTGACCCTTCCGAGACACTTCCATTGCTTCAGGGATTTTACTCTTTCTCTGCTTTGCCTTTAGCCAGAGTGAAACACACCACCGACAGACAGTGTTTAATTCCACCATTGGCACATTCTTTCCGCAACATATAACAGTAATTCTGGCTTACGCACCACCATCTATCTTAAACATAACAAATATCCTACGCATTTTTCTTACGCATGGAGAATGATTGGGTTTTTTTAGGCAGATAGTATCTTTAGCATTTTCCTTAGCTGCAGATCCCTGTCACAGCCTCCTAGGTCCCCCCACGCTTTCTGTCACTGCTGTGTCCCCATTCTTACTGAGGGTGTTCATATCTCACCAGCATGGGAAGATAAACCCTGGGATAGCTCTGGGTGAAGACCTGTGAAAGTCGTGGCAGAGATGGCTACTCCCCATGGGGCTTTTGACCTGCACTTATTTTAATAAAAATAATTTCAAGGCATTGTTCATCATCAAAGGCTGATCAGACTTGATTTTTGTTCCACGCAGGGATCGTCTGTTGGTGATGATTGCTTTTTGTTACTTTCTTTACTTGGATGCAGACAGCATGAGCCAGGCTCTGCAAACTTCAGGAGCCTCTGGAAAATGCTGTGCATTTGTGTTTGAGCTGTGTGATATCTTCATCTGCCAAGTAAGACATCCCCAAATCAATGTTCCAGTTACCTGGGGAGGGAGTGACAACACTTGTCAGTCCATTTGGGTTAAAGTGGAGATTTTGTTAAGTAAGACTGAAATTTTGGACTGTCAATTGTGAGAGTATTTTGTGGAGGACCAGAGCTGGAGATGCTCTGTGACTTGTGCCAGAGGCAGGTCACAGTGGGGGGGTGTTGGTGGGGTGACTGCTGAAAACCTCCCTGGATTTCTCTCTTCTGTTTGGAGATCTACAGCTATTTTCTTTGGCGGTAGCAGTGAGATACTGCCGACAATAAAGAGAGCTGCTCTGCCCCAATAAAGCGCAAGAAACACTGCATTAAAGCTGACCAAGACAGGTTTACTACTGCATATCTCTTGGCTTTATAAATGTATATTAGAGAAACCATTCTATACATTAATGGGATTATTTCACGAAACGCCGAGGAGTAATAGAGCTCTTATATCAGTGGAGTCATGGTAAATAGTCTTAGGACTAATTATTAATTACTGATAATAAGCAGGAGCACTTTCCCAAGGGAAGCTGTTGCATATGCTTAGTGGAATGTGTTACTGACAAACATTGATGTATTTTCTTTAAAAAATGTGGTTTTAAGGCCATCAGTCTATGATTCCCTCAGTTGCGTGGTTGTAATAGGTACGTGTTTTTAAATGAAAATCTGTGAGCGTTATGCTACTTTGCAAAATAACATAACTGAAAAAGAGACCCTCTGGAAGATAAAGGGATGTATATGGGAAATGGCAGTTCCTCCAGGAGGAAAGTCTGCTGGCTCTGAACAAGAAAAGGATGGGAATAAAACCCCAAAGTCCTCTGTGCAGCCTCATGATCAGGCAATGAGGGGACGGTGGCGAGGGAGGGGGACACGGGTGGCAGCCGGGATGTGGGAGAAATCCCAGATTTTGCCTATGGTTGAGCCTTCATCCTCTCACCCGTCCAGTTAAAACTCCTTAATCACAGTTTCCTCAATAAATTGGCCCTCAAAAGTAGGTTAGAGATGATCTAATAACCAGCAACGCTACCAGGGTCAAGAGAGAGAGGTTTTTGAGCAGGAGGGCACCAGTTGCTCCCTGAGATGGATTCTTTAGCCCCCGAGGGTGGTGGCAGTGATCTTTGCCAGCAGCGGGCACAGCAGCCCAGCTGTGCAGAGGGACTTCAACTAGAAACCTCG